>NW_024080658.1:3267011-3286386 GCF_003009895.1 Hyaena hyaena
GGGTTTTTTTCTGGCTTTTTTTTTTTTTGTGCCTTTTTTTTTTTTTTTTTTTTTGGCAGGAGGGTGGTAGCAAGAAAGAGGTCAAGTAGGGGAAGAGCAAGAAAGACAATTTTAGGAAAGTTTATTTCCTAAATAGTTTTGGGTGCACGTAGTCGATAGGCTTGAAGGCAGTGGTGGAGAAAAGGAATGGAAGGAAGATCTCTGTCATGAGAGGACTTACCTATTTGTCATTATTGACCTTTTGTTCTGGACAATTCTTTATTGTGGGGGCTGCCCTGCACGTTATAGGATGTTCAGTATTATCCTAGTGTCTACTTATTGGATGCCAGCAGCACCCACTTCCCCATGCCTAAGTCAATCAGAAGTATCTCCAGACTGCCTGTGTGTCCTGGGCGGAGGGGGTGGGAGTGGGGGTGCCCTAAGAACCATTGCTCTAACCAAGACCAGACTCACTGAAGAGGATAGTTTCTTTTCCACATTGGAAGGGAGAAAGGATTGGGGCTTGTATAATAATGCAGTAAGCTGTTGTGGTTGTAGAGGTTTAGCAGAAGGAGAGTGGGTTCCAGCATTGATCAGGAGACAGAACTGATTCAGATCCTGGTACCGCCAATTACAAACATGGCCTTTGGCGAATGACCTATTTGTATTTGAGTTCACTTATCTGTAAAACAGGGGCAATTACAGTCCTTGCCGATAGGGTTGTTATGAGAATAAATAAATTGTAACTGAAACCATTAATTATTTGCTTGAAGAAAACAGCCTACTGTTTCTTCCTATATTTAGAAGACATTGAAAGTCACGTATGGGAAGACAAGGAAGTCTTTCTGTCTCTCGCGATCTTCAGTTGATTTTTAAAGTATCCATGTCTTGAAAAGACCTGTTACAGAAATTAGCCTGAAATGAAAGTATTGAAACATAAGTGTGGAAAATGGTACTTTGTCCCCAAGCTCATTCTTCCTCTGTGGACCCACTGAAAGATCCTTGTGTTATTATGTAAGAGCCAGACATCCTTGAGCAGAACAGAAAACGACATGGAGGGCATAAAGTGGCTGTCACTGAAGTGAGTGACTGTCACTGAAGTGAGTGGCTGTCACTGAAGTGAGTGGCTGTGTGCTGTAAAGGAACTTCTGAGAGCAGCGTTAGTCCCAGGGAAATCTTCGTCTTCTCGCCACTGAAGGAGGACCATCCCAGGCACAAAAGCAGACTATGAAAGGGCCTTCATTCTAACGGGACTTTTCAGTGACACTGGAGACCTCATGTGGTAGCCAGATTGTCTTCTGTGACCATTTTCAACTGAAGCCTTCTGTTGCTTTTACAACACACTCGTTTTAGAGGCTGCTTAGGAAATGCTATTAGGGATGTGTCAGGCTTAAACAAATGAGAATTTCCTCCCAGACACCCCAGCGAGGGGGCGGGAGCAGCACAGAGCCAGGCAGAATGACTGATGCCGTGGCTTATCAAGGTCAGGAGTGGCAGCTGGCCCCATTGTCCCACATTCAAAGAAGGATTCCCCAACACTGCAGCACTCCAGGATTCTCACCCAAATTCCTCAGATTCCACAGGCACAAAGGCAGTGCCCCAGTGCCGGAGCAGTCCTCCTGGGGAAGGCAGATTATTTTAAGCCTCTGTGTTGCTCTTGCAACAGAAAGATGGGCCTCATCTATCCTAAATAAAGAATATTTATAACATTTGCTTCTTATCACGAACTTTCTTTAATCACCTAATTTCATGAATCTAAACTGCTTTGGAACATCATTCGAAATGTTCCAAAACAAAACGAGAATCATTTGGCCCCATACTTCCTTTGCAGAAGGTGACTGTTAAAAAGGGTTTAAGGATTTTTTTTTTAAACCTTAAAAGAGTTGAAGCTTGTTCTGTGGCCTAACATATATTATTCTGTGAATACAAAGCTTAATTAGTCTAGCTGTCTTTTAAGAGTATGTAAAATCCGGGGCACCTCTCCATGTCTTGCCATTCAGACCTGTTGATTGAGAAAAACGAAGTGCAGATTTTAAAACTTCACTTGCCAGTATCAGGAGGGAATGTTCTCAAGATTTTCTTGGATAGCCTTTCCTAAACGAGTGGCAAGGCCATTGCTGATTTCAAAACATGGTTACACTTTATGTTTTTCCCCAAACACAGAGTGCTGGCCAGTTGGGTAAAGCCAGTCAGCTATAACCACTACATTAGTAGTATCAGTAAGATCAATCATGCACTAAATTGCTCCTGAAAATATACTGTCTCTTCTGGCTTTGTTTCTTCACATGGCTGGCCAGCTATTTTCTGCTATGCATTCCCAACATAAAGTGTAACCATGTTTCGAAATCAGCAATGGCCTTGCCATTCGCCTTTGGAAAGGGGGTTACCATACCACATGCTTCCTGAAAAGTAACTGTTAGCAGGTGGGAGCCATGCTAAGTGTCAGAAGCACCTCTGAGGGGAATTACCAGACTACCAGACGTAGAAGCTGGGAGTCTTTGCCTTCAAGGTCTTTGTGCATCAAGGTCATACGTGAATCATTTCAACTAATCCTTACCATTGTCCAACCTTGAGCGATAGCAAAGAGATGTACAAGTGAGCAATAGTAAGACTACTCCCTAAAATTTAGAGACTTACATACCACAAAACACTAGCCAGTGGGTAACAGGATAGGTTGCTCTCCTGTGCCAGTCAGCTTGAAATGTTTAGGAAAGACTATCCAAGAGAGAACACATTGATTAGATGGTAAGTTAACTCCACACTAACATTAGGAAATCAGCCTGTCATCACTATCTTGGAAAGGTGTTCAAAGTATCGTATGCCTTACTAATCTCTGGCCAGGGTCGCTTCTATTTTTTTTGCCTGGTCAAATCATCTCCACTTGTATGATTTTCACCTGATTTTATTTATGATTTTATTTTTTTAAGTTTATTTATTTATTTTGAGAGGAGGGGAAGGGCAGGGAAAGAGGGAGAGACAGAATCCCATGGAGAGACTACGCTGTTAGCACAGAGCCAGATGTCGGGCTCAAACTCACAAACCATGATGTCATAACCTGTGCTGAAATCAAGAGTTGGCACTTAACTTACTGAGCCACCCGGGCACCCCTCAACTGGTTTTATTTAAATCTTCTTTTCCTTCTAGAATACCTGAGGGGCAGCTGTACCCAGGAAGCAAACTGATGCTTTAGAAATTTTTTAAAAAGAGCAAATTTCAAAATGGTATGCTAGTATGTGAGCTGAGTTCATTTTAAAGAAACATCACTGTATCTATACGTATGGATTACTTTCTCTGCTAGTGTCAATGGCAGGGATTTGTTTGTTTGTTTGTTTGTTTTTTATTCCAGTGGTGTGATGGAGGAGATACTTGGCCTGCTGTGAAATGGAAATGAAGTGTTAGACATTAAAAACAACCAGGACACCTTTCCCCCGATTCTCTCATCTAATTCTTAGGACAGTACAATCTCCCTCCCGCTCCCCTACCCCCAGATAATCAAAATGTTCAGTTGGTTGAGCACCCGACTTCCGCTCAGGTCATGATCTCGTGGTTCATGAGTTCAAGCCCCACATTGGGCTCACTGCAGAGCCCACTTCAGATCCTCTGTCCCCCTTTCTCTGCCCCTTCCCCACTTACACTTTCTCTAAAAAAAAGAAAAAAGGATGTTATCTATGAATGTTGTAGAACAAGGCTGACTGACAAACTATGGCCTATGTACGGTCTGCAGGCTAAGAATGGCTTTCACTTTTTTAAATGGTTAAAATAATCAAGAGAAGAAAAATGTTTTGTGATGTGAAAATTACATGAAATTCAAATGCCAGCATCCATAAGTAAAGTTATACTAAAACCCAGTCATACTCATTCCTTTACTTACTGCCTCTGGTTCATCTCTCCCAGTAGTGGAAGAGTTGAGTCATTGAAACAGAGACCTTCTAGTCAGCAAAGCCTAGGGTGTTTACTCTCTGGCTGTTCACAGAAAAGGCGCCCACCTCTTGTGTGGAAGCAGGTTGAAAAAGCCATCAGCAAGAAGAAGAGCACAGGCTTTAGGGTCAGGTGGTGTGTAGTCCATTCCTTGGTTTCCTCAAAGGTAAAATGACTGCACATTGTTCTACTTCTGAAGGTTCTGGTGAGGATGAAATGAGATACTGAATGTAACATAAATAGATATATTTATAGACACACGTGTGCACACATACACACACACACACACACAGTTACCTCTTGAACAACACAGGTTTGAAGTGTGTGGATGCACTTATGAGGATTTTCTTTTTATAAATACAGTCCAGTACTGTAAATATATTTTCCCTTCCTTATGATTTTCTTAATAATGTTTTCTTTTTTCTAGCTTACTTAATTGTGAGATTCAGTATATAAGACATATACAAAATATGTGACTTGACAGTTTATGCTATGGGTAAGGCATCCAGTTAACAGTAGGCTATTAAGTTTTGGGGAGTCAAAAGTTATATGTGGATTTTAAACTGAGTTGGGGCCTCTAACCCCATAATGTTCAAGGGTCAATTTACATAGGTTTATTACATATGTGTGTATATATGTGAAGTGGAATAATCTGTAATTATCTATATCTATGTATTATTATATACGCCTCATGGACACTCAATGTTTGTGTCTTTCCTTTTCAGTGTTACCAATATTTCAAGTTCATTTCCTCACCGGTTCAAACAGAACTGTAGCAGAAAATACCTTTCCCAAGTAGCTGAAGAGTTTAGAAAGAAGCTCCTCCTTCACTCCCACCATCTTTTTTCCTTTACCCGGTGTCTTTCTTTCCTCCACCAAACTTGCCGGCATTCAGCCCTTGAGAGGGCATCGAAATGTCATTTTACCTTGAGGTGAATGGATATATAGAATTGGTCTTGACCTTGAATGAGAGCAAAGCACATCAGGCTGCATCCAGTCAATGGAACTTCAGAGGAGCCGCCGGGTGAGAGTAACGTGGCGCATTGACCTCTGGTGGAGCCTTTCACACGTGACATTCTGATCCCTGTGCAGTGTCTGGGGGGGGGGCAGACGGAAGGGGGAGGGGCGGAGGGAGGGGACGCCCCCTCCGCCCCCCCACCCCGTGCAGTCACGTGGCCACCTCCACCTACAGCTCTGTGTTATCCCGCTTCTTGTTCAGCCCATGTGGTTGCTTTCTAAACTGCATAACCACAGGTCAAACAGGAATAAAAAGCTTCTCCACGTGAAGATGAAGGTTCTTTCGCACTGTCTTCCTCCGTCTCAGTGAGCACGGCAAACAGAGAACTCCTTTCTGACTGAAGTTACACGTATTTTTTCCCTCTTTTTTACTTTCAAAGCTGGCAGCCTCATAGGGCAGCATTCAAGTAGACAGCCAGGGACGCGGGGCGTCATGAAAGGAGCGTTTCTTGTCCCTGGCCCCCCTTCCCTTTGTGCCGTTTCTAGCACGTATTCTTAGCCACCTTGCGAAGTCGGAACTTTGCCAGCGCCTGGCCTCTGGATACCGTGGGTCGCTGCCTAAATCTACCGCTTGTCCAGCGGAATGAGTTCGTTTCTACCGTTTGTAGAAAAAAGCGAATCCGATTTTATCAAACTCATTTATGTTGTTAATATATGTGGTAACTCATCTAAGTAAACCGGAGCTAAGGCTGATGCTATGTACTCATTACAGTGTGGTTTTTAATGTGAATTTTGCACAAGTTGATGAATGGTTGTGCTCATTTGGCCTTTTAGTTATCTTGCTCTTTAAAAAAAAGACACATTTCTACCTTCCTGTCTTTCTCCTCTTTTAAAAGTATTTTCATGTGACTTACCAGCCGCAGTTAGTCGGCTGTAAAGCAGGGTGGGAGAATGTCATTTCAGATCTTTTATAAGTTGGGAGTCTTTTCGGTGGGGGGAGGTGAATAACAGCTGCTTTCCTTCTTGTTATTGGCTTATGATGATAGTCTGGTATTATTTTATAGATTGTGTTTGGCTGCCAGCATGGTGCTTGGGTGTGATTAATTTGTGCAGCTTGCCACTGGATAAATAATATTCATTCTTTGGATCCTTGTTCAGAAGGGATTAGCCAAGTGGACTGGAAAACATGCCTTTGCAGGAGAGCTTTTGGTGTTTGCGATAATCAATGAACAATCTAGTGGCTGATTTAATTCAATTCTTACAGAACTAGCTGACTCATTGGCTCTTAATGCTTCTTAACTTCTTGTGTAGTGTTTTAATCTTCAGCTTCTTACACATATACCAATATTATAGTGGACATAGTTCAGAACTTAACATTTCCCCAGGGACCTTGCTCTGAGAATTCAAAATAAATACCTTGTGAAATGGGTTTCAAGAAAATTGTTTGTCTGATGGGTCTGTTTTTTCTGCCCTCTTTTTTAATGGAAAAAAAATTGCTTTGAAAAAGTAAAATAAACTTAGTTTTTTTTGGTAAAGGGAGGATTAAAACAAAATAAAACATAAAGGTACGTGACACCTTAGAGACCTGTGTGGCATAGAACTCTCAAAGCCCATAACATGGCTTTGGGTTTTGGTCTTGCATCATTTATAGGGCTAAATAATTTATAGTTAAGCTTTTGCCCTGTGGGATGGTTGCAACATGTTCTACCAAGAGGCAAGGGTTTCTGTTCAAATTTACAGTTCACTTGATTTATGTATCAGATAAATGACTGCACAATAGAGGGGCCAGCTTAGGAAAGCTTTCTTCTCTCTCCCCTCCTTTGCCTTTGAATAGTTTCCCAGTGCGTTTTGTTCATCTGAACAATGCATTGACTTGCCCTACACTGGGGAGCTGGCTAGTTGCTTATCATTGTAGTAACATGTCTTTTGGCTATGGGGGGGTGGGGTGGGATGAAGCGGTAAAGGTCCCAGGTACTGACTTGTTTTTCCTTTATGTTTTTGTATTTTGGTACCTCCATGGACTGATTCTGCCTCCCCACCTCAGTTTCAGCCCAGGTTTAAATGACAGGTGAATGTGGGGTTGCATGATCTAACTAATAAAGATACAGGGTGACCAAGTAAATTTGAATTTCAGATACACAGCGAATGATTTGTAAATATAGACTGTGCTCCTGTATTTTATCTGGTAACTCTAAGGGAGCATTGGGGAGGTAGGTTTCTCTATGCTGAGGGTCCTCAAGTTAGATCAGGTACACAGAGATAATTGTGAGTGGGATATAAGAATAGAAAAAGAGGGACGCTTGGCTGGCTGAGTCGGAGGAGTGTGCAACTCTTGATCTCAGGGTCATGAGTTTGAGCCCCACATTGGGTATAGAGATCACTTAAAATACAACTTTAAAAAAATGGGAAAAGAGAGTGCCATGTATTAAGCATTTTTAATATCCTGTGTAGTTAGTCCTCAGCTTGTGAGACAGATGTTACAAACCCTTTAGGGATAAATACCTTTAGGTTAAAATAAATACCTTTAGGATAAAATACCTTTAGGGGTAACAAGAGCTAACATTTATTGAGTGCCTGGACACTGTTCTAAGAACCTCCATGTATCCGCTTCATTCAGAGCTGAAAGTAACGTCCGTGAGGGTTAGGTACTGTTAGGATTCCCATTGGACAAAGAGGAAACTGAGAGGGGGTTTATAGCTAGTGAAGGATTGTTCGGGGTCGAAGAAAAAGGATGCAGGAGGAGTCTCTTGCTCAGGGTCACATAGTTAGTAATTAGTGGAGCCAGGATTCCAACGCAGGACCCTTCCCTCCAGCAATTTTTACTCTGGCTGCGTATTGGGATCCCCTCGGGGTGGTGGTGGTGGTGGGGCATTAAAAGCCACAGATACCCAGGCCCACCCCCAGAGAGTTGGATTTACTCAGTCTGAGATTGGCCTGGCTCTCAGGATTGTTAAAACTTCCCCAGGCGATTTTCATGTGCAGCTGGGGTTGAGACCGGCTGCTTTACCCCATTTTTGGCGTAAAATGAATTACTCTCCTTAGGAAATCTAGTCGCTCTATGTGGCCATTCCTTTTGCTCTGACCCCTCCTCCACAGAAACTCACCATTCCAAATCTGGCAGCTAATTTTTCATGGTCTTTGTTTCCTCAAAATTATTTTCAGGAAGTCCTGGTGAATATATGTTGGGGTATAAACAAACCACAAAGAAAGACCTCTTGGGGGCATTCTGTTGATGGATTTTTGGAGTGATCTTTTCTTTCTCCTTCCCCCATTATACTTCCTGGAGGAGGCAGTAGCCCTTTGTTCTTCATTTAGCCCCAGCTGGGTACCAGGCTGGGTATTTGAAGAGGTTTACAGATTAATAAAACTAGACCACTACCCTCCAGGGGTTTTCAATTTTGGAAGGGAAGTAAATAAGTGTAATTCTAAGTTTAATTTTCTGCAAGTCACTTCGGAGAAGTACAGAGCAGGAGGGAATCCAGAGATGGCAGAGGCTTGGGGGGCGGCGGGGGCGGGGAACGATGCGAAGAGTGGCCTCTGCCGGCCACAGCCCTGGGTTGAATTCCCGCTCTGACACTGATCCTCGGCCCCGCCAGTCTCCGTGCCCTCCTTGGCATGGTGAACGTGCCAGGCCTTTGATGGGGAGCGGGAGTCGGCCGATGCCTGTGGGGGGCAGACCGCCGGCGCGGCCAGGGTGAGGGCGCCCTTCCAGCAGGCCTTCGCTCGGGCCGCCCAGCCAGAGCGTGAATAGTAGGTTACTAAGCTCCAGCTATTGTTCCCTGAATTCACAGGGCCAAGGGTTGTCCTTCATTTGGTAGCTGGTGAGCAGTCAGGAAGGGGACGGGACATGAGTGGGGAACTAGACATACTTCTAGAAGATAACCTGCGGCCGGCCCAGTAGGAACTAGAGTGGGATGGAAAGGGACCCCAAGACCCTAAGTTGCCTTAAAAAAAAAAAAAATTGTTAAGGCCCAGAATAAATAGGAGCCTTAACGAGCTTGAATGCAGCAGAAATAGAAAGTGGGAAGGCTTTGGGTACACAGACTCAGACTCATATTACATATGGTGAGTGAAGGAAAGGGGGTGACAGCTTTCAGCCTTGATGGTGACATTCACAGATGGACAACATAGGAGGAGAGGCTGAGTGTTGAAGGGAAGAGGATGATGCATTAGGTTCTGGGCAACGTAACCTTCATCACCAGCCAAGCAGTGCCACATTCCACATTATTACGTACACGCCGCGGCTGCACATTTGAGGGTGATGTAGCATCTGTATCTAACTTACACTGACTTAAATGTTTGGACGAAGAAAGGTCCATACCACTGCTACCATCCCACCTGTCTTTTATGTTGAACTTGGGCTTTCTTGCCCTAGTTTGTTGAGGTCTAAATGTAATACTTTGCATAGGAAATCAATAAATCTTCCATTGCTATTTGACCAATGGGGCCGTTTCTTTATTACCAGACAGTTCTGCAAGCAATAAATACTCCTGGTATCCTGAGTGTACTTCTTTCTAAAGGGGAGCGAGAGTAATGAGACATTTACTAATGCCAGGCTCAACTTACAATTCAGAAACAGAAGGCAGATGACTCGGAAAGATTGTTCCCACTCAAGATTTTTAAGGTCATTGGAAAGCTTCCGTTTTTGTTGCAAGCGCTGTACTTTGTGTATGATATGTTGAGCCTCTTAGAAGACTGCTAACACTTCAACATTCATTCTGTCTTTGCCAGTATAGCCTGGACCAGGGGTTGGCAAACTTTTCTGTGAAGTGCCAGACAGCACATATTTTAGGCCTTGTGGGCCACACAGTCTCTGTGGAAACTCCTCAGCTCTGCTGTTATAACATGAACACAGCCATAGACAATATGCAAACAAATGAGCTGTGCAGCGTTTCAATAAAGCTTTGTTTACACAAATATGTGGTAGGCTGGACTTGGCCCCCAGGCTACTGTTTTCTGACTCCGGGGACAGGAGATGGGCGTGAAGGAAGAGTGTCTGGTGTCACCCACCACTTCTCAGCTGTGTGCCTTACCCTCCGTTTTGTGAGCCGTAAAGTGGGATAAGCAGAAGAACCAACATCATACGGGTTATTTTGGTGTTAAGTGGGATGACACGACTAGTTTTACATAGTGGCCAGAACATTGGAAGAGCACAGGAAAGTTAGCGAAAGTGAAAAAACAAAATAAAACAAAAACCAGTGTCTCATTTCAGCCTGTCTTATATACAACCCTGATAAACCCTGTTTGTTTATTTATTTATTTTTTAAATTTGCATCCAAGTTAGTTAGCATATAGTGCAACAGGGATTTCAGGAGTAGGGATTCCGTAATGCCCCTCACCCATTTAGCCCGTTCCCCCTCCCACAACCTCTCCAGTAACCCTCGATCTGGTCTCCATATTTAAGTCTCTTATCTTTTGCCCCCTGCTCCCTGTTTTTGTATTATTTTTGCTTCCCTTCCCTTATGTTCATCTGTTTTGTATCTTAAAGTCCTCATAAGAGTGAAATCATATGCCATTTGTCTTTCTCTGACTGATTTCGCTTAGCATAGTACCCTCTACTTCCATCCACGTAGTCTTGATTGCTGAGTAATACTCCGTTGTATATATACACCACATCTTCTCTATCTATTCATCCATCAGTGGACATTTGGGCTCTTTCCATACTTTGGCTATTGTTGGTAGCACGGCTATAAACATTGGGGGGCATGTGCTCCTTTGAAACAACATACCTGTATCCCTTGGATAAATACCTTGTAGAATTGCAACCATTTTTTTAAAAGTTTATGTATTTATTTTGAGAGAGAGCATGTGAGCACGTGAGTGGGAGAAGGGAAGAGAGTGAGGGGGAGAGAGAATCCCTAGTAGATGCTTTGCTGATAGTGATGTGGGGATTGATCCCTGGAACAGTGAGATTGTGACCTGAGCTGAGATCAAGGGTCAGATGCTATGCTTAACCTGTTTGAGCCACCCAGGCCCCCTGACTACAGTCATTTTTAGGGTAAGACAGAGAGAATGTGAAGCAGATTTTGCAGGACAATGTAAGATCCCAGCTCTGCACAGTGAACCGATACTATAAACTACTTATATATTGGCTTTAACAGATTAGAAAAAGTTGATGACATCATGGGTGCTCCACATGGGCAGCACTGTTTATTCTTTGGATGGTTTTCTTCTTGGAAATTCTGGTTCATTCCCTTCCTGGGAGTGAATTAGACTTTGAACTAATTTTTGGCATTGATTTGGGCTCCATCCAGGCCCTCTCCCCACAGCAGAAGTGTAAGGAATAATTTCTGCAAGTGAAATGTAACAAGCACTTATTGAGCACCTGCTACGTTCATATCGAGGGTGGTGTTTTCCATTATCCTGGAGCTTGCAGTGGAGTTAGAAAAGAAATATGGATCTATGTGAAACAGCCAGGCACAATGCTAATGTATACAATAGGATATAAAAAAAAGTGAGGGCTCACATGACATGGGGTAGGGGGTTAATAAAGGAGCTGAGGAGACTCAGCCTGAGGAAGAAAGTTAAATCAGAAGGCGTTAGGCCCAGTGGATATTTCCTAGACAAAATGCAGATGGGGCCTTGTGTGTATAGTTTATCTTGGCTGCATAGATATCTTTCCTAGAAAATAATTCAGCCCTGTTCTCCACAGGCATCAAGGTTGATTTTTGGTGGATAAAGTGTCTCCTCATTTTAAAAATGGCACCAAATCACCAATGTAGTGACATAGAAGGTGGAACTTTGTGGTGACAGCCCATGGGGACAGTAATGGCTTTAGGCATTTAGTTTTCCTTCACACTTCAAAGAACCTAAAAGTGAGGACGATTTATTTATTCATGAAAACATGCTGCACACAACTGCTTCTTGCACCTGGAATTCTTGTTGTGGGTGGTCAAGCTGATCTGGTGAGCAGGGCCAGGAAGAGAAGTGAGGAGTAGTCCCTCACCAGGATGGCAGCTGCCTGGAGCAGGCACTGGGGCATTGGGGGCTCTTGGGTTCACTGCCACATACCCAGCAGATTTAAACAGAGTGTGCCTTAGAGTCAGCGCTCAGTGTTTTCTGAATAAGTGAACAAAAGAAATAACTTGAGGCCCATCTATTGCCCTCAGTTTGGTGTTGGGTGTACAACCGAGTGGTCTAATGGCAGAATGGATGTAAAACAAGTGAGAACTATTCCACAGTTGGGGGCTGTGATAAGGTGGGCAGAGGTGAGAGTTCCAGCTGTCCACCTTGGAGTTCAGGAAGGCTTTGGATGTGGTATTGTATGAACTTGATCTTCAAGGTGGGCGGAATGATACCGGGTGTACCAAGATAAGAACAGGCGAGGGCGCACCTAGCAGGTGAATGAATAGCTGGGCAGACATGGTGGAATTAAAGAACAAGATGGAATCCAGGAGTACTCACTCCCTTCTTGATGGGAGCGAAAGGCTCGAGAAGGATCGTGGATACACATACTGGAGCCCCACTGAAGCTGACTTTTCTTTTTTCTTTCAGTGTTTGCTTATCTGTTTTGAGAGAGAGAGAGAGAGAGCTGCACACAAGTAGGGGAGGGGCAGGGAAAGAGTGAAACAGAATCCCAAGCTGGCTGCACGCTGTCAGCACAGAGCCCAGCTTAGGGCTTGTACTCATGAACCATGAGATCATGACCTGAGCTGAAATCAAGAGTCAGACACTTAACTGACTGAGCCACCCAGGCGCCATGAAGCTGACTTCTTGACATTCTTTCATGCAGGGACCACAGTTAGATTTCTTGGGGTGCCTACTTGTGTTCTAAGTATCAAAGATCTCATGGACATTCCCACCCTTAATGGGAAAAGTGTCTTCTTCAGCAAGGCAAACACTGGGGAGAGAGTAGAGAGGAGGGGTCTCATCCATGCAGTTGGTCAGATCACCTCACCCAACGCTGGGTTCCGAGGGGTGACAAATGTGATATTCAGCCAATGTATCCTGCCTTAAAAACAAAAAGCATACCCAGCATACTTCTTCCTCCATCTTGTAGGAAGACATTTCCTGCTTTATTTTAAAAAAAAAATTTTTTTTAATGTTTTATTTATTTCTAGGAGAGAGAGAGACAGTGTGAGCAGGGGAGGGTCAGAGAGAGAGGGAGTCACAGACTCTGAAACAGGCTCCAGGCTCCGAGCTGGCAGTCAGCACAGAGCCCGACGCGGGGCTCGAACCCACGAACCGCGAGATCATGACCCAAGCGAAAGTCGGACGCTTAACCGACTAAGCCACCCAGGCGCCCCAAGACATTTCCTGCTTTAAAATAATAGTTTTATTGAGGAGCAGGTTCATGCGCCAGATACTGTTCTAACGACCGTGCCTCTAATCCTTGGTATGGAATTCCGCATCTCTGAGACATGGATCCTGTTATTATCCCTGTCGCTACTGCTTTGAGGCGGACTTTATCTGTTTTGTTCTCTGCTGTATCTCCCATGCATAGAAAGGCGCCCGGCACGTAGTAGGTGTTGGATTTTGGAAGGGCTAATGAAATGCAGACATAATCTAAGCAAGTCATATGGGTTCCACGTGGGAATTGGAGACCAGAAATATACGATTTCGAAGTGTGGATTCTTCACTCTGTTCGATATCACCTCCCTGACGCCTACGGAGGAGATCCCCAGGGGTTTCGGTTTGAAGGCTCCCTTTTAATGTTCCAGTTGTGGAACACCCCGCAGAGATACTTCTGGTCATTCCCTAATTTGTTATGGATAAAAAGTTTACAGTAAACGAGGCGATGTTCAGAAATGGCTTCGTATGTCCTATATTAGCAACGACGTGTGTGGGTTCTTCTGGTCCCATCTCCTGTCAGTGCTTGCTCTGTACAAGAATTGGGTCCGCTGCAGGAACCCAACTCCCAAAGGGACAGATTGCGGAATACGTGGCTCAGCGCGTGCAGCCCGCTCCTGGGGGGTGGGTCAGGCCTGAGTCTGGACTGACCCTAGAGCTAGAGATTTAGTGGCTCAGCTGACAGAGGTCCTGTGAGCAATTGCTGCCAGTCCGTATCAGACAAGGAGTTTGTTCCTTTCACAGATGTTTTCTCCGGCCTTGCCTTCTGTACTGGGTGAAATAAGAACGTTCTTTGCCCCCGGGGAGATCGTAGTCCCCCGGAGATAAAAATGGAAATGGGACAGACCTCTGTAAGTGCTTTAGTTAGAGGCTGCAGGAGAAAAGAGGTGAGAAAAGAGATGAATGTTGGAGGCCGTCTTCCAGATTTCTCTGTGGTCCTTGGATCTGGATGAACACCACGATTTTCCGTCTTGTTCCAATTGTAGCCTGGGCGCTCTTGAAGGAAGCACAGAGGAAACTTCCATTAATAGAGCTGAACATGGCACTGGTTCCGGAGGCTTGCTATCCAGCTTCTGGAGGCAAAGCTAAAACAGAGCCGAAGGGAAGGAGGAAATGAAGAGAAAGATGTCTGAGCTAATCAGGAACCCAGACAACTCTGCCTAGCGTCTCCTCCTACCCTCATCTCCCAAGGTGATCAAGAGAGAGTTCATAAAGTTAGTTCCCTGCAGCCTTCCGTCACTTTGACGACACTTGGGATTCCCATCTCTGGGGAACAAAGATACTCTCAGGAAGGGAGATGTTATGGGGGTTAGTGTGAATCTGTGGTCTGAGGCCTGGGAATGAGGCCAGCAGGGGTGTGTGTGTGTGTGTGTGTGTGTGTGTGTGTGTGTGTGTGTGTGTTTTAAGCAATAGAGCAATTTGTTAAAAATAATGTTTAAAAAAATACATCAAAATCTTGCTCCTCACCATAATGAGAAGGAAGGTACAAGAGGTCAAACATTGGCTCTTTCTACTCCTCATTTGAAATTTTTATGAGCTAGAAAGCTTGTTCATGAAGCAGCAGTTTCGACATTGTAGGAGTCTCTGTTTTGGGGAGCTGTTGTGCTTTTCACACAGTTTTTGAAATGTAGCCACACTTCGGGAGGAAAAT
Source organism: Hyaena hyaena (assembly GCF_003009895.1). Lineage (NCBI taxonomy): Eukaryota > Metazoa > Chordata > Mammalia > Carnivora > Hyaenidae > Hyaena > Hyaena hyaena. The sequence continues at coordinate 3,281,806 of NW_024080658.1, forward strand.
GCAAAGTGCAGATGCTAACATGGACAGAGTGGATGTGCTTTTATCTGCCTTCCTCTCATAGTGTGTTTGCTTTGTTTGTGTGTTCATTTATTTTGGGAAAAATCTGTCAAGCCCGCTCAGTCCTTGACCTCACCAGCCCAACGAAGGCAGACCATTTCAGGCCCTTTCACCTTCTCCCATAATTTATGTGGATTTTTTGTGCTGACTTGGGTGTTCAAGGAAACTAATTCGTTAGCATTTTCTTCACAAAAATTCTCATTTTTCTGTCATTTTGACTTGATATTACCAGATGGCAGTCTTTCCATTGTGCTTCCTGGTTCTTCATGTTAAAACAGAATATAGAGCTTAACCTTGGAGTAAAAGAAAGAATTAGCAAATAAATTATCTGGGCCCATCTAGCCCCACATAGATTCTTTAAAAAAATGAACTTGTGGGGCATCTTGGGTGGTTCTGTCGGCTGAGTGTCCAACCCTTGGTTTCTGCTCAGGTCATGATCTCATGGTTTCATGGGATCTGCACTCGCAGCGTGGAGCCTGCTTGGGATTTGCTCTCTCCCTCTCTGTCTGCGCCTCCCCCACTAGCGCCACCTCTGTCTCTCTCAAAATAATAAATAAATTTAATAAATAATAAAAAATGAACTTCCATCATTTGGAATTAGATGGTGCCACAAAAACTGTTGAGTTATTCGTTTATCCCTACAAATATTTATTGAGCTCAGTCTTCCAGATGGCTAGTGACAGGACTGAACTAGAAATTCAAAATCAGTGCCCTAAAGGGGCCTACATTCTTCTTGTTGAAGTGTGTATAGAGAGAAGATAGATAATCTAATAAATTGACAAGATTGTTTCAGAATATACTAAGTTCTGTGACAGAAATAAATGGTCCATGTGAAAGGGAAGAGGATCAGAAGGAGGCATCTTATGGTCAGTGTTCAAAGGATCCTTCTCTGAAATGGATGGAGGCAGTGGGCAGGCAAGTTTATTAGGATCTTTCTGGTATCATTTAATGAGGAATGCTTATAAACTGAATGTTTGTGTCATGCCCCCTCCCCCTTCCAACTCCTTCATGTTGAACCCGAATCCTCAGTGTGATGGTATTTGGAGGTAGAGCTTTTCCATGGAGATTAGGTGATGAGGGAGAGCCATTATGAATGGGATTAGTGCCCTTAAAAAAGAGACCCCAGAGATAGCTACCCCTCACCCCTTTCTACCACGTGAGAAGACAGCATCTATGAACCACGAAGTGAACCGGACACTGAACCCCGCCTGAACTTTGATTTTGGACTCTCCAGGCTCCAGAACTGTGGGAAGTAGACCTCAGTGTTCTGAGCCACCCAGTCTGTGGCATTCTGTTAGAGCAGCCAAATGGACTAAGTCAGAGTAATGGCTTAAAATGAGACAGTGCTAACTTTAAATCTCAGCTTTACCTTCTTGGATTTCCTCTCAGCAAATAGAAGTAGTTATCTGCAGGGTTCTTAAAGGACCAAAGACAAAACACAGTGTCCCAAGGCAGAGTCGGTGCTCAGGAAACAGGAAGCGCTGGTATAGTGTTGGGTGTCCTGTATACAGGTCCTCAAAGTGAATTCCAGCTTTGGAAGAAGAGGACATGGCTGATCTGAACTGTTTTTAAGTTAAAACTGAAAGCACCACATATAATTTGGCAAAGGCAAGCCTGGAGGCTGTGCTGAAACAGAGGCCAACACAGAGAGGGTGGCTGAACTTGGTGGCCTCTAAAGTTCCATCCCTCCTGCCTGATACACTGATTCGACCCCTGCCAGGGCATCGTACAGAGTCCCTGACACATAGCAAGCACGACAGTCTATGCAAGTAGCCGTGACTTCCACCCAATTCATATTTAATCCATTAAGGGAGCCAATAAACCTCCAATATTAAGTTGTTCTTTTTAGAACTTGTCCTTATGCAACATTTTCTCTTTTCACGTGTTACATGTTTTAAATACCATTAGGATGGTATCTCCCACTTCAAAACAAAATACTTTTGGGGACTGACACTCATATTCTTCTTCCCCAGCTGATTTTTACTTTCTTTAAAATCTCTTCCTGGGATGCCACGGTGGCTCAGTTGGTTAAGCGTCCGACTTTGGCTCAGGTCATGATCTCACGGTTCATGGGTTCGAGCCCTGCGTCGGGCTCTGTGCTGACAGCTAGCTAAGAGCCTGGAGCCTGCTTCAGATTCTGTACCTCCCTCTCTCTCTGACCCTCCCCTGCTCACGCTGTCTGTCTCTCTCTCTCTCAGAAATAAATAAAAACATTTAAAAAATTTATAAAATCTCTTCCTGATACGAGGAGAGATCTAGAATGTTTCATAGGAGGAAAATTTAAAGACGGAAAACTAACTCCTCTGAGGACATTTAGTTAACTGGTCATAGAGAAAATAAGAGATTTTGCATCATTCAGTGTTCAGCGGAGAACTCATATTTGATTTTAACCAATGTGTGTAACTGGTAGAGCACATTCAATGATGTACGTGTGCACTGCTTAGAGGCAGTCAGGTCATGAAGTATGCATGTGCGTAAGAGAGAATAAACATGAATTTCTCTTTAAGGGTTTGTCATAAGAGGGGAATTCTTTCAAGAATGTTTTCATGGTGGGGGTGGGGGGTTGGGGTGCTGCCTGGGTGGCCCAGTCAGTTGAGCTTAAGGATCCAACTCTTAGATTTCAGCTCAGGTCATGATTTCACAGTTCATGGATTGAGCCCTCCTCGGGCTCTGTGCTGACAGCATGGAGCTTCTTTGGGATTCTCGTTCTCTCCCTCTCTCTCTACTCTTCCCCTCTGCTCTCTCTCTCTCTTAAAAATAAATAAGCTTAAAAAAAAGTTCTCATTGGAAAATTGTAAGGTCCAGGAGGGCAGAGTTCAGTGTCTTCAGATCTATGTGTGTTTGTGTGTGCAAGCCTGTGTGAGCTCATGTCCCACATGTCCTACTTTTACATACTGCACACCTGTAACATTCCAAGGTCAGTGGGGGGCTAGTTTATTTCACTCAGACATTTTAGTTGGGTTATTCTGGAGAAAATTCTGAAGAGTCATATACATTGATCATGAAAGTCGAAAATGTGACTTGTAAAAGAACACCAAAATGGGAATTTAACTTCCCTTCCCCCTTTTTCCCTCAAACATTTTCGAGGCCAGTGTTTCCTACTCTTGCTCAGATATAAGCAGCACTTGGGGAGCAAATTTTGGTTTTTGAGGTTGTTTTCCACCTAGAGATTCTGATTGCCTTGGTCTGGTGTGTGCCACTGAGCTCTGGTGATTCTCACGATAAGGCACATTTGGAACACACAGGAAGATGAGAAAAGGGGGATAAGACACAAGTTCACTAGGAGGTCTGTCTCAGGAATAAGGAACAGAGTTGGTAAAGTCTTGTAGGTTCTAAGAGGATTGAAGAAAGGGGCGTGGTCCTGGGTGTGTGTGGGTGGGCCTTGTGTTCAAGGCTAAAGAGTTTTGACTTCATTTGCCGGTTCATTGCTGTGACCTTCTTCACCATGTACATTTTTTGTTTTTATTGATGATCATAAAAGTGTTGTTTGTTTATTAAATTGAAACATTGTAGAGTTAAGTTGACCCCCAAAGAGAAATTTCCCATAATTCTACCCTGCCCCACTCAAATGAAATTATTACCGTAAAGTGTTTGGTGAATCAGATGAGTGATTTAGAATTCTAGCTCTGGCTGTGGGTAAGATGAAATGTAAATGGAAAAGAGAGATATTACACAATTTCAGTGTCTCAGGCAGGAAATGAAAGAGGCTCTGAACCAAGGCACCAGAGGATACAGACCAGGGGAGGCAGCCGGGAGATGCTGGGCCGTGGGAGAGTGGAAAATGTGAGGGGAATCCCAGGGAACTCTGAGGTTTCTGGCTCTGGGTTAGCTGGTCGGGTAGTGGTGTCATTAAGCACGCTTAGGAATCTAGTGGGAGATGTATGCTTGGTGGGACCTGTTAACACTGAAGTGTCCAGGGGCGTATGTGTGTAAAGATGTCTGTTAGCCTGCTGGGAATTTAGAAGTAGAACTTAGTGAGTTGGAATTTAGAAATATGGATTTGGAAGCCATGAGAAAAAAGAGAGAGAGAGAGACAGATATAGAGAAATGGAAGGAACAGAAACAATATTAAGATGGGTTGTAACTGCTTAAGTGTTTTTGTGTGTGAGGCTCAAGGAGATAAGGGCTGACAGTTAGATTTCAGTTGTGGAGGAGAGGAGGGTGTGAGGTATCTCCACAGGTCGAAGCCAGTAGAGAGTCAGTTCTCAGGTGAACTCATCAAATGTAACTTGTCATGCTGAAAATTCCTGAAAAAGCCACCGTGTCTTCTTCTTCTTCTTCTTCTTCTTTTTTTTTTTTTTTAACTTTGGGATAAGTCCAAATGCAGAATATTTGCAAAGTTAGAGAAACATTCCACTTAGATGCCACGTGTTGTCATTCCCATTAGTGACGTGGTGGAAGAAATCGTGTTTCTGAGGATACATTTTTTTAAATATTTTTATTTATTTCTAGGAGAGAGAGAGAGAGACAGCGTGAGCAGGGGAGGGTCAGAGAGAGAGAGGGAGATACAGACTCTGAAACAGG
>NW_024080658.1:3286654-3699928 GCF_003009895.1 Hyaena hyaena
TTTTTTGGTTTATTCATCATGATATTTATTGAATGCATGTTATTCAATATGTGCATGTGCTTGAGATGCTGGGGTTGATTCAATAGTTTAAACAAACAAATAAACAAAAACAAAGTCCCTGCTCTTTGATGGTCACTTTAAAAATACTGCACCCACTTGGGAAAATATTACAAAAAACTTCATTACTGGTTTGGCTTTTTTTTATTTTTTATTTTTAAATGTTTTTTATTTATTTCTAGGAGAGAGAGAGAGTCACAGACTGAAACAGGCTCCAGGCTCTGAGCTGGCAGTCAGCACAGAGCCCGACGCGGGGCCCGAACCCACGGACCGCGAGATCATGACCTAAGCGAAAGTCGGACGCTTAACCGACTAAGCCACCCAGGCGCCCCAAGGGTTTGTGGCAGATTTTAACAGCGTGGGTTTGGAAGGTGCGCTGACCTCCGATGGCTTCAGACCAGTCTGCTCTCCAGGGCTCCCACTCAGGGCTCTGGAGGCCACTCAGTGCCTCTGAGCTTCAGCCGTCCTGTCTGCAGGTGAGGCCAGCAAGCGGCATTGCTCAGGATGATTTGGTGATTAAGTTACACTCTGGATGAAAAGCCCAAGAACAGTTGGAACCTGCCCAGGGCCGGTATTCAAAAAATGTCCATTGCTTTCCCATTCTCTCCTTTCTGGAGAAAAAAAAAAAAAAAAACATGCTCTGTTTCTGTTTAGACTCTTTTGTAACATTCTGTTTCAACATGATACTTACTATACAGTCAGAAACCATGTTTCCCAATGCATTTAGTGCACTTTATAATTTTTCTTTTGGATTTTTCATTAAAAATTTAAAGCTTTCTAGTTTCATAAACTCATCTTTTACCGCTGACACCCAGCAGGGTGGGGGTTTCTATTTCTGCTTTTCTGATAACAGCGGAGTCCCTGCTCTCCCAGTAATAAGTTGAACCCCTGTGTCCAAAGAGAACGTGGTGAATGACACGTTTGGGCCATTGGTGGAATTATCGCTCGTGCCTCTGCAGCCTGTGACAAAGGTAGAATCAGAGAGGCCCCTATGTCAACATGTAGTCCTTCTGACTATCACAGCAGTGCAGAAACGTAGCCCACATCAGGAAGATAGCAAGCAAGAAATCCAGTGCCACCCCATTCAGACACGCTGGCGGTCATCAGGACCGCCGTGACTTCACTGTGTGCACGAGGCCGCACCACTGTCACGTTAATATCTTTGCAATCTAAATGCCATTTTGGTTTTCCCTCATTGTCAGGGCTGCTGTTGTTTCTGTGTCTAAAAAATGTCGCCTCAAATAAAGAGCCCACAGCCCACAACTCTGAGAGATGTTATCAGCCTTTATCACTTTTCTCTTTGAGAAGCAGGTAGACTCAGGTTTCAGAAATGCTGTCGTAAGATAGCTGGAAGGAAGTGTTTGAAATGGCACATGGGCTTGTGATTCTCGTAACCAAGGAAACACGTCCCTGATCCAATGCCTCCTTTAAAAAAAAATGCTAGTGTCTTTTGGAGATTGTCTCAGAATCACCCACAGGAGTCCAGAGGGATTTGAAATTCAACTAGGTCACTTCCAGAAACTGTATCAAGAATTAACAAAGTGCACGAGGAACCACTTCGTTAAAAACACACTGTTTACAAGAGCAACCCAGTGCATTGTGGGTATAAAATATCCTCCCACCTGAATAATCTGAATCTTGCATCCACTATAATGGATGTTGAATAAATCTTACCTGAAATGAACTTTCTTCTGCTCTTGCCACATTATTTGTATTCTTATTCTTATTCTTAATTTGCCTCCTATTCCCAGTTGATCTTTAGATTCTTCCCACCCCTGTTACAAAGTCAGTGATTGAAATTATATAGTGACAGTGCAGCTCAACAGCTACTCAGCCTGCATATGGATTTTGCCAATACAGGCGTCTTGTCTAGAATCATAGAAATTGGAGTTGATTTTGAAGATAACCATACACAAACTTTTCTTTCAATAAATGAGAAAGTGAATCTTTAGGGAGAGTTACTTAGAGGCAGAGGCTATGCCTTGAATCTGAATATACACATTTTGGTAATGTTCTTGACACAGAGACCCGAGCATTATACAGATCATGTCGAATGGTCACCGACACCATCTCAACGTTTCTTTGTGTTAACAAAAGATTTCCAAGCACTGCACAGCAGGAAAGAAATACAGAATTCACAAACAGCAAAAGGATGAAGACAGTCCTTCTGAATGAAAGGGTCTCAATCTCATGGGCCACAGCATCCAGATAGACGTTAGAATATTGCAGGCTGGTCTGGTATAAGAGAACAGGGTGTGGGCAGGTGTTTGGTGAATTGCAGTGGCCACAAACCTAAAGTTACCTGACCTCTGGTGGGACTCCTGATAGCCAGATGGGTAGCAATCCCAGCCATAGGCTTTCTTTCGTAAGCTATAAATTGAAATCATGCCGCATTTTTCTAAGGGATGCATTTCACAGTTTAAGAGTTTGAGGTGGAAAGAAGTGTACATAGAATTTTCACTTGAGAACACATTTTACTTATTTCATATTTATTTTTACCTTATTATTTTATTTATTTTCAAGTTAGTTCACATAGTGTATAATCTTGGCTTCAGGAGTAGAGCCCAGTGATTCATCTCCTACCAATGACTGTCCCGCTCCTCCCCACAAGTGTCCTCCTTAATGCCTCTCACCCATTTAACCCACCACACCCCCAGCCACCCCCTCCTTCCAGCAATTGTCAGTTTGTTCTCTGCATTGAAGAGTCTCTTATGGTTTGTTTCCCTTTCTGTTTTTATCTTATTTTTCTTTCCCTTTGCCTATGTTCCTCTACTGAGTTTCTCAAGTTCCACATATGAGTGAAATCATATATCTGTCTTTGATTGACTTATTTTGCATAGTGTAATACCCTCCATTTCCATCCATGCTCTTGCAAATGCCAAGTAGCTTTTTCATTGCTGAGTAGTATTCCATTTTACATGTATACCACATCTTTGTAATCCATTCATCAGATGATGGACATTTGGGCTCTTTCCATAATTGGGCTCTTGTCAATAGTGCTGGAGAGCACATTTTAAGCCTGATGCCTGGGTATTAATTAAATTATAGTTCTGAGATGAAAATTTCAGCTGAGCTTGAAAGCTGCATTCTCCATCTCTGTGAAAGACATTGTAGGGCTTTGATGGGATTTTAGATTCCAGATTATTAGAGTCATAAAAACTCGCACAGACCTTGAAGCGAATCTGTGTTGTCCTAAAGCAAAATTTTGTAGACTGTGGTGGGTACCAGAATGACCTGGAAGGCTTCTTCCTGTAGTTTTCTGGGCCTCATCATTCCCAAATTGAGGGTAAGGGCTGAGGATTTGCATTTCTGACAAGTCCCCAGGAGATGTTGCTGTTCCGCTGCCGTTCCAGGGACGGCACTTTGAAGACCTCTGAATTACAGAAACACCATTTACTTACTCTGACAGAAGTGTTTTGTTTATTTATTGTTTTTAATATTAGCTAACATTTATGGAACACTTGTTACATATCAGCCATTGCACCAGAAGTATTCCGTTGAATTTGGCACTTTTTATTCTCAGCCTAGTTGCTCAGCCCAGCACGCAAAGGCCACGGCACCTTCACTAGAACATCATAAGCAGCAGTATGCCGGTAAATATTTAACAGTTGGCTTTATGTTTGAGGAGGAGACCTTAAATTTTAGTGTTGCCAGTTTCTGTGGTATAAATGCTCTCATCATGACCAATTTAAAGCCACCTGATATCCTATCAACCAGTTTGTGTAAAATTCTTGTAATTTAGCAATCATTTGTCTTTAGCACACCTCTGAATCCTAAGGAAGTATCAAAGGCCACACTGAAATCAAACTTTAAGAAGAGGGAAACTTTGTGCACTGTTGGTGGGAATGGGCGCTCTTGGTGGGAATGTGCACTATTGATGTGAATGTAAGTTGGTGCAGCCATTACGTAAAAACAGTATGAAGATTCCTAAAAAATTTAAAAATGGAACTACCACATGATCCAATGATCATACGTACTTCTGGGTATATATCCAAAGGAAATGAAATCGGTTTCCCAAAGAGATATCTGCACTCTCGTGTTTGTTGGATCATTATTCACAATAGCCCAGACATGGAACCCACCTCAGTGTCTGTCAGTGGATAAGGAGATAAAGGAAATGTGGTGTGTATAAACAGTGGAATATTATTCAGCCATAAAAAGAAAGGAATCCTGTCATTTGCAGTAGCATGGATGAACCTTGACAGCATACTGCCGAAGTGAAATAGGCCAGCCAGAGAAAGGCAAATACTGTATGGTGTCACTTATATGCGGAATCTTAAAAGGTCATATTCATAGAAACAGAAAGTAGGACTGTGGTTGTCATGGGCTTGGGGGATGGGAAAAAGGAACATGTAGGTCAAAGGGTATAAGCTTTCAGTTATAAGATGAATAAGTTCTGGGGACCTAACGTGTAGCATGGTGGCTCTAGTTAATCATACCGGATCGCATAGTTGGAATTTGCTAAGAGAGTAGATCTCAGATATTTTCACCACCACCGCCACCAAAAAACAAAAACAAAAACTATGTGGAGAAAGAAAACTAATTTACTCTTGGGAGACAGATGCTTATCTTCTCTTTGGGGCCAGGTATAGAGAGGAATGAAAAATAAACCCTTGTTTATACCTGGGGGGTGGTGTAGATGGAGATGAGTGTGCTCAAGGCAGAGTAGACACTAAGGCTCAAAACTCAGGCTGGCTGCCCACAGATGCGTTTTTACTGGCTCTGAGGCCTTTTCATTTTGAATTAGTTGCTGACTTGGAGATTCCTTCCATGAAAAAACAAACAAATCCTAACTTTCTGTCTTTTATTGAATGAAACATTAGAAGTCGGGGAGAACATGCAGAATCGGGGAGAATTCCTCCTTTCTAAGTGCAAATCCCAGAGGCAGAAGGAGAAGCATTTGATCGCCTTGGAGAACCTTTAAGAATTTAACAGTGGAAGCGAGTTGGGTATTTCTTTGTGTTCCTTCTCCAGTGTTCTTACCATGCTCCTCCTTCCCCTCCTTTGCTTTGGGAACTGGGAAGGAAGAAAGAGGAATCACCCTTTCTAGAGAACACTCTTATTTCTGTCTCTAAGCTATAGACCTGAGGTCTAGGTAAGGATATTCCAGATAAGAATACACATGCTCCTAGGTGCTTTAATTATTGTTTCTGTGGTATAAACACTTTCCAGAATACTGTTATTTATTTGTCACTCCACTGTTTCTTTTGCCATTTTTCTCTCAGCATCTTGAGTCTGCCCTGGGCAAGTTGGCTTCTATATCCTTAGCTTTTGTTAGTATGGGAAAACCCAGGTCAGAAGAAAATTCTTCTGGCAAAATCTTCCACCTGCCCAGACTGCTCTGTGGTTATTGTATTTGAGGGTGGTGCAGGGAGGACGATGGAAGATTCTCAGAGAGAAAAACCGTGGATTTAAATCTGATCATTATCAGATTGAGAGCTAAATATTTTGGCAACTTTCATGAGGAAATATCCTTGGGAATTTTCTGGATAAATACCATTTTTAACTTTGACAGCCTACAGAATTTAGGCCACCCACCTCGTGTGGGGCCTAGAACTGTTCAGAGAAGTTTAAATGATGTGTTTCAAGAGTTCGGTTGAACTTGTAATTTAACCTGGGAGAGAGCAAACAAATACTTGTGGGAAAATATTTGTGCTTGGAATCAGTAAGGAATGTGCAAGTAAGTTGCCTGCAACCTGGGAGCGCTGCTTCTCAGCTGAGATTAGTGCTGGATGCGTTTGTTGACAGCAAGCAGAGAAAGGCTGAGCTATTGACTCTTGGTGAGGCACGTTGACTTGCTCAGAAACGCTACTGTTCGCTGCTTGGCTTACCACTTTCAGACCAAGTTTTTTCACAGATGAATGATCATTAAGATTTGTTAAGCATTTTCTTTGTGTCACAGGGTACAACATAGGAGTTTAAGGGCTGTCACACTGTCAGGATCCTCACTTCTGAGATGGGGAAGCTGACTTCTGGAGAATCCGTTACTCTACGACAGTCTCACACTTGTGTGTGAAGGCGCTAGGATTTGGGCCCAGCTCTACTTGACTCCACCCTCTGAATCACATGTTATGTGGACATGTCATGGTCCTTGGAAGGGAATTCCTTGTAAATTCTATGTTTTGTCTTCATAAACGTTGAATCTACAACTGCATCTCTATAAATGTTTCTTATTGTATGTAAGCTGGGTGCATAGAGTTCTTCGTACATTGCCTAGCATATATATACATTGTCTATCCAACTAGGTATGAACATTTTTTAAAAATATTTTTTAAAATGTTTACTTATTATTTAGAGAGAAAGAGAGAGAGAGCTCATATGTGAGTAGGGGAGAGGCAGGCAGAGAGGGACACAGAGAATCCCAAGCAGGCCCAAGGTGTCTGCACAGGGCTGGACGCAGGGCTGAAATCCACAAAACTGTGAGATCATGACCTGAGTTGAAATCAGGAGCCAAATGCTTAGACCCTGAGCCCTGCAGGTACCCTGGCATGAACATATTTTAATTTTTAATTTTTAAAATTTAAAGTTATTGAAGTGTAGCTGACATACACTGTTACATTAGTTTCAGGTGTGCAACATAGTGCTTTGACAAATCTACACGTTACTCATTGCTCACTCACCCTGCTAAGTGTAGCCGCCATGTGTCACCATACATTATTACAGTGTTATTGATTTTATTGCCTGTGCTGTACTTTTCGTTTCCATGATTTATTTTATAACTGGAAGTTTCTCTCTCTCTCTTTTTAAGTTTATTTATTCTGAGAGAGACTGAGAGAGCTCGAGGAGGGTGGGGGCGGGGCACAGAGAGAGAGAGAGAGAGAGAGAGAGAGAGAGAGAGAGAGAGAGAATCCCAAGCAGGCTCCATGGGGTCAGCACAGAGCCTGACTCGGGGCTTCTACTCAGGAAACTGTGAGATCACGACCTGAGCTGAAATCAAGAGTTGGATACTTAAGCAACTGAGCCACCCAGGCACCCCTAGAAGTTTATATCTCTTAATCCCCTTTACTTATTTTGTCCATCTCCCCACCTACCTCCCCTCCTTCAACTACCAATTTTCCATATTTGTTTGTTCATTTTGTTTTTTTGGATTCCATATATAAGTGAAATCATATGGTGTTTGTTTTTCTCTGACCACTTTCATTTAGTATAGTACCCTCAGATTCTACCCACATTGTTGCAAATGGCAAGAGCACATTCTTTTTTTTTTTTAAATGTTTATTTATTTCTAGGAGACAGAGAGACAGCGTGAGCAGGGGAGGGTCAGAGAGGGAGTCACAGACTGAAACAGGCTCCAGGCTCTGAGCTGGCAGTCAGCACAGAGCCTGACGCGGGGCTCGAACCCACGAACCGTGAGATCATGACCCAAGCAAAAGTCGGACGCTTAACCAACTAAGCCACCCAGGCACCCCGAGCACATTCTTTTTTTATGGCCGAGTAATATTCCACTGTATGTATACCACATCTTCTTTATCCATTCATCTGTTGATGGACACTTTGGTTGCTTTCATATCTTGGTCATTATGAATAATACTGCAGTAAATATAGGGGTGCACATATCTTTTTGAATTAGTGTTTTTCTTTTCTTTGGGCCAGTGCCCAGTAGTGGAGTTAACTGGGTCATATGGTAATTCTATTTTTATTTTTTGAGCAACCTCCGCACTGTTTTCCACAGTGGCTGCACCAAGTTACATTCCTCCCCAACAGTGCGCGAGGGTTCTCTTTTCTCCGCAGTCTCTCTAGGACTTACTATTTCTTGTCTTTTTGATACTAGCTACTTTGTTTTTGTTTTTATTTTTTCATATGAATATATCATTTATTTATTTTTCTGTTGGTGGACATTTGGGTTGTTTGGAGTGTTTGGCTCTTCCAAACACTGCTGCTAAGAACTTTTACATGTCAGCTTGTACCCATCTCCTTAAGTACTTTTACAAGATTTCTAGCTTATCACTGGGAGGGACTTAATGATCATTAAGGTATTAGTATATTCAACATTTATAAGTCATGTTTCTTGAAAAGCTGTTAAAGGGATGAAAGGCTTGTGTTTGGGGTGTTATAGGAAGCTCAGCATCACAAAAGTATGAATTATAGAATGGAAGGGACAAACCTTAAGGAGGCTGGGCAACGAGGAAATGTTTAAAACCAGTGCACTGTGAGAGACCCTGATCACGAGTACAGCACTGGGCAGTGTCAATGAAAATGGAAAGGAAGAAGTGGAGGTAAGAGACCTTCTAAGGGACTTACTGGGACTTAGTAATTAACCATACTATGAAGCAGAAGGTTTTAAGGCACAGTTCATTCATCCAGAAGTCTGCTGTGAGCCATATTCCATATTTTCTGCTTTGCCGTGGTGAAAAGTGCACAGAATAGAGACAGACAAGCTGTCTCTACCTTCACAAAGCTGCAGACACGAAGAAAGCAGGAGATGGAGGGGAATATAGATCAATAAAGAGGCAGTTATGTCACGGGATTATATAGCGGATAGGAGATACACAGATGTTACGGAGTATCCCAGAGGAACAACTGGCCAGAAGAGTAACACAAAAGAACAGTATTCCAAGGGCTAAAACACTTGGTACCCTAGAAGTAAAAGTAATTCAGAGTGGCCAGACCACAGTTTTGAAGGCTGCTAGCCACTTTGACTCTGTGAGGTGATATCTCACTGCGGTTTTGATTTGCATTTATCCTGATGATTAATGATATTGGGCGTCTTTTCATGTGTCTGAACATATTTAGATTTTTAATGAGTATTTATTTACATATGTGTACCTATTACAATGAGTACATCTTTTTGCATAACACATTGCTTTATGCCTAACCTTTCTTTTTTTTTTGTTCTTGTAATTGATTTCACCACCAACCAGCCTTATATATAAAGAAATACATGTTTTAATCTCCGTTCTTCCATTTAGTTAAGATGAAAACCACTTAACTTTCATTTAGTTAAGGTTTTCACACACCCACCGAAATAAAGTAGGCAGATTCTAATATTCTGGGGGAAAAAAAAAAGAGCATCTGGTGAATGGAGCATGTTGGAATTTCCACTGAAGATTCTCTTGTGTATCAATTATCTGGTGATGCATGGTCCTTTCCCAGTTGACCCGGAAGTGTGCTTTTTAAAGAGTTTCTCTGGGCGCCTGGGTGGCTTAGTCGGTTAAGCATCTGACTTTCGCTTAGGTCATGATCTCGCGGTTCGTGGGTTCGAGCCCCGCGTCGGGCTCTGTGCTGACTGCCAGCTCAGAGCCTGGAGCCTGTTTCAGTCTGTGACTCCCTCTCTCTGACCCTCCCCTGCTAATGCTGTCTCTCTCTCTCTCCTAGAAATAAATTTTAAAAAACCATTAAAAATTAAAAAAAAAAAATAAAGAGTTTCTCTTTCCTCAAGGCCAGGTGTGTCCTTGCCCTTCCTCTGACATGACCGTGGGCCACCAGTGCAGTGTTGGTATTTCTGGGAAGTCAGGGGCCCGAGCACTGGAACCTTCCCCATCTGTCTAGTGCTGCACCTTTCATGGCTTCCAGTGTTGTCCTCATCACAAGGGCCTTTGAGGGTTGGGGCCACTACTCTCCCTCTGATGCTTCCCTTATAGCTGCATAACTGGATGTAAAGCTTTCACTGTAGGTGAAAACTCATTTTGGCAAACCATTAATTCCCACCATAATTCATGTAGAAACTGCAGCATTTCTATTAATGGAAAAGCGAGCTCACGCATCAAACAGCCCAGCTGATATGTGTTGATAATTGCATATTGTTGATAACCGTCAACTCCTGGATTCCACTCATAAAAGGTCATAATTCCCAGGACAACCAGCAAGGGGACTGGGGAGTGGTTGCAGATTCAGCCCTTGCCATTTTGCCATTTGTTTAGCTATGTTAAAATGAGTGGGAAGTGATCAGAGTGCCGCTAATGCATGGGGACATTGGGGGATGGGGCACGTGCTAAATAAGGGTGATTGGAGAGTGAAGACTTTGTGTCCATGTGGGGACATGAGATGTGACCACTGAGGAGGCAGATGACTTCTATGAGAATTGCGCAGAGCCCAGAGTGCATGGGCAAGTGCTTCCCAGAAGACTGCAGCTCGGCACAAGCCTCATACGGTCAGAAAGGAATCCGTTCATCTTTTGGATCCACATTCCCTGTAAGCTGATAGCCTGAGCAATCGCTTGTAGACCAGGCCATGAGGACAGTCAGAAGGTGGGGGCTGGAGTCTAGCTCTGTCCCTTAGCCGAATATCCCTGAGCCACAGCCCTTCAAGATAGTGATCTCAGTTTTTTCCACACATGCAGTTTAGCTGGCTATTGTGAGAATTAACTGACATAATGTATATATGGGAAGTTCCTCTGCAAACTGGAAAGCACTCGTTAAACATGAGGAACCTGGATACCCGCCTCTCTTAATTTTCTGATGAGACAAATGGACCCAAGGGAAGCATTCCTGGATAACTGTTCTCTGCACTGGAGGCTCTTTCAGAACCCCAACCCTGAGTACTCAGTGCTTGTCGTTTGTCTCTTTGAAAAAAAAAGTATTTTTTTTTTTTTTAATTAAAAAAGTCAGTCCATGACTCATTGCCTGGGACTGGAAGTGCCTTTTTTTGGTAATCCCAACTCCTGTGGCTGCACATTGAGTCATTATTTTGGACAGTCTTGATGCCCGAGAAGATCCTCTTCTCTGTGTTCCAAATGAACCCTCTAGGGTTTGAAGACAACACTGTCCAGAATGTGTGACTAATGGATCATTGAAGGTATTAGACGTGGTCCCAAGCATCCAGAGAATCAGTGACTGACTGTGGGTGCCAGTAGCCAGCACCAGGCTTATCCCCACAGATAAAAGACCCAGGAAACAATGAAGTTGACTCTAACAGCATTTGTGGCAGAGCCAGAAATCAAATGAAAATCAACTTAGCTGCTCGTCTTCAGGGGAGTTTTCCTAGTGGCTTAACGTGGGTCATACTCAAGATGAGGGTGATGATGAACATACTGATTATCACAAGGAGAGAGCTAGAAGGCATGTTTGTTATGGTTAGTTAAAATTTTTTAAAAATATTAGAGGAATTGAAAGAGAAAAGATAATAGAGATTGCTACCTTTTTAGATTGTTGTCAAGATTATGCCATAGAACGGAGGAACAAGGGGGAGAAGAAGGGCGGAAATGGTGGGGGAAAGGGAGAGAGGCAAACCATGAGAGACTCTTGAATGCTGACAAAAACTGAGAACTGATGGATGTGGGGGGGAGGGGGGATGGGCATGGAGGAGGACATTTGTGGGGATGAGCACTGAGTGTTATGTGGAAACTAATTTGGCAATAAACTATTTGTAAAAAAAAAAAAAAAAGATTATGCCATAGACTCTGAGTAAATAAAAAAATAACAACCCAAGCTTTTCATCTTGAGATCCTAATGAGATAAATGCTACGGCTATGCTATTTTCTCTCCAAGTCATCATTTCAACTGACTACCAGGGGGTGTCATGGACTGAGGGGTTAGTGTTATCTGTGAACTAGATGCTAGAATTCTCTCAGAGCCCCCATAAATCCCATGAAGACAGTAAGGCTTGGCATTGGCCCCTGGATGTCTGGTGGTGCAGGTGGAGACCTATGTATTTTCACTATGGCGATGGTGGCAGGTGGTATCTCTTCCCATAATCTCTGCATTACTGACCCTCTGTAACTCAAGGGACAATCCTGACAAAAGAGAGCCATCCTTTGTCACCAGTGCATGGCACCCCTTTTCTGCATGAGCCTTTGTCTCACATTTTTGCTGTTTGCAAAGCCTTCTCCAGCCAAAGACTGATGTGCCTGGATGATTTATGGCAGTGATTGTCAGGGACTTTTGAAGCCCATCCAATTTCAAGATTCAGGTTCTCATTGCTTGTCATTTATGGCACATTTGATGAATTCTCACCATCAGCTGACATGTTTCATAATTGTCAAAACTTTGATTGAAGTGGTAGTTCTGGGAAAAAAAATATGGAAGAGGGAAAAAATACCAACAAAGCTCCTTCACCACATTTTTCCCCCGTGCCCAAAACTGCTTTGCCTGAGGTTCACAGCCCCATCATTTAGCCACTCAGCGACTTGCTGACCTTGCAGACAGCTCCCCACTCACTCTCCTTTTACAGTCTTGTGCCTGCATTTGCTGGGCCTCATGTTTTGCTTGATGGGGCCTTTTCTAGTCCAGATGGTAAAAGCTGTTGAAAGTGGCACTTTGGAGAAAGTTTCTGGGCTTTCGTTTAAGAGTCTTTCAAGATACATCAGAGTGGGGCCTGTGTAGATGGTATCAAGCTCTTTCCGTTATCTTAAACCTGGTGTGGTTTGGTTTGTTTTTATTCCATAAGCCAACATTCTTTGGCTGGAACACAGGCTCTCCAGGTCTTTGGCTACTTTCACAACCTAGAAAACCGTTCCTGCCCTTCGGAGTTCTCCCCACACTTAAGCCAGCAGAGACCCATCAGGAATGGATCCGGTTCTTTACTACGTAGAATGATTTTGTTGTTGTTGTTGTTGTTGTTGTCATTGTTGCTTTTGTTCTAATTTTGCTCACCTCAGTCCTTCTTAATTCAGTGACAGTTTTTTTTTCTATAGCAGTGGCTCCTTTCCCTTCTCCCTCTGTCCCTAGGGTATGATGATGATGAAGTCTTTCTTCTACTTCTCACTTGTAACCTCTTGGTCTTTTCCCCTAGAAGCAACCAATAATATCAGTTCTTTTTATATCCTTCTAGAAATGTTTCATGAGCTATACTCACACACGTACATAGAAGCACATATATATACAACATCCATGATAGGGTCTGAACTCCTAAATCTGGACTTCTGACTCTGCTGTTTAAAACACATTGATATCTGGCATCTCCCTCCTGCTGCTTGTGTGGAAGACAGTCTTGTTAAGGTCCTACAGTGCTGGGGTGCCTGGGTGGCTCAGTTGGTTAAGTGTTTGACTTCAGCTCAGGTCATGATCTCATGGTTCATGGGTTCGAGCCCCGCGTCAGGCTCTGTGCTGACAGCTAGCTCAGAGACTGGAGCCTGTTTCAAATTCTGTATCTCCCTCTCTCACTGACCCTCCCCTGCTCATGCTGTCTCTCTCTTTCTCTCAGAAGTAAATAAAACATAAAAAATTAAACAAACAAACAAACAAAAGTCCTACAGTGGTGATGGGCCTTGTGTGGCCTGGTTCCTTTCTGACTCTCCAGCCTCATCCAGTGCCGTTTTCCCTCTCTTTCTATGTTCCCTTGCCTGCCTCTTGTTCTTCTGTTAGTATCTCAAACTGAAGTCTTCCCTGCTTCCTTGCACCAGACCAGCTACCCCGCTATGTGCGGCATAATGTCCTGGACTGTTTGTTTGTAGCGTTTATCACAGTTTGTAAATTCTCTATTTTTTGTGACTATTCAGATAGCATTTCCTCCCTCGTATTTTAAACTACAAGTTCCAGGGTACCTCGGTAGTGAGATAAGCGTCTGACTTCAGCTTAGGTCATGATCTCACAGTTCGTGGGTTTGAGCCCTGCATCAGGATCCACACTGACTGTGCAGAGCCTGTTTGGGATTCTTGCTCTCTCTCCTTCTCTCCCTGCCCCTCCCCCACTTGCACTCTCTTTCTTAGAATAAATAAATGTAAAACTACTGTTCCATGGAAACAAACTTTTTTCTTTTGTTTCCTTTTCTTTCCTCCCCTTTTATCCCTAGAGCTTATGCACTGCCTGGAATATAGTAGGGTCTCCACAGAAAATAGTTGAATGAATGGATGAGTGAATGAAAAACAAATGGGTGGATGAATACATGATGTAGAAGCTTCCTTTGGGTAGGCAGGAAATGCTGCCTTTGGGAAAATAGTTGTGCTTCAGTATCCAAACACATTTTTTATCTTTAGATTCTAGACATTTCTTCTTGTTGTTTTTAACCAATTCCTAAGAAGTCAGCCATCCTGGAAAGGTTGATCATAAAGCACTGTCAAGAAAAACCTTGGAGGTTGTATTGGGTATTAACTCATAGTGCTTACACTTCCTCACCTTTCTTGATCTATTTTGTTTTAACGGTGGTTTATTTTTTCAAACATGAATACCCCCTATTTTTATTTTGAAATTTCTCCCATATTGTCATCTCTCAGTGAGGCATCTAGGATATAAGAAGGGGAAGATCAGAGATAAGAAGAAAGAGAAAGTGAGTGACTGCCAGCTAGACTTACAGTCCACTGAAGGCAAAATCCACATCCAATCAATATTTCCAGCATCGGGCACAAGTTATGTGCTTAATGTAAGGTGTGGAGCAGAAGCGTGACGATGAGCAAATATGCAGGAAGAAAAGAAGAGAAGGCACTGCTAATCCTGGAACTGACATTATCATTAATGAGCAGCTCTGTTTCTTTGCTCAAGTCCTCGTCCTGATAAGCTTATAGAAATGTGTGTTACTCGCTGCTGCAGTCATTTTTTCTCCCAAATTGACCATTACTTCTTTCCTGTTTATTTTTTTCATCTAACGCCTCAGTTTTCATCTTTTGTCTCCAAAAAAAGAAAGAAAAGGTAGGGCGAGTTTGGGGCCAGGGCAGGAAGCTCAATATTCGGGAATTGCTCTGCATCTGGACTTGGGGTTCATTCATTTTTGAAGCCTGAAGATTAACTCGTGACACTACATTTTCCTCATAGCTCGGGATTTAGTTTGCCTTTCCATCAGTCCACTTCTTGCATGTAAAGTGGCCAAGGGAGTTGAGCCATTCCTGTTTTGAGGCTCCCCCTCTGCTGATCGAGCTTTCTTCTTCTTCCCCTTTTCCTTCATGTTAATTTTTTTTGAGAGAGCACACACATGGGTGGGGGAGGGGCACAGAAAGGAGGACAGAGGATCTGAAGCAGGCTCCTTGCTATCAACAGAGAGCCTGATGCGGGGCTCGAACTCAGGAACCTTGAGATCCTGACCTGAGCTGAAGTCAGACGCTTAACCGACTGAGCCACCCAGGTCCCCTGACTGAGCTTTCTTCTGAGCAAAGCCAGGGCAGGAGAATTTGTTGCTCACTCCCTTTGTGTTGAGTGGGGCAACACCATACTTAATTGCCAATGGTCGGGATCATTCCTTCTTAATTAAGATTTTTGATGTTTTTATAATTAGCCCATTGTTTAAATACCAGTCATGTTACCGAATTTGAAGTGCTTGAAAATAGTTTAATGTCTCTTCAGTCAGTGATTTCTCCTTGTTTACCTGATTCTCTGCAAACTTCTTTTTCCTCAGCTAACAGGAACGTTAACTTTGCTCTAGTTCATCCTAAGTAATGAAAACATTTTGCCCTTTTATGGAACATTTTGAGTACTTCCGTAACATTCGATTATTTTCCAGGAAATAATGGGGCCTTGCCTTGAAACGTTGTGTGCTTTATGACTTGGTTTATGACACCAGACGGAAGCGACAGACTTAAATCCTCTAGCCACCTGGCCTTCTTTGCTACCCTTCATTCGTTTGGCTTTTGACATTTGATAGAATTCTCACATCCGAAAATATGCCTGGGTGCCAAGCCTTAAGCAGTGAATGTTCTAGGGTTTCAAATATTTGACCCTCACCGGTTTCCCCAGGCTTTTTACCCCTATCAGCGATAGGACACACTTTCTTTTTGTCATAAAAAGTAATTGGTTGTTTCTTTTAATCTGCTCAGCTGCATTCCAGAAAGTAATAAATCTTTGAAATTATTGAAATAATGAGCAACAATTATAGACGTTGTTCGGTTAACCTTGGGAACTAATCCTAAGGGAAATGAAGAATTTATGCCATTTAAACATCCCTCCCATTCTTAAACATATATATCTTTTTGTTTGTTTCTGTTATTATAGATTCATATGTATCAACTTCACAGATAACCAAACAAGTGTTTGCTTTAGGTAACATAATCTGCACCTAATATGAAAGCTGTGTCTAGGTTTCTCTGATGGGGTCAGTTTCCCTGGAATTTTATGAGTCGCGAGGCTTACTGAAATTCTTGGTTTTCAGCCAAGTTTCTGTTTCATTACAGGTGGAAAACCTGGATCTCGCTCCACATTCACTAAAATAGGTTGATGGGGGCAAGTAAAATGAACAAGATAGCGTGGGTTCCAGAAAGCGAAGAGCAAAAAGATTAGGACTCAAGAGTTATAGGATGAAGGGAGACGTGTAGGGTACGGGCAGATCGACTGTGCGCCGGCTCTGGCACAAAAGGGCATCTCTCTGAGCTAGAGGGAGGTAGTTGAGTTCGAATAAAGGGAAATGGAAAGTCTTAGAGGATGGCAAGCACATCAAGCTCATTATCCCAGGCACCTGTGCAGCCTGGCAGGCGAGGGCTGTGGATTCAAGAATGATTTAGGCAAAACCTGGTGATGTCCTCCCGACATCCAGGCAATGTGCAGACAACCTTTGAGTGCGTGCACCATCAAATGCGCAAATGATTCTGTTGCAGAGACTGTGTCTTGATGCCCTTGTCAGACATAATGTCTGGTGGGAAGCCTTCTGGTCCTACCCAGGGTGACAATTTTTATGTTCTACAAATTGGCCGTCTTCCAGAAGTCTCCATTTTACCATGCTTATCCCTCAGTACCTGAACTTCTGCAGAGAATTTTTATTTGAGTCGTAAATTTTTAATGTCAAGACCTTCCTGACAATTATTAGCTAAATGTTTAGTCCGAAAAGAGAGATTAAATACATAGATCTTATATCTTAGCTACCAAATGACTTAACCCGGTGAGGGTTTTGGGTTTTTGGGTTAGAAGTAGTTTCCTCAGACTTTGGGGACAGACACCTAAGGACCTCCTGTTCAGTGTTCCTAGCAAAACCTGTGTCATATATTATCCGCTGCCTGTCACATGAAAATATGTTCACAGAAGCAACCCAAAGTGTATCGTTAGGCAGTTCTTGCCAATTAAAGCCTCCCTCTTTAAAAAAAATTTTTTAATAAAAGTTCATATTTGCACAATAAATGATTTATAGAGAAATTTTAATGCGTAAGCTTTCCACCGAGTCTAACTGAAATTAGAAAGCTTTGAAATGAACTCATAAATATTGTTGTAACATACAAAATATACTGGAAGCTGTAAAATGTACAGCAGTTTATCACTGGAAGGTTAAGCTACATTAAAGGATAGAGATTTGGTTTAACTCTGTCTTCCCCTCACGGCTCAGCAATAACTTTGTACGATGCTGAACAATTTACAAAGTGCCTTTTATGTATATCGTTTAATTTGATCTGTGTAACCAACCCTGTAAGTCAGGATTGTAGGCCTCAACATCCTGGCTTTATAGCCAGCGGAGGAGGTATGGTCACAAAAGGCTTGTGGAAGGTCACTGAGTAGCTAAGTGAGGGCCGAAGAACACATGGACTCTGTGACTCACAAATCCAGACCTCTTTCCCTTCAGCCATGCTAACCCATAATATAATACCATTCGATCAGGCACAGTCCTGAAATAACCTCAGACAGTGCTTAACGCTGAAGGGCATATGCTGCGTTTTAATCAAAGAAGACTGTGACAGCAAGGATTAGCCACACTGTCCCTGTGTCTAATGCTGGATAGCTGCATATTTGAAAAAGCTCTATATTTGCATCTCTGATCAGATAATACACTAAGCATTGTTCTGTAGAAGATTATCAGAGCATCTGTAGTGTGTTTTAAGTAACACAATTAAGATAGCTCTTATTTTATGTGATGCCTTTAAAACCACCTCTGACCTTGGGTACATACACCAATAACTAGATCTGGATTGAAATGTAGCGCCCACATTACATGCAAAGGTGTGTAGAGGACAGACCACGAGCTGTCTCCGATTCTAGCAAGGGGCGGGGGCGAGGGGGGAAATTGTAAATAGAATCTCTAATAATGTCAGAGTGAACTCTAGGAGTGTCAAAGTGAACTGTGTTTACATTTTATGTTGCTGTAGGAACTGAGACCAGATGGATCAAATGCATCTGTCGATCATTTCCAAATGAAATTTTATTAAAATTCTCTCCAGACGAGTGTTTTTATAAGGATTATTAATAAAGCCTAAAATACAAATTTTAGGTTCCTTTCTTTTATAAAAACAAAACCATTTTTTTTCCTGAAACTGTTGCAAGAACATTAAAATGATAACTGCCAAT
Organism: Hyaena hyaena; assembly: GCF_003009895.1. Taxonomy (NCBI): domain Eukaryota; kingdom Metazoa; phylum Chordata; class Mammalia; order Carnivora; family Hyaenidae; genus Hyaena; species Hyaena hyaena. The sequence continues at coordinate 3,304,777 of NW_024080658.1, forward strand.
AAAGGTAGAGAGGAAGCAGAGGCTGAATAATCCTCCAAATTGGTCACCAGGGCTCGCTGGGTGGCTGATGTTGCTGGGATCACTCTTCCACGCTGGAATGATCAGGGTTCTGGACGTAAAGCTAAAGAAGCATTTCTCATGCATTGGATATATTGCTTCTGGTTCTTTAACTGCTGTTGCTTAGACAGCAGCATTGGTGGGGGGTAAAACACCAGAATCTGGAAACTGGATTCCAGATTCCAGGCGGGTTCAAATCCTGGCTCCGCCATTTACCGACCAAGTAAGTAACTTTGGGCTGTTGTTTAACCTTTGCGACTGTAAACAGCGATGCTGACAGTAATCCATTTCAAGTATTTAAAGTAGGTTGTGGCCCACAGGATCCTCATTCTGTTCAGATCAGCAGGTCAGAATGACTGGGGAGGAGGGGTGGGAAATGAAAGGTTGAGACTCTGGGGACTTGAAGGCATGGTAGAAGGCCATTTATTCCTACGAAGATTTAAGGAGTGCTTTCCTGAGTCCAGATGAGGTGGGATGAATAGCCCTGAGGAATGAATCTTTCTGTGGTAGGACCGGAACGTACCATTTACCTGAGGCTCTGCTAACAATTTAATGCTGGGTTATTCATTATTCATCATTATTCCTCTTCTGACAAGCAGGTGTCCGATTCACACATACACACTCTCTCTCTCTCTCTCTTTCTCTCCTCACGTGCACACACATGCACACATGCACGCATATTCTTTTTTTGAGTGTAACGGTTCAGGGGACTAGTTAGGGTCATATGTGCCCAAGGCTTGAGTCTTCCTCTGTCTGAGAATTTGAGTCTATTTCTCCATGTCCACCTTCTGTTTCAGACTGCCCCACCTTACTATTTCCTCAGTGAAGGGGAAAGGAATCAATTAAAGGGAGGGAAATCAAAGGTTTCAGAAATGAAGAACCATGGACTTCTAAAGCCACTCACATTGTAACCAGGTTATTTTGTGTATATTTCTTTAAGGTTCCCCCTTCTACCCCCCTCCTCCCCACCCCCCGCCTCTGGAGCTATGGAAAGCACATTGATCACTTTTTACAGCTTTTCCATGATAGGTGCAGTAGTTGCTTTTTTATTGACCCATAGATTGCAGCATTATAAAACACACTCATTCAGAGGAGTAATGAAGGCCATTTTTAATTGCACTTGGGAAGCAGGGCGCTATTATTAAATTATACCTGCATCTGTATTGGAAGGAAGAGAGCAAAAACCAGATCATGTTTCTCTTTGGGATTTGAGGTTTCCCAGAACTGAAGTAAATTCAGGGCTGCGTGACAAAATTTGGAACTTTAGCCTTTTGGGATTATGAGTCAGAATTTCCCCAGTCCTGTGATTAACCTCACACACCCACAACTATTGCAGATCTAACAACCAAGAGGTTAGTAATCTAAGGTTATTCACTGATGGGTGACTGCCTGTATACAAATAGGACACAGTGACACACTAGATTTTTAGTTACAATTTTTGTGTAGATACACTGCATTTGTTTGCTAGGGCTGCCATAGCAAAGTCTATAAACTTGCTGGATAAACACAAACCTCATGGTTCTGGAGGAGGGGCAAGATCAAGGTGTCAGCAGACTTCCTTCTGTGGGCTGTTAGAGACAGCCAGTTCCATGCCTCTTCCCTAGCGACGGTGGTTTGCTGGCAATCTTTGATATTTTTTGGCTTATAGAAAGAAGGACCCTAACCATGCCTTCGTCTTCACATGGTCCTCCTTCTCTCCCTCTCTTTCTGTATCTCCCTCCCTCCCTCCCTCCCTCTCTCTCTCTTTCTGTCTCTCTCTCTGGGTGTGTATATGTATGTCCGCGTCCTTCCAAATTTCCCCCTTTTGTAAGGATACCAGTCATGGATTAGGGGCCCATCTTACTCCAGAATGACCTCATCTTAATTAATTGTATCTGCAATGACCTTATCTCAAATAAGATCACATTCTGATGTACTAGGGTTGGAACTTCAAAATAGAAATTTGGGGGTGGGGGTGGGGACACAATTCAACCCATAACATACACCTATAGATTTGTCTCTATTGGTATATGTATATATTGCAATGTTCATGCTATAGGTTGTTGAGAATTTCTAAGAAGTGCAGGAATTTGTTGCAAGAAAAAAAATTTTGTGCAATGAACAGTACTAATTTCCTTCTTGACATTTCTGGAAAGTGAAATTGCTCTGAGCCACTGCATCAGTGCATGGAAAATCCTGTGTGAGAGCTCGTTCCTTTTGTTGCATTCTTCCAAGGATTCTTTTGGCAGCCTTGTGTTCAGTCCAGATGCCTTGCACATCCGGTGGTGATGCGTGTGTGTACACGATTGTGTGCAGTGTTGTGCGAAATCAATTATGGTTGGAAACAGTTGCTTAGCTGGCAATTAGGCTCCTCGCAGTCTTGAATTACGCGGCTTTGAATTACGATTGTGCAGATTTGAGTTGCTTTGGTGATTTGCAAAAGCCATCTTGGGGTTATAACTAGAAGTATAATCTTCCAATTAGGTTTTCTCTCCAACACCTGTTTTGTTCATTAGACTCCAGGCCCATTTTAAGTATTTTTCAAAACCAAGGGTGAAAGTGGCTCCATACCAAACCAGTGGAGTCCCCAGCCCCAGATTTTTTGAGGACCCAATTGTGGCATTATTATTGTTTAGCAACGCAGGTAAAAACAAGTATCAAATAACTCTTCCATTGCATATAAAACCTGAAGTTTCGCAATTGACAAAACCTTTCAAAAGGGAGATGTGTTGTTTAAATATGAAGTCGTATTCTATTATTAACCCAGGCCAACCAAGACCAGTTCCTTAATTAGCATACAAAAGAGAGGATAATACATGAGGAGAATGAGATAGATTTTACTTAATAATGTTTTGGAGTTTTAAAATCCATCCTGAGGTGATCAGAATACAGTCCAGGGAGACAAACAGATAGAAGTATTTTAAATTCAAGATAATGGGCATCTTCTCCTTAGAAATAAGTTTGTACCTGCCCATCTGGGGCAACGAGATGCTAAATGTTACATGTCTTTCCTCTCTCGTTGGAAATTTCATAAACGTCCCATGCACACAGAGAAGTTCACGAGTCACAGGACTCAGCTGGATGATTCTCCACAAAGTGGACCCCCTCCTCCCCCCGTGTAACCGGCACTCAGGTCAGGACACAGAGCACCCCCCCCCCCCCCCCAGGCTGCTTGTTTCTCCCTTCTGGTTGCTAACTCAGACTTCCGATTGTGCTGAAAACGTGCTTTGTTTTCCACCAGCAGTAAATACTGTAAATTTTTTGAGAACATGCTTCCATCGCAGTGCTTCCTTAGCCATAGCTTAATTTTGACTGGGGGTGTTTTCATGTGTCGTGTTCACCCTGCTGGAGGCTGGGTTTCACCCCTTAAAACTGAGGCTTCTGGCTGACATGATACCAAGCTGACAATGGCCTTGACTGTGGAGGGACAGTGTCTTCTTCCATGATTGTGCACATGCCGGGATCTCATCCCCTTCACCTCCCTGCTGCTGTGTTAGTTCCCAGGGCTGCTATGACCAAGTACCACCAACTAGGTGGCTTTAGATGATAGAAATTTGTTCTCTCACAGATCTGGAGGCTAGAAACCCCAAATTAAGGTACTGCCGGGGCTGCTTTCTCTCTCAAGACCCCAGCTGTTTTTCCATGCCTCTTCCAGCATCCAGTAGCCCCCAAAATTCCACTCAGAGATAATTTAGGATATTTTAGAAACATTTTTTTCAAATTCTTGAAAGTGTTAACCTTGCAGAAATGTAGAGACCTTTATGCATTTTGATGTAACTTGAAATACTGGTAACAGAGCCATCTTTACCTTTCTTCTTTTGGGGGAAGGAATGATACTTAAAAACTTACCTAAAAGCAAAACCTTGGGTGAAACATTAACCCCGCTCTTGAGTTTTTGTCAGTGTGGACAAATGCAGTTTCTAAATCCTTGGCTTGAGATCATACGATTATGGAACAGATGTGGGATCCAGTGCTCTCGAGGACTGTAAGCAGCTTACTGATCCACCGTTTAAAGACTGTTTACTGGCTGTGGTAACATTACTTCTGGTTGCCTGTCTTAATTCATTTTAGATTAATCTGTCTCATAGTTCGAAGGAAAATGAATTGAGTCAGTAACTTCAAGAGTTATGTAAAATCTGTACAGTGCTAAATAATTGAATGGGGTTTTATGTACGGTCTTGAAATTGGAATGTCAATTTGACACAAATACTCCGAAACAGTGTTAGATGAGCTGATCTGTTCCCCATAAAAAAGCTCTGAAGCTTCCATCCCTGTATCACTCTAGAACTTTCCATTCCCCTCCCTCACCGCATAGTTAGGACCCATTTATTTTCCTTGAGGATGTTGACTTCGGGGAAAGGTGAGTCTGCTAGTGTGGCTGCTGGGCCTGGAGTTGAGGGTTTGGGGTAATGGTGTCCAAACTTCAGTGTGCTGATGTGTCATCCGGGGGGTTAGTTAGGAAAGCCACTTTCTGTGCCCCGCCCCAGAAACTTTGATTCAGCAGGACTGTGGTTGGGTCCAGGAAAGTCCTTTGGAACCACTGGTGCTTCCAGTATTGACGTCCTCAGACCACATGTAAAGAAATACAAATTTAGGGGATGTGAGGGAAAGAGCATGTAAACTCTTGAGGGGATGCTCAAGATGATTTGCCATTAAATATATTTATCACAACGAGATGGACCAAAAATTGTTTGAGTGGGAGATGGGTTTTTTTGCCAACCCAAAGAAAATAAATGCTGGAGATTTTCCCAGACATCTGTGGGAGGAAGGCTGAAGTATCATTCTTCCCAGAAAATATATTAGAATTTTATTACCACTCCCTTTAACCCCATCTTACAGATGGGAAATATTTGAGGCTTAAAGAGCAGTGAAAACTAACATTTGTCGATCACTTAAGAAATGAAGCAGCAGCAATATTCGTAGTTATTATCCTTATTGTTATTTCATTTGCCCTGTAGAACAGCCCTGTGAGATGTTATCATTAAATGTTTATAGATACAGAAAGCAAGAGGTCGTTCGAGTAACTTGCAAGGATGATACACGTAGCATGTGGTTAAGTTGGGATTCACACACAGCTCTATTTGACTTGGGAATCCATTGTGTTGTTACTACATCAGGTAGGTTTTTAAGATTGTCGGATAAAACACAGGGTGCCCAGTTTAACCGGAATTTCAGATGAACAATGGGTGTTTCTAGTATAGCTCATGACGTTTGGGACATATACTACATTTACTAAAACTCTGGTGGGATATATCTATACTTTTCAAAATTAGTGGGGTGTACTTATCCTAAAATATTCATTGTATATATGAAATCCACACCTGACTGGGCATCCTCTATTTTTATTGGCTAAATCTGGTCACCCTGTATATGGCTAAGGGGGTTCACATTCATGGGGTCATATCCTCCTGACTTCTGACTCCAAGTCCATTCCCTCCTTCTTTCTAAACACCACATTCTGCACTCCTATCTGGTGTTCCTTCTTCTCTTTGGGGCTAAAATGAATGGACTATCTACTCTGTCCTGTATTCTTAGGTAGGTAAATCATAGCTCAGGTAAGAATAAAATCTGTCTAAAGTCAGTGAACGCCTGGACGTAGCTCACACCTTCTTCACCCATAGCATAGATATTTTCATTTGTTTAATTTTAGAGATAAGAGCAAGGGGCAGAGCCAAGTACCTTCTTAGTGATGATAGAAAGAATCAGGCCACTACTCAGCCACATCAAATTTAAGGAAAAGGCTTTTATTTTGGGTCTCAATGATTAGAGTCAGAGCAGTAAGGGTGAGTTAAAAAATATTTCCTGGAGTAAAAATTTTGTGAGAAAAATAATAATTACATTTTGGTTAATGTTAGATTCAGTGCCTGATAATAATTATATTCCAGTTAATGTTAGATTGAGTGCCTATTACATGCCAGGCAATTTACGTACATCATTCTTCGAGGCTGTCCGGTGAGGCGGTCATTATTATCAGCCCCATTTTATTTTTTTTAAATATTTTATTTATTTCTAGGAGAGAGAGAGAGAGACAGCGTGAGCAGGGGAGGGTCAGAGAGAGAGGGAGTCACAGACTGAAACAGGCTCCAGGCTCTGAGCTGGCAGTCAGCACAGAGCCCGACATGGGGCTCAAACCCACGAACCATGAGATCATGACCTAAGCGAAAGTCGGACACTTAACCGACTAAGCCACCCAGGCGCCCCTATCAACCCCATTTTAAAGATGTGGAAGCTGATAGAGAAGTGACGTGTCCGGCCCCAGCCCCAGGCCTAATGTAGTGACGCACAGGACTGGAGCTCCTCCGTCCCCACAGCACTGTTCTGTGCCCTGTGCTGCCATTAGTGCTGTCAATCCTGTTAGTTGGGCACAGTCCCCCTGGCTGTAGACTCTCCTGTCAGATGGCCCTTGTAGAAATCTGTGCTCTGGCTTTCGAGGCCCCCAGCCCAGGAGGGTTGGTGAGCTCGGCCCGAGTGTGCGGGGGGATCGGGACCGTCCCCGCCGACACCAGCAGTTCTCTCCCTGTCGTTTTACACGTAGCGGCTTCCCAGGAGCAGGGCCGCACCAGCAGTGCCTCTTAATACCTGCGGCGGGCGGACCGGGAAAGGCACTGTGACTTCTTGAGGAATTAGCTGTTGTCCCAGGGGAAATACTGTCAGATGTGTCCTCTGTGCCGTGGAAGCTTCCAGCAAGCTTCTTAACTCTTGATGACTGCAGGATTGCTCCGGACGTAAAGCTGGCTCTCTGGCCTGCACTCAAGCCGAGATTCCCTGCTTTTGGAGAGAGCTTTGGACAGCCTGCCTCGATGACTCTTCCTTTCTTAGTCGATGAGACGGAAGACTTTAAAGGAAAGAAGCACATCCACGGTAGTGTTCCATGCTGTTGTGAAGAGAGAGCGTGGGGACTGAGAGCGGGAGTGTGGACGTGCCCTTGCTCATGCTCCTGCCTGCAGCTGTGTGTGTGTGAGCATCTCTGCTCCTCTCTGGGCCGCGCTCGTACTCTCACTACAGCAGACGTTCTCCCTTCTAGAACCGTTGATACATACAGACGCTTCCCATTTCTAAGCAATTCAAAGGGTTCCTTGAAATAGTGCGATCAAAGATGTAGCCGGGGATTTGTCTTTAAGTGAGTAGAAACTATGTGTCAGAGGCATGGCGGAGTGAAACCCGATCCTTGAAAACTCAACCCAAAGCCTTCCAAACCAGAAAAGAGGAGCAGGTGGGAGGTAAAAGGTGCAGGGAATTTTGGACTCAGAGACACCAGAAATGATCACTTTTCACATATATGATTTTGGATAAGTTGCCTCAGCTTCTCAGACCACACTTTACCTACTCTGAAATAATACTGGGAATGCTGATCTCAGAGAGTCATGAGAATTAGGCTGTGTTTAATATACAAAACACTAGGCACAAGGGACTTGGACCGAGCATTTACTCGATACTTTTTTCCTTCTTCGTATATAATATGGTAGTGGGAAATGGATTTTGATTTCTAGAAATCTCAGTTCATAGGCATTTTTAGATTAAAAAAATAGCTATTGCACAATTCCAGGCATTCACTCATTGATGTGTATAAGAGAAATACTTTGTCAAAGCCTATCCCAGGTATGTTTCAAGGCACTTGGGGGTGGCGTTATTGATGGGGCAGCCTTCCATTCTAGGCAAGGAGATGGCTAATAGACAAACCAGTAGGTGGAGTGTACTCTTTTCTTTTTAAACTTTATTTATTTATTTTGAGAGCGAGAGAGAGTGCGAGAGAGTGAGAGCAGGGGAGGGGCAGAGAAAGAGAAAGCAAGAGAGTCCTAAGCAGGCTCCACGCTGTCAGCTTGGAGCCCATGGTGGGGCTTGAACTCACAAACCATGAGATCATGACCTCAGCTGAAATCAGGAGTCAGACATTTAACTGACTGCGCCACCCAAGTGCCCCTGGAGTGTCCTTCTTTTCTTTTTTCCTTTTTTTTAATGTTTATTTTTGAGTGAGAGAGAATGTGAGCTGGCGAGGGACAGAGAGGGGACACAGAATCTGAAGGAAGCTCCAGGCTCAGAGCTATTAGCAGAAGCCTGACGTGGGGCTCAAACTCATGAACCATGAGATCGTGACCTGAGCCAAAGTCAGACGCTGACCTGACTGAGCCACCCAGGCGCCCCTGGAGTGGACTTTTAGTGGCAGGTCTGATCATGAGGAGAAGAGATACAGGGGGATTTAGCTGTGGTGGCAGGGCGTGCCTCCCTGAGGAGGTGGCTGCTGGGCTAGAGCTGGCAACTGGCCATCGCTGGCAGACACACCTTCCCCTCATGGAGACTCAGTTTTCTTTTGCGCACCTTTCTGGCTCTCACGTTTCTTACCCCTCTTCTCTCCTTCACCGTTGCCCTCCCAGCGTCACATTACCGGGCAGAATAGCATTACCCACAGGGAGCTTTCGCTGATGTTGCCCTCTCGCTGGAGTGTTACCAGAAACCTTGGCACCATGAGAGCCCACCACCGAAGTAGCTTCTAGCGAAAGGAGAAACCGAAGCCTGAGATGGGATAGAGTGAGAAAAAGGGAGACGTGAGCTGACAGAGTTCTTAAAACTTTCATGAGGTCCGTTAGACCCACCACACTTGGCGCCCCCTCTGCTGCTCAAGAGAATTGATGCCTTCAGCCCAGCTAATGGAAGGCTCCCCGCAAACTGAGGTGCTCTGTAAATACACTTCTGATGGTCCTGAAAGCTAATATCAGCACTAACTGCTCTGAAGCTTCTCCTTTTAAATAGGTGAGATGGATTTCAGGAGGTCAGCATAACACATGCAAGTGAAATTTATGTTGGTTTTCTTTGTAAACAGCCACAGCGGGAAGTCTCCCCAGCTGGTGGACAAAGTGCTGTTTTCTTCTTGTTATTTTGCTAAGATTTGAGGAGACTTGAAGCAGAGGTGGGGGTTGGGGTGAATAAGCCGCCAAGTGTGAAAATATACATGGATCCTGCCAACCCTGAGTCTCAACATTCATCTTTTTTTTTTTTTTTTAATTTAATGTTTGTTTATTTTTGAGAGAGAGACAGAGACAGAGACAGAGCATGCACAGGGGAGGAACAGAGAGAGAGAAAGAGGCACAGAACCCAAAGCAGGCTCCAGGCTCTGAGCTGTCAGCACAAAGCCTGACACGGGGGCTCGAACCCATGTACCGTGAGATTGTGACCTAAGCTAAAGTTGGACACTTAACCCATTGAGCTATCCAGGCGCCCCTCAACATCTGTCTTTTTATAGGCAAATAAAGACACTGGGGAGTAAGAGCTGCTCTAACTTCCCGTCTCTCTTACACATGATACAGTACCCTGCTCATGGATTTGCCCTCTCTGGTTCTTAAGCCTGTGCGTCACTTCTGACCACCTCCTACATCTCCATACCCCCAATAGCCTCTTACCCTCTTTGTTTTGTACTAGATCCGTGTCTGGTGCAGGCAGATGTAGACCCAGTGTTGGCGTGTGTGATACCTCTTGCCCTTACAGAGCCAGTAAACGTTGGCCAGTTTCTGGTCACTACTTGCTTTGCCCAGTCCTTTTTTTCCCACATGCTTTTCTCAAATTGCCCCTCTGTGGACCAGGGTCATGACTCACCTAAGGGCTCATTTTGTAGTACTGAAAATAGGGACATGAGATCTTGGCCAAGTTTTTGATGTTTCTTCCAGGACTGAGAGGTAATCTGGGAAATGTAGGTTGGCTGCCAAGAATTCGGCATTTCCAGGACACTTCGGTGGTTCGTTAGAACAACGGAGAAGGGTATTAGAGTCTGAGAGGTGTAGTTATTTTCCTGAAAGCAGCTCAAAAGCCACTTTCACCATAAAGGACTAGCAAACTTCTGAAGTCCCTATTGTACTGTGACTTCTGGGGCACCTGGGGCCTCTGTCCCCCTAGGTTGAAGCCCACGGCCATCTCATTTCACATATTGATTTCCCCCATCCTCTGGGGTTTCCACCACTAAAACCCCCTTTCCGTTTACTCTTAAATGTCCTGGAAGTTCTACTGCTAGGAACTTAGCCTCCAGATAGACTTACACAGGCATGAGATGACCTGTGTAATTAATAATAACCACACCTGACACTTGCTGAGCACTTACCTTGTTTCAGGAACTAAGGATTTAACAACTCTGTGAGATAGGGCTAATCATGTCTTTATTTCTAGATAAGGTCATCGAAGCAGGAAGAAGTAGGTTGACTGACCCTTTTCTTTTCTTTTTTTACTACACTTTTGTTTTTAATGACAGGAGGTTGGAAACAACCTAGGCAATGTATGTCTAATTAAATATAATTTAATATATTTAATATATAATATATATTATATATTAAAATATTATATATTAAATATATTATTATTAAATATGTATATTTATATAATATATAATAAATATAATTGTTTCATTTGTACTGTGGGCTACTGTGCATGCAATGGGGGGAGGGGAAGACAGAGAGGGGGACAGAGGACCCAAAGTGGGCTCCGTGCTGCCAGCACAGAGCCCCATGTGGGGCTCAAAAACACGAACCGTGAGATCATGGCCTGAGCCAAAGCTGGATGCTTAACTGACTGAGCCACCCAGGCAACCCAGGTGCAGTGATTCTTATGTGACCTGTTTGCAGATGTGTTTTCTTTGACCAGCAAACAGTTTTTAAAAAATGAATTTATTACCATCTCCAGCGATTGGGAAGTTTCACATCAATGTCTGGATCCAGTGCGTAGATAGAACAATTGGAAGGCCTGGCAATACTAGCCTTGCATTTCTCCATGGTGCCTGTCTTCCAGAGCCACGTGGGGGCGTGTTCTCAGGTTTGCATCCGATCATACTCAGTATGAGCCACAGCCAGCTCTAGTCTAAATGACACCAGCTTGGCCTGAGGAGAAGCGGGTTCCCGCTTCTTTTATCCCTAAAGCAACTCTTAACAATGATGTGCATCGTTGTTTGCTGATGATGGAAAGGAGACTCTGAGACATTAAATGACATCAGCCCATGTTGCACAGTGAAGTGGATTAAATAACATGAAACTTGAACTCAGATAATTCAACTTTAATATTTACTCCACTGAACCAGAGTTGTCTCTCGTTTTATTTGACCTTTATAGCATTACTAGAGATGGGTAAGGTATTACATCCATTTTTCAGGTGACCAAACCAAAATTTGGTACTGCTCTCAAAAAGTAAGGGGACATACCGGAAGGACAGAGCTGGCATCTGGTCCCAGGTTTTCTGAATCCAACACCATTCCTTTTTAGTTGTACCTACAAACTACATGGATCTATATGAATTCCCAGACTCTTTCCAGCTGAAATGTTAATGATTCTAACATCTTGATTCCAAACAGAAGCAGGAAAGGTGGAGGGAGCCTCATTGTTGATGTACGTTGTTTTAGAACGAGTGGAAAGTTCACGGGTCGATCAGACAACAGCTTGTAGGAGACTCACTCCTTGCAATGCACTAACTGGTCTGGGAGCTGTAGAACATGAAAGTAGGAGAGATGTGAACAGGGATAACAGATTGCTTTCCAGAGCCCTGTAGACTTTGATGGGGACCTAGCCGTATACAGCTGGAAGGATTTAAGCACTTTAATAAAGACTACACCTCAGTAAGTAACATTACTGGTAACATTATCGCAGCTGTGTTCTTACTCATACAGTAAAAGGGTTGCTGTGCCATATGATATCAGTTAAAGATGGCTGCTTGACACTTGGTGGAGAGGTCTTTTAAGACATTGTATAGTGCTATTTGGACAATATTAATTAATGCTGGGTACCAGCCACTAGATGTCTAAGTTGGAGGTTCTCTGCTATGAATGAAGAAACATGGGGTATGCTCTTCACCCTGATGAGATTGCCCACTGAAGAGTTGGCAGCCTACAGTCTTCACTTGCACGTACTGTGGAAGAAAACGTGCAAGAGGGCCAGGATCGCAACGATAGTTGGTATTGTGGTAAAGATCCTGGACCCAGAACGAGACTGCCAGGTTTAAAATCCTGGCTTTGTCACTTACCAGTTGTGTGACCTTAGATCATTAATTGATTGGACTGTTTGTCGCCTTGTATTTTTCCTCTGTAGAACCAAGAAAATAAAAAATTCACAGGTCATAGCATTGTTGTGAAGTTCAATGAGTTACGTGTGAAAAATATGGAGGCCGGAGGCCGGCACATGCTAAATAGTGCATAGTTATTAGCTGCTGCTGCTGATTTTCGTTTTTGTTTTTTTTTTAAATCATTGTTGAGATGTCTGTCTCTGAACTGCTGTACTGTAGTAGACAGAGCTTGGGATCTAGAGCCAAGAAAGTGGTGGGCACAGACACTGTAAATGGGCACCATCTTGGGCTTCATTCCCTAATAAGCCTTAATATGAGGACCTTTGACTAATTCCCTGTAGTGAGGCTGGGCCAGCCCCTTGCATACAAACCCCTGGATGTCAAAAGACCCATGACCTTGGGGAGGAACATGAGACTTGACCTTGAGTTCTGACTCTACCCCTCCTAAGCTCTAGGATCTCATGCAACTCACCTTTATTTAGGATTTTGTCTCTCTCACCCCCATGTAATAGTGGGATAAAAATATCTTTCAGGATCTGTGTGGGGAATAAATAATGTTGGTAAATGCCCAGAAAGTGCCATGGCCTTGTAGATGCCCAGAGAGTGGAAGCAGCTTGCAGGCTTCTTATCACTGAAAAATTCTGGTCTCAGATCCCAGAAATCAAAATACTTTACCCTAATTCCATAGGCTTTTTTTTTTTTTTTTCTTTGCCTGAAATCACACAGATTGCATATTACTTGGAGAATGTGGGTAAATGAATTGCAGCCAGGCGGGGGGAGGGGGGTGGGGGGGAGTGTGACTTGCTTGAGATGAAATCAAAAAGAATTTCCTGGATTTGTGATGCAAGGGAAGTTCACAGTGACATTGGTGGTTAGAGTAGGAGGGAACTGAAAAACCCATGTGCAAGACCAAGGATGATTGTACGTGGTTACAAAAGTAATAGAAAGATTGAGCAACGGACTGAGTTTCGTTGGACATCTCCACTGTGCTCCGGGTCCAGTTTCTTCCTTCCAACGGCTTAAAGATTTAGAGTGTTAGTGCCCTTCCTCCCCAGCCAGAAACAGTTTCACTTTTTTCGGTATTTTGTCCACACTCTCTTGCCTGCATTTGCTGATTCATTCAAAAAATATTTAGCTTCAGGGGTGCCTGGCTGGCTCAGTCAGTAGAGCTTGTGACTCTTGATCTTGGGGTTATAGGTTTGAGACCCACATTGGGAGTAGAGATTACTTAAAAATAAAATCTTTAAAAATATAAATGAATGAATGATGAATGAATATTTAGCTTCTCCTATGTGCTAGGTAGTGCAGGTGCAGCAGTATAACACACATTCACGTACAAACACACGCAGTACAAACACATACGTGCACACATGCACATACATACGTGCACATACACACACATGCACACATGTGCACGTGAATCCATCCCTTTATGAAGTTTGTTCTAGCTGAGGAGGACAGAAAATTCTTTCCAAAACTTTAGTGATACATGCAGTTTATTTGCCTGAGGATCATTGCGGTTTTCTCCACATTTTTTCCCCTATGCTATTTGGGAGGTTATGGGCTCTATTTCTCTTCTTTGAAGGACTTCTACTCTATTTAAAGTTCACAAAACCTTTTTCTACTGTTTCCTGTAGAGTCCCACAGGATTTCAGGGAGCAAGGTTTGATCCACAATTCATTCAAAAGTTTGTTACGTATTAGAATGTGGCAGTGATCTTGCTTTTCTGTTTGTTGCGCTAAAAGCAAAAGTGTAGATAAGTACACAAAACGTGAAAATGTACCTGTTTGAAGTCAATAAATATGAAAAATGAAGTATATTATCAAGCTGTACTGAGGTCAGTTTCAAATGTATTCTGTTTTTCTGTGGGATTTTTCTTCAAAAAGTTAGTAACTACTGGGTTGGTGTGTAGAGCAATATTTATTTATTTTTTATTTTTATTTTTTTAAAATATTTTTATTTATTTCTATGAGAGAGAGAGAGAGAGAGAGCGTGAGCAGGGGAGGGTCAGAGAGAGAGGGAGTCACAGACAGAAACAGGCTCCAGGCTCTGAGCTGGCAGTCAGCACAGAGCCCGACGCGGGGCTCGAACCCACGAACCGCGAGATCATGACCTAAGCGAAAGTCGGACGCTTAACCGACTAAGCCACCCAGGCGCCCCGTGTAGAGCAATATTTAAATTGAAATCAAAGTGGAATAAATCTATATTTTGACCAGAACATGCATGCCTGATTATGAGGAAATGGAATTTGCTGACAATAAAATTAAGGTTCAGTTTGAGCTTCTAGATATATTCAGCAAAATCTCTGAGCTTACATTACATCTGGCTGGCCCGTGAGAGAACTGATGTTTTCTTTCCCATTTCTTTGTTTCTATCTTTTTGACTCTTGAGTTGAGGAGTTCAGATTCCCATAAACATTGTGCAAAAAGGTCTCTTGGTCCCTCAGAACTGGAAAAATCTCCTTGCATAGTGGCTGGTTGGAACTTTAGAAAATACACAAACACATTTTTTATTTAAATCTCTTTAATGTGAAGATAACAGTTAACAGTGTGTCAAAATGACATCTTTTTAATAGAATTCATGCTAAGGAAAAATGATTTTGAAAATAGTGTGTGGGTGTATTTCCATTGTTAGATTTTGTTGCTATAAAGAATATAGCCCCCACCCCCCACTCCCCCAGACCAAAGCTTTCCTATCTTCTCATTTTAAAACATTAGACAATGACTATTTTACTTTGTCTAAAAACCTCCCAACAGGAATCTCAATGGTGTTCTTTTTGAATTTGATTTGTTAAAGGGACGCCTGGGTGGCTCAGTTGGTTAAGTTTCTGACTCTTGGTTTCGGCTCAGTCGTGGTCTCATGGTTCATAGGTTTCAGGCCCACATCAGGCTTAGGATTCTCTCTCTCTCCCTTTCTCTCTCTCTCTCTCTCTGCCCCTCCCTTGCTCATTCTCTCCCTCAAAATAAATAAACTTAAAAAAAATAAAAGTTATTTGTTAAAAACACAAAAATCCAATTTTTTCTGATAAGTTTTCTAGAACATCAGGAAAGTAACAATATATTAGTGAGTTTCAGTAAACCCTTTCCTTTGAACTTGCTGGGTAGGATTTATCATCTCAGTCATAGTTATTTAAGTATAGCCCAAATGTACTTCTTCTATTTAGATGTACTTTTCTTTGGTATGTCTGTTATTGCAGTGATCACCCTCATTAATCCCAAATGTTGGGGGAAAAACTTTGAATTTCAAACCTGACCTTTGAATGATTGGCCTATAGAATATAAACAGTATAAAAATAATGAGGCATGTTAATTTTTTTCTTTTAATGTTTATTTTTGAGAGTAAGAGAGACACAGAATACGAGTGGGGCAGGGGCAGAGAGAGAAGGAGAAACAAAATACAAAGCAGGCTCCAGGCTGTGAGCTGTCAGCACAGAGCCCGACTTGGGGTTCGAACTCGTGGACTGTGAGATCATGACCTGAGCCGAAGTCGGTGCTTAACTGACTGAGCCACCCAGGTGCTGCTAATGAAGCATGGTCTATCACTTATAGTTTTCACTAAATTTTTTCTTACTATTAATAAATAAGATAAAATTTGTTTAAAAATATTGCATCTTAAGTCTGTTCTTTTTATTTTTGTACATTTTATAATACATATTTTTATTGATAGAGTAGAACACGTATGTTACATGTTCAGGTTTTTTTTTAATTAATTAGGGGTGAGTGTGCAGTAGGGAATTTAGAAAACTAGTATATGAGATGATATCCTATTAATGCCAAAGGGTTAATAATACTTAACTGTCTGGTGTGTTACTCACTTGGCAGGGGCCTCACAGGAACAGGCTCACTGTATGTTTTATTGTAGGTATTTTACGAATGACATGCATTTTTAGTATTGAATGATGAAAACGTACAGGATTATGGGGAATGATTTTTCCCTTCTTAATCCATCTTTTTTTCAAGATCCCTTTCTCCCGGATATGCTGAACTCCTAGTTTTAATAATGTGGACTAGTAGATTTCGCTATATATGGGTCAGATTACCTTCTTCTTAGAGCATGTAGAATTTCTCCCTCCCTCACTCACTTCTTTCTCCCTCCCTTGGTCACCTCCCCTTCTCCCTCCTTCCCTTTCTTTCATGGAAATAACAGCCTAACTCCCATATCCATGATATGATTTGCCAAGTGCTCTATTTCTAGTTACAGTTACTAGGGAGTTGTAAGAAGGCATCGGGAAGTGGCACTTGGCCTCTGCTTACCTTTATTCAGATTGGCTCTTTTCCAAAGACCCATTAAGATCAACGATGCATGTAGTGCTAAAGGGCAGCCACAGGGTCAGCGTGTATTTACCGCTTGCTGGGGCATGTTATTGACCAATAAGAAGTTAAACAGTGCCTTCCAACACTGGCTAAGACATTGTTTTCAAGCCAGGAAGACAAGAGATCACTTCCGGCCATTTCCTTTACATGAATAGGTGTGTGAACGGAAACAAGGCTTGCAGCTCTAGGCATCCCATTGTCTGGCAGAATTTCAGCTTATTTGGTCACAGTGGAAAGGTTTTGAGACAGGTCCATGATGCTGTACCTTTTTTGACTCAGCCTTCCTCAAGGTTGACAGGGAGTGTTCATTTTGAAACCTCTGGTAGGTACACCCAAGTTCACTGCAGGGTTTTGGTTTGGTGAGGTGTATTTGTTCGTGCTGATCTATCTCCTTGTCTGTGTATCTACGTATCTGTGTATCTATCTATGCATCATCTTTATGCACACAAACCTTTTTATTAATTTTTTCCTTTTAAAGTCGTAAGTTAGCATTAAAATGAAAGAGGGGCAGGAGAGATGTCAAAAACATTTGATGAAATACAAGCACACTTTACATGTGCTTCAATGAATAAAGGATTTCGGAGGTGTACTAATCAGGAAAAAAACCAAAACATAATAATATAAAATACAATAGAGATGATATTACATAATATATTACCATATAACATATATGCGTGTGTGCTTTTAAAGGAAATATATAGTGAAAATCTTTTAGCTTTAGGTTGTGTTCTGAAGCTCAACTCTTAAGGTTTATATTCTGGCTGTGAAAAAATAAAAGAAAAATTATGAAGTTGTAAAAGAATATTGCTTCTCTTTTTTTTCTTAAACGAAACGTACTATTTTTGTGAATTATCCAAGGAGGAAGGAGAGGCTAGAGCAGAGAAAACAATGGAAATCCAGACTCCAAGGCCCCAAGGAGTAAAAACTGTTTATCACACACCCCCACCCCCAAGTAAGATAATTTCATTTTGGTTCCTCTACTTGAAATAGCACTGAGGGTTAGGCTTTTGTGTGAGTCACCCAGGATTTGTGTTTCTTATGTTTGCCTAACCCCTTGCTTACAGGGGGAGTTTTTGGTATGTTAGGGGCTGTGTGTTAGGGGTGGAGAGGATCAACGAGAGTGGCGTTAGGAGTTACAAGAGTATCGGGGGCTGTCTGGGTGGCTCAGTCAGTTAAGCGGACCCCTCTTGGCTTCCACTCAGATCATGATCTTGTGGTTCATGAGTTCAAGCCCCACATCGGGCTCTGCGCTGACCGTGCAGAGCCTGCTTGGGATTCTCCTCCCCCCCCCCCCCCCCCCCCCCCCCCCCCCCGTGGTACGTAAATAAACCTAAAAAAAAAGAGCATCTAAAACTAAAGCACAGGTATGTTGTTGTTTAATCACATTTAACGAATCTACAAAGATGATAAACAGTGTGTGTCTGAGTTAGAAAGCGGGGTAAGGGTGGGGACCACCCTGTATTTTCTGCAATCCTAGTCTCTAATACGATCAAAGTATAGGAGTTAAGTTGTGGAGCATTTCATATCAATTTAACCAGAACGGTCCTTCTTTAATTTTTTTTTATAGTTTCTTATTTATTTTTGAGACAGAGACAGAGCATGAGCAGAGGATGGGCAGAGAGAGAGGGAGACACAGAATCTGAAGCAGGCTCCAGGCTCTGAGCTGCCAGCACAGAATCCGATGCGGGGCTCGAACCCATGAACCGTGAGATCATGATCTGAGCCAAAGTCGGATGCTTAACCAACTGAGCCACCCAGGCGCCTTAGAACGGTCCTCCTTTAATTGAAATCGAATATTGACTTATTTGTTAGTTGGGCATTCTTTGTTTGGATTTTCCCTGTTTCAGGTAATGGGGGATGCTTTATGAAGAATCTGGTTGTTTTTAACCCTAAAGTTATGTATTCTATTGTTGATAATTTGGTCAGATGCCTAATTAGAACAGCCAACTTTATAATTGATGGTGCTGTTGGTTTTTCACATTCTTCTTTAAAATCTAACTGGTGCTCTGTGTGCTGGCCTCTCATTCCAGAATTTCTGAGAGGATAAGAGAAAGTGAGTTAGTATTTCCCAGGGCCTGCTGGGGCCAAGGCGTTGTGCTCTATAAGACACATGTTCTCTCCTTTCTCAGGATCCTGGGGTGTTAGCCACGTCACCTTCTTTCACCAGTGCTGAAGGGCCAGTTTATCTGGGCAGGGCCACCTAGTTAGGGAGTGGTCAAGCTGGGATTCTGATTTTATTGCCTGGAATCACACTGCTTCGGTTTCATAAAAATGGACTCATTGGGCTCACCTGGAGTTTCCCCAGTTAGCGTTTGGTATCAAGGGCCTAGGAGCCTTCACTCATGTTCAGCTTTCTTGTATCTGCACAGAGCACTTTCATATTTATACTTTCTTCTTTTCAAGACCAACATGATCCTACAAACAGAAACATATTCCCTGCCTCAAAATGCAGAATTTACCCATATGCGTGAATGAATTATAGTGGGTTCCCTCTTTCAAAGAAGATGCTTTGCAAAAGCATAAAACTGACAGTCACAGAGGATACTGCAGGGAAGGACTGTGCAATAGCATGGACAGCATGACTTCCCTGGGGACAAGGGGCCATGGGAGCTCCTTGGGGAGCAGAGGTGAACCTAGATGAGGAAGCTTTGCATGAAACCATAGGGCAAGGGGATGAGAGATGGGGAGGCTGTGAAAAGCAAGCATCTTGGGCAGCGGATGCTTATTTGCTTGTTAAGAGATGAGCTTATTGTCTCTGAGTAAGAGATATTTGAGGAGGCCAGTCTCAGTAAAATAAAGGGTTAGCGTTATCAGAGAGGGTATCTCAGGACGGGGTGTGTGTGTGTGTGTGTGTGTGTGTGTGTGTGATTTGAACAGCCCTCTGGAAGAGCCCTCTGTTGGCAGTGTGTGGATAGCCAGTGGAAAGCTTGGTAGGGAAAACCAGCGTGGGAGGTGAGATTCTGTGCCACCTGGGAATAGTCACTGATGACAGCCTACTTTTCATGGAGTTTCTTAGGAGGAAGGAGAACCATTTGTACTGAAATTTTTTTTAAGTGTAAGTTTGGGGTCTTGAGACCAGAGTCATCTGTGGAGGATACGAGCTTTACTGTAGGAAAGAACTGGAAAAGCATATGAGCTACCCAGTACTTCCTGTACATTTGCTTTGTGACTTTAGATCCTGGGTGATCACACAGGTCACTACGATGTCATGGAAACAGTATCAGGCTGGTATGGCTCTGTTCACAGATTGGCCAGTGGGTACCTTGGGGTCAAAACCATGTGTTCCTGATTTTGTCATCTGTAAATTGTCAAAATGCTTACCTAACTCTGAGCTTGTATGATCTGTTGTCTACGTCTCCAATGAGAAGAGAGCAGTCCAGCCACTTGATTAATCCAGTAACCATCCAAGCAAACTATTTTCCTTTTTACATTCTTGCCAAATGAGGGGAAAAGGTTTTATAATTTTGTGACTTCCAGTGCCTTGGGATATTAATGGAACAGAAGTTGTGCCTATTAACATATAAAAAATAATCAGAATAAACTGAATCTGAGTCCATGCTTTCAGACAAAGGCCAGAGTTGGCTCTTTACTATTCCATGTCTCTACTGAATGATGGAAAATGTGCTTGTCAGTTCAGCTAGTTCAAGTTTTATTTTCTCTTGATCTCTTTCCCAAAGCAATTCCCGTTTGAGTTCATGGCACTAACCCTTTATCTTTCAGTCTGTATAAGGGTTTGGCAAACTATGGCCCAGGCACTTTACAGAAAAAGTCTGTCAGTCTTGACCTATATTCATGCTTTTGGCTTGATTGTATCTGTGTCTTCGTTGTAAGCAGCTTCAAATCCTTACTGAACACAAAATGACCACCGAAACACAGAGAAGGACCAATGCCTGACTTCCCGTATTGCCAGTCAACTCATACAGACAAGCAGAAGGGAACTCTCCCTCTCTCCTACCTACTGAGTTGCATTGCAGTGGAGGATTTTGAGACGGGTGCCATGTTTTTCAGATGGCCTTCCCAGTTTCAAGACTGCCACTGCGAAAGGGTAGGAACATGGGGAGCAACTGACGGCATTTCGTCATCTATCTCTCAGTGTGGACAAGGGCAGAATAAGACCGTAGAGTAGTGTCCCAGAGTGGAGGTGGGTGTTCCACTGGCCTGAACTCAGAACAGAAATTGGTAGAAATTTTTGCTGCTTCTCCTCCAAAATGTTGACTGTCAGCCTGTTCTGGGTAGAGCAGTTAGTGACAGATATGGAGTGTTCAGGGTTATAGGAAGCCATGTTCACAATGACTGTTTGCCCTCTGCTTGTTGCTTTTCTCTTTCCCTTTTCCAATCCTTCTTTCAGGAATGTAGGAATAAGGTAGTTTTACAAAGGGTCTCAGAAATCATAACCCAGTTACTAGGTCCCTATCACAAATTACTCCCAAAATTTATGGGCATAAACAGCTGTTTATTATATTGATGGATTCTGTGGGTCAAGCATTAAGACAGGGCAGAGCAGAGATGACTTGTCTTTGCTCTGTGATATATGGGCCCTCAGTGAAGAGCTTAGAGGCTAGGATTAGAATCATCCAAAACCGTAATGAAGCTTTCTGTGATGATGAAAATATTCTGTATCTATGCTGTCCAATATGGCGCCCACTAACCACACATGGCTACTAAGCAATTGAAATATGGCTAGTATAGTTATGGAACTGAATTATTACTTTAATTCAGATTTAATAATCACTGGTGACTATTGGGCAACACAAACCTGAGGCTTGTTCACTTAGCTAAATATAGATTTGCACTATCTAGTAGCTACTAGTTGAGAATTTAGTTTGGGCTCTCTCCACTGGAACACCTCTGTGTGATCTCTCAACGTGGCCTTCTCTTCCTCCTCATCATACAGTGGCTGGATTCTAAGCGTGAGCTTCTTGAGAGAGGAGCTGCGGAACCCAGCATTGGAATAGATAATACTATTTCTACCATATTACATTCATCAAAGCAATCAGAAAATCCTACCCAGCTTCATGTGGAGGGGCATTAGACTCCATTTCTTGATGACAAGTGGCAAGGTTCTGGAAAAGCATTAGGACTAAAAACACCACTCTAGTCATTTCTGGAAAATACATTCTGCCCCCGTTTTTCTCGTAGGCTGTTCATTCATTCATTTATTCATTCATCAGACACATAGTGCCTACTCTGTGGCGGGCATCAAGTTATTTAGGGGATGGCAGTTGAGAGTAATGAAGCATAGAGTGGAAAGGGTGGATGCGGAGGGCACACATAGGTATTCCCAAGGTAGTGTGGTCTGTGCCATGACAATAGGTAGAAAGTGGAGATGAAATGAGTAGCTCAAATGCATAGGCATCTCTTTGAAGAAGCAACATGAAAACTGGAAAATAAATATAATTTATTGTCAAATTGGCTTACATATAATACCCAGGGCTCATCCCAACAAGTGCCCTACTCAATGCCCATCACCCACTCTCCCCTCTCCCCCTCCACCCCCCATCCACCCTCAGTTTCTTCTCTGTATTTAAGAGTCTCTTCAGGTTTGCCTCCCTCCCTCCCTGCTTGTAACTATTTTTTCCCCTTCCCTTCCCCCCTGGACTTCTATTAAGTTTCTCAAGATCCACATATGAGTGAAAACATATGATATCTATCTTTCTCTGACTGACTTATTTCACTCAGCAGAATACCCTCCAGTTCCATCCACGTTGCTGCAAATGGCATGATTTCATTGGCAAGTAGGACTCCATCGTATATATAAACCACATCTTCTAATGAATATCCATTCATTAGTTGATGGGCATTTAGGTTCTTTCCGTAATTTGACTATTGTTGAAAGCACTGCTATGAACACTGGGGTACATGTGCCCCTATGCATCAGCACTCCTGTATCCCTTGGGTAAATTCCTAGCAGTGCTCCTGCTGGGTCATAGGGTTGTTCTATTTTTAATTTTTTGAGAAACCTCCACACTAGAAAACTGGATCTTAAAGACAGACTAGACTGACCAGGGAGTTTGCCAGAGAGAGATGAGTAATCTAGAGGAAAAGTGGAACATATTCCAAGGAGGAAAGTGCAAAGGCAAGCTTTTCCTGGGGATGCCTCAATTTTACAGTGCTTGTTCAAGACATAAGACTGTACAGTTAACCCTGCTAGCCACATCCTTCATTTTGAGTGTGTGTGCCCACCCATAACATGCATATTGAGAACCAGCCGCATACCTAGCAGGTTGCCAATCCAGAAAAATCCATTGCCCAAGGGGATATCATTGATGAATTACAGACAAGTTGCCTGTCAGCAGGAAACATGGATTGGATTAGAGAATCCTCATACCATGCTGGCTTTTCTAAAGAAGGTCTGGCTCTGAGAGAGGAACAAAGATGCCTGAACACACATGGTCAGCATTGAAAACAAATATTGATTGGCTCCTGCTAGGAAGCTGAGCTAGAGTGGGTTAGAGTCTGATGTCAAAAAGTGCTGGGGTGTGGAAAACCATTAGCTGTGCTGATTGACCAGAATAAAAGCTCCATCTATTTTTAAGATCTCAAAAATGAAGGTGAAATATTTAAACGGGTGGAAGGGCAGAAGAGACAGTGAGAACCCACAGCTGGGCAAAGGACCTCTCTCCCAGTTGGCCTCTGGTACTCTGGCCACAGGGCTTGGACCACGCTTCTCTATCTCCTGTTTTGCTTAGCGGTTTTCCAGACCTGTGACTATTTCTTAATGCTGTGCGAAATCCACTTAATTGAACAAGAATGTCCAAACGGCTGATGTTCAGTAGTGTTCAGATTTAGAATTCAGACCGTCTCCTGGGTTCTTCATACACTGGTAGAAAAATGCTCTGGCTCTAACTGATTGCATCTGACTGTCAACTGAGTTAGAAATATCTCCTTCACTGCCAGATGTACAAGATACTGTAAAAGGAGCATTTTCTCCAGCAAATTAGACTTGCTAGCTCCATGGATCTAGATTGACTGAAACAGCTTGTTATTTGAGGGATAAGTCTGGATGTAGTTCAGTCATTTCTTTTGAATACAGGACGTTAGAAGCCTGATCTAGAGTCCTTTCAATGAAGATTTGCAAATTCCGTTCCTTTACTTTGAAACCTGTAATTTGTTTGTCCTTCCAGAGCTGTATTCTCCACAGAACCTCCTGCAGTGATGAAACATTCTTAAAGTGCACACTAATCATTAACCGCATGTGGATCCTGAGTACTTGAAATGTGGCTAGCACAACTGAGGAGTTCAGTCTTCAGATTTAATTTAATTTAAATTTAGCGACACGGTACTAGAGAGTGTGCCATTGGGCAACACAGTTCTAGGATCTGGTTTTAGAAATGATATTTACTGAGGTGAGTATAAGAACTTTGCTAGCTCTCTCTCTCAAAGAGAGAGAGAGAGAGTATGAGCAGGGAAGAGGGGCAGAGAGAGAGAGAGAGAAAGTGAGAGAGACTCTCAAGTAGGCTTTATTATCAATGTGGAGCCCAATGGGGGGATTGATCCCATGACCATGAGTTTTTAAGTTTTTTTAAAATTTTTTTAGTAACTGTATACCCAACATGGGGTTTGAACATAGGACCCAGAGATCAAGAGTCACATGTTCCTTTGGTTGGCTAACTCTCTACCTTCTTAGCAGTGTCTTAACTCAGGAGTCACTTCTTTTCTGTAGCAGCCATCTCTAGAAGAAGCATGCCTGGGGTGGCATTGGCATGCTAAGCGCTGGGGGCAGGAGAATGGGACAGGACCACCACGCCAGCCGTGATCCTCATTTTTCCTATAGCATTCTCTGCAAGATGACCAGGGTATTGCTAGTGGGTTCCAAAGCCAGAAAAGTTTGGGGAGGGCCTGGTTAATTGCAATCATGTAGGTTTTCTTTCTGAAGCTTTTCTCAGCCTTAAATATGCTCATAGGGGTGGTGAATCTCCAAAGGGGACCGAATATATCAGTACCAAATATATTTGATCTGAACAGACTCCTTTTCTCTTTCTGGTGCTATTCTATGAGATGTGCTTTCGGAAATAGGATTTGAGCAATGCCACTTTCTGCCAAAATAGATGATAAACTTCAGGTGTGTTATAGGCAATGAATCTATCCTCTTCTGGATTTCTGCAGAGTTTAAAATCTGCTTTTGTGTTCAGAGTCTAATCATTCCTTCACTGTGTTTGCATTGCGGTTAACTCTTTCAGTCCATAAATATCTAGGCTGGCCTGGCTCAACTGCCTACCCTGCAAAGCCAGGGACACAAGTGTATTCTTTCTGTAGCCATATCCCATTAACCCAGGGCTGAAACACCCAGCGCTGGCACAAAATGTAGGTGTCAGAGAGCAAGGCTATACTGTTCCCTCAAGGTCCTTCTAGCTGGATGAAGAATCAAATTGACACGAGGCAGATTAACAGGGGAAAAAAAATCAAATTTAATTTCCTGTGTACAGGGAATCCACACAGACGTGGACATTCCAATGATCGTGAGGCCAAAACAAGGTATGTGTATCATTCTGACTATCCTAGTCCATAGGATAATATGATTATCTGTGGTGATAACTCTCTTCCTGATGCAGATCTTCTACCTAAATTCTTTTTAGGCAGTTGGGTGGGAGTGGGGGGGACTAAAGAGCTTTTCCTGAAACTGCTGGTTTTAATTGCTTATTAAACTCAAACCCATCTTCGTGCCAAAGTGGCGCATCTTGGGACAGCCTGCTTTTGGCCTCTACATAGGAAAAGGTGGAACTTAGTACCTTCACTACTTCTGTGCTTCAACTCTTATCTTTCTGAATAGCCAAGTTTAGTTCTTGTACTGGAGACATGCTGGCATTTCCTCTATCGGTAATTATTCACTCTCTCTTTTTTCTTTTTTTTGATCTTCATGTAGACATGTATATGAATGCATGCATACCTCTCCAACTTCTTCTTCTTCTTCTTTTTTTTATAACTTGATGAGCCAGCAGGAGACCGATCCAGCAGAGCACATCACCGTGTTCATTTAATCAAGTGAGTCACAAAAGGCGGGGAAAAGAAAGAAATGTAAAACAGAAGGAGAGAAGTATCTCCCCACCATCCTGCTCTTTCTTCTCTCCGTCTCTCTTTAAAAATTGTTCAAGTTACCTGTAGAAAACATCTGTCTCCCAAAGAATAAATGTAATTTGATTTCTGAACTCAGCATGTCCCCCTCTGGTTGGAAGGAAGAATTTCTGTCACACGACGGAAGTGAAATCAGCCAGATGCTGTCTGTGAAGCTGAAATATTGAGCTTGATGAGATGACAATAAAGTAGCCAAAAGTGGTGTTTTTCTGCTTGACGGTGTCACCATCGCAGGGTTAAGAAAGCATTCCAGAAAGAAGAGACTCACAGACTCCTAGCGTACAGCTGTCTGTCCCCATGTCCTTCTCCGTCTTGCAGGCAGCCTCTACGGAGTGAGAGCCCTCTCCACTCCCTCTGTCTCGGTGCTTATCAGGCTTGTGCTGATTATCTTGTCAGGAGACAAAGGGTCTGCAAAGTAGGTGCCTGTGAGAAGTGTCAACAGCATATCTGTGGGGAGCAAGAACGGGAAGACCTGGGGAGAAAATGCTGGGCTAATGCATGAGGCCTGGAAGCTTCTTCTTTGTTAAGAAGATTCATGGGTCTCCCAGGAGTGGAGTAATCAGGGCTAGGGGGAAGAGTTGAGGCCAAGTCTTTGTATCCTATATCCATCTGCTTAAAAAAATTTTTTTAGTCAGTCTTAAAGAGGAGGTCCCATTGAGGCTTATTTGAACAAATATTTGCTCTCCCTAATTATGTACCAAGAGCAGCTCTCCTGAATGTTTAATGCAAACCTTAATATTTACAGTAGCATAAGGAAGAGTTTATAACATGTTTGGGAGGCTTCTGAAGTTGGGGCCATAATTCTTCTTTGCACTTACATGAGATCTTTCTTCCTAAGAGACCTCAGCCATATTTACTTTAGCCACTGTTCACAGACGTGAAGCAGGGAGATGAAACCCCCAGGAAAGGAGGAACCCTCCGGGCAGCTGCCAGCATGTTTTGTAAGGTGGTGCAACACTTATCGTTGCCAAAAGTTTTGTGCCAGCCACAAACCTTTATTTCTGAGCCCGGAGAACAGGCCAGCTCGGGATGACAAGTACCTCCTGCGATGAGCGGCGAGTGTCCCATAGCAAGGGTCGGGCTGGGCTCTTGACCTTGTGATGGTGGTGGTCTTCTGGCTCTGTCCCTCCTCTGTGATAGGCCTCACGCCTTCTCTTTTTTATTCTCAAGATTTGGTGAGTTTGAATGAGCTAATATTTGAAGAACTACATTGAAGACATTTGGGTCTAGAAGAGCTGAATTCCAACTTTCTATCCTGTATGTGGACCTTGGGAAGGTTGTTTAACTTCTTGGTACCTCAACTTTCCCATCTGTGAAGTAGGCACAATAGACACCATTTGCGCACATTTGGAATGAAGATTACAAAGAGTTTGAGCCCATTGCAAGCCCAGCACTCTCCCCGGGGATGGACCTTTGTGCTGGAGCGGTGGTTATTATTTCTGTCATCACCTGATACACCTTTTGACACCTGGGGGCCACCTTCATTTTGCAGGTTGAATGGAAAGGGCTTCTGAAGTGATGTCCAGAGTTTCTTCTCCATGCAGTTCATGGTGCCCAGCACAACACAAACTGGGCAAAAACTCCCCACAAAAGAAGAGATTAAAATAGGACAGTTGTGCCTAACGCAAGTAAGGGGATGACGCACATGGACACGCGCCCGTCTTTGGAAATCTCTAGGAAATCAGGTTGTGGGCAGCAGCGACCCAAATGGAAAGTCTGACTTCCAGCCCTGTGTCGGCAGACCTGACTCCTATTCATTAGTCTCAGAACTGAGGCACCAGCCACCCACGTAGGTACAAATGGCTCCTGAGCATTTTGCTGTCAGGAAAAGCATATATTTAGGTGCATATGTACAACTACTCACTTTCTAGGAGGCTGGAATGTGTCAAGATGTCTCTTCAGCTACTTCTCCAATTTTTTTCGTTCAGTCTGGTTCATTGGATGCTGTGCCCAGTTGTTGGGTGGTTCCCGTTCTCCGGAAAAGGAAGCTAGTTGTTTCTTGTCTACAGTCTTGAAACAGAATCACTCTCCTTAATTATTACTGTCTTCCAGGGCAGGAGGAGAGGGAGACCCCACCTGGCTTCCAAGGGGTCATTCTGTCTTTTTCCATTTTGCACACTAGCAAATGCATTTGATTTGTAGCATGGTTGGTGTCACATGAGCTGTGTAGGCACCTTCTGGCGGGCCAGGGCGCCCGTAGTTCCTGGGCACTGGCAGCACATGTCAGTAGATGACCTCTCACCCCAATTGATGACTGCCAGTCCTGAAATCTGACTTCCTGTCCTGGACTTTTCTCTTTTGAGCGGGCTGAGTGGGTAACTTGCCAGTTTGTAAATGATGATTAATAGACTTCTCCAAGTGGTACTTCCACAGGAGAGGAATGGTTAACAAATGGTGGGCTTTGAAGTCGGTCAGTTCAGAAGAACTACTGAGTACACTCACTGGGCTCCATTCTGAGGTCTGGGGCCACAGGAATGAAAGGCACAGTTAACATTCCTTTTTCTCTGGGACAGTGCAGTCTAGTGGGGGCTGATGGACAACAAACAAGGCAGCAAAAATAAATAAACTTACAGAAGACTGGGCGAGGGGAGCGGAAAAAGAGCCCTCAGGAGGCGCTTGATATACTCCAGAGCATGGTAATTCATCTTAGAGCTAGGTGGGAGCCTGGGCAGCCGGGATAGCCTCCCCTTCCCATTGGAGGGAGAGCCGGTGGAATTTTCTGGGTCTTGCCTCTGCTGTGGCCTCTTGTCTTTCAAACCTTCATTTTTTCCTCCATAAAAGGGAGATAATAGTAAACTTACTCCACAGAGTTTCAAATGCGCTTATGTTTTAGTAGTTATTTAAGTAGTTGTAGAGCAGGAAGTGTCACACTGGCTTTCAGGGGACAGCCCCTGACCTCTCTGTGTGTGGGCACTTGCCTGGCCCTGAGTTGGGCCAGCAGGAACCTGTGCTGCTGTGTCCACAGGGACCTGGTTGGAGTTAGGAGGGAGTGGCCCCTTCCATTGCCTGGTCTGCTGCAAGAAAGAGGCAGCTGCTGCTGTTCCCGCCACCGCCACCTCTGCAGGGCTGCTTCTGACACCATGGGGTGGGGGCGGGGACTGGGCGGGAAGCAGTTGGGGGTTGGGAGGAGGCAGCCGCACACCTGCTGTGTCCTTCCTCTTCACGGTCCTTTGGCCTCTCCGTCCCTAGCAGCTGCCGGTGGCTTCCCTGATAACGCAGCGCTCACCCCTGAGAGCGGTGGTTCTTACCATGTGGTTTGCATTTCCAGTTGCAACAGAACCACCTGAGATCATTGTTAAACCTGCAAACTCTTGGCCTCACCCCTGACATCCTGAATCAGCATCGTTGAGGCTGGACCCAAGAATCTGCATTTTCCAAAGAGCTATTTCGCGAGCCCTGTGCACTCTAGATTTGGGGAACCTCTCCGTTCAGAAAATTTGCTTTTGTTTTTGGAGTAATAATAGTCACTAATACTTGTAGGTTTGTTGTGTGACGCCACTCAATGTTTTGCATGCCATAACCCTGTGAGATAGATCCTAATAACATGTCTTATTGGTGGGTAAACTGAGGCATAAGAGATGTAAACAAGTTGCTCAAATACGGATTAAGGGCCGGTATTTAAACCCAGATTTCCAGCACTTGCCCTTCTGTCCTCTTTGGCCTCTCTTATGTAGTGATACTCCGTAAATGAATCTTCTAACTTTGTTTTTATGTTTTACTTATTTTTGAGAGAGAGGGGTAGCGAGAGGAGGGGAGAGACGGAAAGAGAGGGGCACCCAGAATCTGAAGCAGGCTCCAGGCTCCGAACTGTCAGCACAGAGCCTAATGAGGGGCTCGAACCCACAAACTGCGAGATCATGACCTGAGCCAAAGTTAGCCGCCCAACCGATGGAGCCACCCAGGTGCCCCTGAATCTTCTAAGTTTAAGCTGAGTACATGGTGACCTCCTGTTATGTAAAAGCTAAAAAATTAAACGTGGGATATTTTAAAATTGAGCTTTAACTTCCATTAAAGCCTGAGATTTGGCTGGGATTTTGACTAAAGTCTACATCCTGAGTAAGTCATTTTTAAGGAGTATTGTCCTTTGTCACTTCGGTTCTTCAGACCCCATTGTGTGGCTGTGCTTCTCTTGTAAACTTTATGTCCTGTGCTACTCTGTGTGCGTGAGATGCTCTCACTGCCCTGGGCCAGCACCTGAAAGGCTCTCTGCTGAGGGGCCAGCACATGTGCAGGTCAAAGACCACATTTCTCCCCTCGAACCCCTCACTGTTACTCTGCTTCTTGGGAGGCTGTGTGAAGAGACAGAGAATCTGGGGTTTTCCCGATGTCTGGAGGTCGCCGAACGTATTTATTTTTTTCTTCGTGGTTCCAGGTTAGTGCCTGAGAAAAGTTGGCCATCAAAATAGGACCAGCCCAAGCAGGTCTGAAGATAAAAATCAATCATTCCAGTGATAGTACTTTCTTCAGATTCCGTGGCTTCCAACTCCACGGAGGAATTTGCTAAATAGACGACCTCACACGTAATGTAAGGTAGAGAGAGATTTTCAGTATGCATGGAGCTGAGGTTCATTAGAGAATATTTTATTGGATACAATGGGTGGGGAGAGGTTTCTGCCAACATTCTCTGCTTGCACCTCAGATTCTGAACCTTTAACAAAAGCTCGACTTGTGCCTCAAACTGGCTCACAACTGCACTTCTGAAAGGAGTTTTGTTGGCTTTAACTTCACTAGAGCTGTGACTGGATTGACGATCCAAAGGCGAGTCTGTATTAAAAAGTAATTTTAAAACGTAATGGTCTTTCACCTCAAACATTTGCAAGTTTGTTTTGTTTGTGGCGATGTGAAGATTTAAGACTAACTGTCCCATTAACCACTTGCCAGATGTTTCCATGTCTTGGTATGCATTTTACAAGTTGTTTGTAATAAGAACTCTTCATATTTTCTGGCATGTTTTTGGAAAATGAACCTATGATCAATGTACCAGTTTTTTCTAGAGCTTGTGTCTCATAGTTAATTTGAGTTTCCTCCCTGTGTTGAAGGGCTGGGTATAGAAAACGCATACTGGAGAGATGTGCCATGTAGAGACTTTATTTCTATTGTGTTCTGGGTTAATGGGCTTTGGTCTTCTTTTCAGTCTTAAAGTTATTCTGTACGAAAGGAAGAGGTACATAAGAGCATTTTTGAGAGGAGACAGGACACCAGAGAGTTTGAACTTTGTAGAAGAGAGTAGTATAGGCCAAAGAAAAGGACCAGTTTCTAGCTTTCTATCCAGAACAGAAAGAGGAGGCTTTGAGCAAAGTGTGTGTGTGCTTGTTTGTGTGTGTGTGTGTGTGTGTGTGTGAGTGAGAGAGAGAGAGAGAGAGTGAGCACGCATGTATATATGTACATACATACCTAATTGTAGGATTCATCTTAGACATCACAGAAAGACCTTGATCCCCTTTTATTCCTGGAGTGGATGTGGACTATCAACTGTGAATTGGTTCCTTTTTATTTTAATTCAGAATACTTAGGGTTACAAACAGTAATAATATATTTAGTACCTCTATTAAAGGAATAGCCTAATACTGAGGAGCTACCACTTTCCTTTTTCAAAAAGATAAGAGTACAGTAGGTTTCTGTTAAGGAAGAAGTGTACAGTCCAAATCACTGAAATAGGGACACAACATCACATTAGATTGTTCAGGCTGAGGAAGGCCAGACAGGAAAACACCCAAAACTGTCCCTTATTCCAATATTCTAACAAAGTGATTTGTGAGTCGACTAACATTTTTAGATCTGTTTAAATCACAAAAATGATCAATAGGCCAAGGAGCCACCAACTGATGTCATCTAACGTTCGCATGAATTTTGATTTAAAGAATACAAATGCGATCAAGGTCGCTATAGGCCCCCCATCACTTCATCCCTATACAGTTTATAAAGTTAGAAAAAGTAGCTCAAATGAACAGTTTATTTCTTTACATTTTCAGTGAAAGTTTTTCTAATATTTTTCTTCAAATGCCCTCTTAATCCATTTCCCATTCCCTCACTTCCTCGGAGGCATAGGGTCACTTCATACTCAGAGCGCCCCGTACATGCAGACTCAAGGGCATCTTTTCTTGTGGCTGTTTTGGACACCAGGAACACCCTCTACTCCTGGGGGTCCCATTCTAAAGATCTCCGTGAATAGAGAAATCTGCAAACATTGGACTGTGCCTGGTGCTACGTGCTGGGAAGTCTCCCTAATTGAGGGACTGAGTTGCAAGGTGTTCATAGGCAAGATCAGTGCTCACTCTTAGCTTTCTCCCTGGTATCATGGCGGGGAAGACCTTGGGCCTGAAAGGGCAACCGTGTGCAAAGCAAGAGGAGAGTTGCGGAGAGAGATGAGTGGCTTGTGCCTTTGAGACCTGGCAGGATGAGTGAGCACGTGAGTGTTGAGATAGTTCCAGATTTGTCAGGCCACTCCTCTGTCCTCCACAGGTTTGATTTGGTACACATGGGTTCTTTTTATGAAGTCCTTCATTCCGTGGGTCAGTGTTCTAGAGTTCCAAAGAGTTGGTAACAGAGTTTCTTCCTAATTCTTGGGGAGCCTGGCAAGTGGACACCCCTTTCTCATAAGTGACCATCATGAGGAACTCTTCTTGGGATCACAGGGACTCAGCAAGTCCTAGTGTTACAACTTTTCTGGCAGCTTTTCTTTATCTGTTCCAGGCTTTTCTGGTTCTTGATCATGTCTGAGGTGGTGGAAGGAGTTAAACTTTTTTTTTTTTGGATTGCAGAGTGGAGTCAATCTCACTCGACTGCAAACTCGAGCCATTTTCTGATCATCTCCATGTTTTCAGATTCTTACCCGTACCCTCTTTCAAATCCTATCTGACCTCCCTCTCTGCACTCCGAGAGACTGTTCTTTTTTTATGTTAAGCCATATCATGGCATTCATCTGCTCAAAACCTTTCAATGGCTTCTCATCTACAAGATGTGGTTCCTGCCATGCAGGTCTCCCTTCTCACTGCTCAGGCCTCCTTCCTCACCACCCTGACCTCCCTTCTCCTCACTGCCCTGGCCTCCCTCCCTCCTTCCTCACCACTCTGGCCTCCCTCCTCACTGCACTGTGCCCACTCAGCTCAGCTCACTCTGCTCAGCCACCCGGGGTTTCCAGCTCCCTGCAGACACGCTCCCAAGGCTCCAGCCTCAGGGCTTCTGCCGACACCACTCTTCCCCAAGACCTCTACATCCTTCTTCACGCCTTCCCCTTGTGCTCAATCATCCAAGAGGCATTCCTTGTTTGCCACATCTAAAAGTGTCTCCAGCCCCTGCGGCCACCACCTTGCCTGACTTCTCCTAATTACCACTTGCTTGTATTTCTGTCCCCCCCGCCCCTGAATAAAGTAGGGTGTCATAAAAGTAGGGAAGTTCTCTGTTTTGTTAATCAGTCTTTCCAGTGGCACCTAGAATAGTGCCTGGCATATTGTAGGGGCTTAGGAAGTATTTATTGCATGTTGAATAGCAGGTTTTTGCTTTCCATTTCTCAATTATGAAATCTCATTCTCTGAAAATTATAGTAGGAGGGGGAGCCAGAGAAGACAGATCCCATAACAAAATAAGGCAAGATAGATAAATTCAGAGTATGGAGAACCAGGCAAGTTGCATAATCATGACTAAGAAAAACACCTCAGCTTAAATATTATTGTGAGGTCTGAAAACAATATTGCATCTGTTTGTGTAGCCCTGTGCAATAAACACACACATATATTAAATTGTTAGATTTCCCCTAGAAGGCCCTAATAAAACGACATTACATTTTTTAATGCCTTTAATGTTGACCTCGTTTGAAGTAGGATTCCCTTTATGTTTTTGAGGGGAAGGAAGGGTATTAGAACTATTGGTGGATGTTTAGAATGTTCATGAGAAATGGGGGCTACTCTTCCTGAGACTTGCATGTTGATATTTGCAGTTTTCTGATTTTTTTCATGGTAATATTTAAGGCTGATACTCCTCATTTCCTGCCATGACTGGTGTTACTTATGTGGAGAAAAGAAAAGAAAGGCCTTAGCTGCTTTCAAGGAAACTGCAAATCTTGTTTGATGGGGGGTGTCTTAAAGTAAACCTGTTTTATACCGGCCTTGACGATGTGTCAGGAACACTTAAATCCAGAGCAGAAGACTGGTGTGGCTGGGGAGCAAATTTAAAGTTGTATTTTGTCTCATGAAAGCGTCATTAATTTTTAATAATGGGGTGGGGGAGGCAGAAAATGAAAATGACCCCCAGGATTTCCATACCCTGGTCTACACGCATCTTATCCTAGCTATCTAGTGGAACGTTAATGTGGGTCTCACTTTGAGAAGATGATCACAGATGTAATTAAGGCTCTAAATAGTTGACCTTAAGAGGGGAAAATTATCTTAAGTGGATCTGACCTAATCAGATGAGCCTTTAAAAAGAGACTGGACACTTCCCTTAAGTTAAGATTCAAGCCATGAGAGGGATGCTATCTGAGGAAGCATCTCCACTGCTGGCTTTGAAGATTGGGGGGTCCGAGGTGTGGGGGCTTATGGCAAGACATGAAGGTGGTCTCTCCTGGCTGAGAGTGGCCCCTGATAGATGTCCAGCAGAGAGACGTGGACCTCAGTCCTACAACCACAAGGATCTGAATTTTGCCACAGCCAAATGTGCTTGGAAGAAGCAGAGAGAAATTCGCCATTCTGTGCCAGGACTTTTGACCTGCAGAACTATGCACTAATAAATTGGTGGTATTTTAAGTCCCTATGTTTATCGTAATTTGTTACAATAGCAGTAGAATACTGATATAGAAGGAAATTTCATTCATATTAAATTTGAAAGAAACCCAAAATTCTAAAAACAAAATACAGTTTGCTCTCTGAAGGAAAATACCTCTCTCTCAGGTACAAATAGCCAGCCTCACAGCCAGTGGGATCAAGCTCGCGTCGATTGCCTAGTTCCTTTGGGTCCTGGTTGAATGAATAGATAAAACGTTTTTGTAATTAGTAGATCAACTGTTTATAAATTAATGAGTAGCTCCAAATTACCAGGGAAGACCTAAAATAGTTTCTGCCAAGTGTTTTATCTATTCTTGGAACCAGCCTTATTCATGCATTATAATTTAATAGTTCTTTCTTAGTAGACAGTAAAAGATTAGTTTCAGCTCTCCTCCTGTCTGAATACTGTAGTTTCTGAATTAGTAGGGATGGAACTGATTGTCTTGAAAAAAGAGAAAAGTAAATAAAGCACTTAAGATTCCCAGTGTTGCTGGTTTCATGCAGAGTGATAGAACCTTTGATGAATATCATGATGTTCATAGATGCTTTGCTACAGAGGCAGGTTTTAAAATGGATTTGAGTAAATGAGGTCCCTTTCCTAAGACTTGAGCAGAGCATCTTTACCCAAGATTCTGCTTGTATGCAGTTAGAAAACTCATGCAAATAGTCATCTGTGCAAGGAAGCCACGGATGCCGTCGCTGGCTGGCTTTCCATGAATGACAGCGCAGTAACAGAGAGCAGACAGCCGCTCCCTGCCGGCCCCAGCCCTGAGTGCACACCGCATGGGGCTGCCCTCCCAGCGGGAGTGTGTGTTTGTCTTGCCTGCGACTAGGGACTGTGGTTTGGCCTTTTTGTTTATAAGAGGGAGGACGGCAGCCTCTGTCCTCCAGCTGCTGCGAAAACAGGGTCGGAAAACCAGAGCGAAGTTTCCACTCAAGAACTTATTAGCCTGGAAAAACCTTGCCCAAACAAACAAACCTTTCTTAATGAAAGACCATCTGGGTTAAAACACAGCCCTCTGGGTTAGAACCCAGATGACAGGAAGAACGTAATGAGAATAGTTGCTCTCTCGCAAACTTTCCGAGCGGGATTTCCATATATTAAGTTGGCAAAAGGCCCAGCGGTGAGAAACCGGAAACTGGCTCAAATGTGGTTTGTAATAAAGATTTTTAGCAGTGGGATTAATTGTGCATGTTGGTCAAAGAATCCCCATCTCTGAAGGTCCCCCCAGAATGAAGTAGGCGCTGGATATCTGGCTTAGGATGGCCTGCAATTTGGGGAGGATTTAATGTGTCCCAGGAGCCAGGCTTAGGTTCTCGGCGCAGGATTGGTAAAAATATACCCCGATCTCTCCTTTCTTGGAGCCAGGGCTCTCCTGGGGGAGATAGAAAATACCAATTATTTTAAATTGGAATTTAAATATAATGATTGTACAGTGTAGCCTTATCGCTTGAAATCTTGCTGTGAAATGGAAGACAGTCACAGAATGCAGTGGTACACGGTGTGCCGGGGCGGGCCGTGAGGAGAGCACAGTGACAGTAAGACACAGCCATCAGAGGAGGCCTCTTTAAGGAGGTGGCATTTAAGCAGAGACAGGAATTCAGGATGAATCAGCCCTTGAGGAGTTAGGGAAGAATCCTCCAGATGGAGGAAAACACATTCAAAGCCTGACTCAGGAAGGAGTTTGATATAGTCTGAGAGTCCAAGGTGGCTGGTGTGGCCGGGACAGTGATCACTAGGAAGATGTCACCAGATGAGGATAGAGAGAGGTAAGCGGGGGTTCCTTGCACATGATCTTCAAGGAGGTTTTGCTTTAGTGTCAGAGTGCTGGGGAGCCATTGAAGGTTAGACAGCAGGGGAAGTGCCATGTTCTGCTGTGCATTTCAAACCTCTCTGCCTACTTTTATGAAGAAGGGATTATAGAGGGGAAGGAGAGCGGCAAGAGGCAAGGTGACCGTGGACGCAGATGGGGATGGATTGGAGCAATCCACCGGCAGAGCAGGACTTGGTGACGGATGGCATGTGGAAGGTGGAGAATGAGGGAGGGGGTAAGGCCAGGATGATGCCCAGACCATTTTCCCCCCTTTGCCTTGCCCCTCTTCTTATCTGTTAGCATCTCAGGAAAATTAAGAATGGGCTTATGAGATCATTGCTTTGATCAGTCGGTGCCAGAATCCAGTGATCTAGAGTTCCGTGCAGAGCATCTTAAGGCCTCTGGACATTGACACAGAGCGCCGACCCACTGTGTTTTAATAACACACGCACGCTATCGTAGACAGGCAGCCACAGCCACTTACACCACGGGGCCCTCTTCATTACAGCTTTGCTACCTTGTCCACCGTGTCTACAAGCTTCACATTAAAGACATTGGTCCCAGTCTATCACCGAAAACACCTGCACTAACCCATGGGACTCTGGGGGAAATACTGAGATGCAGGCATATAATGAAACAATTTAGTTAAGTGGGAATTTACTCCTTTAGCTTTTGGATGTCACTCACTAAAGGTACAGTGGTCCACATAATGGTGGTTTTGTATGTATATTTCCCCGTGGCGCTCTGTTTTATTACAGAGCTTTGGAAAGATGAAAAGAGTCACTCAACTCATGCAGAAGTAGAAGTTAGGGGGGGAAATATGGAATTTCATGGCAGAGATGATGCATTTACTGTTAACTGTGTGTTGCCTGGTCTGGTTATTAAACTGTGGAGGGGAGGGGAGCTGTCTTCGTAATGTTCTTGTTACTCCCTTTTCAGTGTCTCTGTACCATGATACTCTGGTGTCTTCCATTGTCTAGAGTACATTTTTCTCTTCTTCGATATTTTTCAGGCATCAGACTCAGTTTTAGAACTTTTGCTACCTGCTTTACCATGACTGCCTCCCTCCCCCAATGATCATAAAAATATTCCTTGGAATTGATAATGAAGTTAGAAATAAATAGCGGCTGGGGATTGCAGACTAAATGATTGCATTTGGTTTTCAACCCATCCTAGAAATGATATCTTCCTCTTGGGACCAGGCACTGGGGGACTTAGCCTGAGACGGTGGGACAGACCTGTGTCTCAGGGTCATTTCCTCAGGGTCCAAAGCTGAGTGGGGCTGGTAACTCACCACGGGATGTCGCTCTGCGACGCCTCCTCACATGTAGCATGGTAAGAGCACCTGCCCGGCCTCCATCACATGGTCGGAGTGGAAAATCACCTGGGAGGGAGAAGCCCAGCATGAAGTGGCTTTTGTCAGTTTTGTACACACCCTGTTAGCATCCATGGTTGTTGATGTCGCTTCTCCACCAGTCATGGGAATGTTAGGTGTCACCCCCAACCAAACCTAACCTTCCCAGTGTCCCTTTCTTCTGGTGGTAAAGCACTACTTTCAAACAAGCACCAAAAGGCCCAAACTGAAAGTATGAATAATGCAGTTGCAGCACATTTGAAGGATGAACCTTCCTGGTCTGTCTTGGGAATGTTTGGGGAATTGTTCTATATATGTCATCTAGAGTGCTCCCTGCTCCACCCGACCACAGCATCGTATGGAAACACAACCCAGTCTGGTTTTGTTTTTTTCTTTTCCTCATTTAGTTTAGATAAATTGTGAGTTTTAGGGAGAACATTTCAGATAAGAAGCACTTTTACATAGTTGAATGTGACCTCTAGATTCTTCTATGTCTCCTAGCATTTGCATTAAAATTCCAAAGGGGTGATATACTGGCTGAGGAAGCTGACACGGAGGGGATGGGAAGAAGTCATTAGCTCATTACTCAGTTTTTATTTTGTAACCACTTAGAATAAGGCTGTGTATAAAATATGAGTGTAAAGATGTGGTTTTCATTGGAGCCAGATGTAGTTGTTCAGAAATAAGTAAGCAGAGGGTTGCCAGACCTTCACATATCCCTGGGCATCCTGTATTGTTGTTGTTTACTAGATCTTTGCAACCCTCAAAGCAAAGTATAATATCTCCATTTATTGCACAACACCCACGCCTTTCCTCAGCAAAGAGGCTCCTTCATATCATGGGACAGAGTAGATATCAGGACGTGCATTCCACCACCTTTGTCCAAACAGATAAGGTCCTAGACACTGAGGTAAAGCAACTTCAACATTAATTATTGGTGGTCTGGCATTCTTTTCCTTGAAAGGAAACTCCCATCACTCTATTTCCCCATTTTACTCTTTTGTTGAATGGCTGGGTTATGCATAGCTCCTCTTGGCTAATTTCAGGGTTTGGTGTTATAGATTTGTGTCCTTTATTGTGTACCTATTAGGCCACTGATCTTGGATACCAAGTACAGAGATGTTTACATGGATCTCGGTCCTCTCACCAGATCCTTCATATGACCAGGGCCAGGCCGTGATTGATAGGACCCCACAACCCTACTGGAGGACTGATCTGTGCTTCATTTCATACAAGGATTTCCCTACCTCTTCTGCCATCTGTGTTCCTTGCCCTTTTTATTCATGTTCCTTGTATTAGGTTTACAGATTTATAATGGCTTGTGGTCTACTGTGAGCCCCACATCGCCTTTGCCTCTCAAATATATCAACTCATTTAAAGTTCATTCTAGCCTCAGGCAGTTTCTTTTCCTGCTAGCAATTTCTTTTACTACTTTGCCATACTAGCTGGTGTCCGTACTAAAGCTATATGGATATACGAAAGATCTCAGGATTAAGGATCTTTATAAACCATAAAGCACTGTGTGACAATGGGTTTCCTGAAGGATCAGTCCCCAAAGATTCTGCTCACTCTATCCAGGGATGCAAACACCAGAACGTTAATATCCAGGGCCACTCCTCCCTTCAGGGGGTCACTCCTGGGATACCAATTCCCCGACATCCCTTTTTGCTATCACTACTCTGCTCATCCAAGAAAGTCCCTATCCCTCTTTCCCCTGGGATCACCTCCCTCTCCACCACCCTTCTCCTACTGTGCTATTTTAGAATTAAATCTGCCATTTGAGTTGTGAAACAAATGTATACTTATTTAAACTTCCATTGAAGTGTAAACCTTATGAAATGTTATGCATGTATGCACCCATGTAATTATCACCAGATCCAAGATACAGAACATTCTCAGCATACTGTAATATCCCCCGCGCAATCCGTTGATATTTTCTTTGCATGACTTTAGACTTCATACAAGTGGAACCATACTGCGTGTATCCTTTTTATTCCACCTTCCGTAATTCAGCCTTATGTCTGTGAGATTCATCCATGAGGTTGTATTTATCTTGGTTCGTTCTTTGTTCTTGCTGAGCAGTGTCTCATTGTATGAATGTGCCACGGTGTGTTTACCCGTTAATGTTATGGATGAACATTCTGGTTGTTTCCGGTTTGGGGCTCGTTATGAATATAGCTTGTATAAACATTTTTATACATTATCTTTTGATGGAAATACTTTTTTTTACCCTATCAGCTGTATAGCCACAAGTAGAATTGCTAAGCAATAGGTTATTCATGTGAGATTTTTAATGAGACAAATTGAACTTGATATTGAGAATTATGCTACAGAGTAAGCTTTGTGGGGTATGTTTTTCCATAAGTTGGGAAATAGCTCTAATGGAGGTCTGAATGCTTTTTGCTTGATACCCTTGGAGAAACTATTTCTCCAAGTCTCCGGTGTCATTTTGAACATGAATTGGAGTTTGTTTGTTTTCTTTAAGTCTTAGGCCATTTCTTTAGCTCATGTGACTATTTTCTATATTAGCCTCCTTTCTCATCCAGCATTCAGATTCTTTTTGAAAAATAGTAACATATGGGTCCAGGGTCAACGCTGTCAGAGTCTTTCTTATAAAATTACTCCTGGGTTGACATTGAACTACAGATGACAAGTTTGCCAAATTATGTGAAGCAAAACTAAAACTCAAGTGAAGAGGCTAATTTTTCAAATGGATTTATTTGGGCAACAAGCATTTATGGAGCATTGTATGAACCCGTCACTCTGTCAAGTACCATAAAACATAGCCATTATTTGTAAGGAGCTGACAGTTTGATACTGGTGGGGGGGCATGCAGAAAAGGAAACCAGTGTTTTTAATGTCCTTTATCTATTGCCCTGCGTGTTAGAGGGGAGGGTTGGGGTGTGGAGGCATGTATGAAGGACACCTGTGTCTAGACCGGGGACTCAGAAGGCTTCTCGGAGGAGGAGCTTTTGACGAAAGAAAAATGGAGATATTATGGGAAGATAGGGTGGGAATGAGAGACTTGTACTCCAGGCAAGGGGTCCAGACAGCAAATTTAAAGGAGTGGAAGCATGAAATTATATTATTCATCTAGTAGCCATTTTTAGGGAACAAAAGAAAACACCTAAAAAAAAAGTTTTTATTCCATTAATAATGCTATTGCTGTATACATTTCTGAAATGCCCCTTTTGGAATGAGTTTCAGAGCTAATTTTCAAGCCACACCAGAAAACCACTCTTGGTACTTTATAGCTTTGACCCAAATGGTACACTCCAGCTGGATAGTCAGCCAGAGTTGTCTCCTGAACACTTTTGGCTCATTTCAAAGAAATACAGTCTGTCTTCAGAAGGTTTGAAGACTTAACCACTATTAGGAACATTCAAAAGCTTGTGTGTCTGAGGACTCAGGAATCAATTCCAAAATACCACTTGTGTGCAAAAAACACTTCTCATTGGATTAAGTTGTCACCTCCTGATGTTGAGGCTCAGTTTCCCAAAGACTTGTCTTTCAACCAAATTTCTATTTTAGAATTTTTTTGGGGTCAAAATTGGATCATTTTATATGGCAAGAGATGGTGGATGTGCCTCATAGTAAGCCCAGGTGCTTTTTGAGGAAGAACTTTATTATGTAGCATTATTGTATCCCTAGACTTGGTGAAATGGGCTTGTAACCCATGGAAACCAGGGTCATCTGGGACACAGCCCTGAGAAGCAAAAGCAAAATCCAGGTGATGGTCATCAGTGGTTTCAGCCTGACTGAGGCCACCACGTGGATCCCTGAAGCCATGGAGCAGCAGGGAAAGGATGAGGGAAGGTAAGAGAGTAGAGAAGAGGGCCCTGGAAGTAGGAGGCGGAGCCTGGAGAGTCATGGAACCTGGCCCAACTCTGCAGTGCTCAGTTAAATGACTAGCCTCTAGCTGTGTATTTTGAATTGACCTTTTCTTAGTTCATTGGCCCCTGTGGCATATAAACAAAAATAAACCAAATGGTAGGTCTTATCTGTTATTTCCCATGTTTTTAATCAATCTGAGTTATTTTTGAAGATGGGAATAGTTTTATGACCCAGTGAGGTGAAAGGGGGTGGGAAAAATGATAAATTTTTCATGTTACGTGAAGACTTTATTTAACGAGGGACTGAACATCGGAGCTGGTCTACACTCGTCTACAAGCTAACATAGAGTCCTGTCTGTCATTTATTCATTTCCACTGCCTCAACAGTTTACTTGAGTAGTTATGTTTAGATTCACCAAAAACACATACACCATGTAATTCCGAGTAATTAGGTTCCCAGATCAGTTTTGCCAGCATCTTTCTTTCAGATGTATTTGCAGACCTTTTCTGTGAGGTATAAAGACCCATATTAAACTAGCATAACTGTTAATACGTTGATAGCCAACAAGATACTTGGTGATGGAGATCCTGAAGGCTGCCAGAGTCTTCATCTATTTCTTCACACATGTTACAGATTCTCACGCAGTTTTGGTTAGAATGCCCCCAAGGATGAACCTACGCACCTGAGCCAAGTTGGTTTCCAGTCGAGCGATTGTAGTGGAAGAGGAAGGACTTACTGGTGACCCCCATTCTCCTGCCATTTTGTTTCCTGCTCTTGTGTCACGTGTGGCCATCAGTTCATTCTTTCATGAGAGTGTCCACATCAGATCAAGGAGGAGCACCAGCACTTAATTTCTTATAAAAATAAAATATCTCCACTGGGTCTAAGAGTTCTCTGACCAATACCACCACCACATATGCTGAAAATGGCATAAGCCTTAAGGTAACATCAAACCAGGTCTTTTCTTGGTTTTCAGCCTCTTTCTTTGCCTTCTGTGAAATGTATGAAAACTAATGAAGAAAAGTTACTGGTATTAGATTTTGCATTTGCCGCTGTAGTATGTGTGCATGCACGTGTTGTGTGAGCATATGACTTCTTTTCTCCCCTGGAATAGACAAAAGGTGCTTAGAGTATAATGAAGTTGCTCCCCTCACAGCTCTTCACCTCTTCCTGCCATAGGAACGAGGATGGTTTCATATATTCTCTGCCAGCAACTGACCTTTCCCATGTCTACCTATTACCTACTAATTTTATTTGTGTCCAGCACCCTTGCTACAAATTTGCTTTTCAAGTAGAAAACAGTAAATATTCCTCAACAGTGTCCTACTGCTCTGCAAAATAAATTAGCAGAGGCTATAAAATATGGCACACCACACAATGGCTTCTTCAACTGCTCTCCAGAAAGCCAGGAACCTCTTCAAATGCAGAACTTGATTTAATTTTTCTTTTGTTCAGGTTGTCATGTGTTATGAATGGTCCCCCAGGTGATCCCGAGCACGTTAGCAGAGACCTCAAGAATGTCTTTTCGGAAAAAATCAAGATGGAGGGGGGTAGCATTTGCAGAAAGATTCAACCCAGTTGATCATCAGGCATCTATAATTTACATGATTTATAATTTATAATAGGTAGGGGGACGGGGCAGCGAAGGATGGTGAGCATTCTTTGGTTCTTCATCACTGATGTTGATTTCAGTGGCTTCTTTCTTTCCTTGCAGTTAAATCATTAATAATCACGAAGAGTCTATAAACTTTGCATTTAATCTTCACTAGTAAGTGAAACCCAAGGAGTAATATCCTTTGACTATAGACAGTTTGTCGAATTTATCCTCAGCACTGCCTTTCCCCCTTCAGGTTTCTGTGGTCCCCTTAACTCCCAGAAGTAAACGCCATGGAATAATTTTGATCAGGAAACAGGTGTCAGTAACTATTTTTGTGACTTTTAGCTCCAGCTGTGCTTTGTGTCGGTTGGCCAGAGTTTGTCACATAATTTCCACCCCAGGAATTTGCCCATTACTCAGGCTCTGGGGGCAGGGGAAATGGAGTAGTGTTGTGGAAAGAGTGTACAAGATGCATTGTCCTTTGACTTTCCATAGCAAGCGAAGTGGTTGGGTTTGAAGGAAGTTCAGGTGGTTCCAAGCAAGACAAATTAAGGTCATTTTGCTCTTACCGAGAGCCAAAGGCAGGCCTGCACAGGGGAGGACACCTGGGGGCTGGGCCTGGGGCCAGGGGAGGACGTCACAGGGTTTGAAGACCTTCTCCTGTAGGACAGACCATGCTAGGTAATCCCTGAAGGTCCCTCATCTTTCCTAGAATCCTGTGAGGTAATTCCTACTGGCTTTATTTTTCCACATGGAAAAAATGAGATAACCTGTGATTCTGCTGCCTAGAAGTAACAGAAAACGACAGATTAAAAACCCTTGTTTTTCAAGTATAATCCACCATGTGCTTTCTCCCTCATATGTGTTCTCGGTTCATTTAAATCAGATTTGCAAGGAAGTTTGGATCTATCTTGGTCGAGTTTATAATTGCTAAAGCATGACGTGAGCATCCAGATCACTAACAATTTCAACTAAACCAGTTTCTCAAGTGTCGTTGTAGACCACTTACCTTGAAATCACTTGGGAGGACCACGGCGGGGGTGGGAGGGGTGGGG
Organism: Hyaena hyaena; assembly: GCF_003009895.1. NCBI lineage: Eukaryota > Metazoa > Chordata > Mammalia > Carnivora > Hyaenidae > Hyaena > Hyaena hyaena. Next base: position 3,348,638 of record NW_024080658.1, read on the forward strand.
GGAGAGGGGGTTGTTCACTGTGCTGATTCCTGGGCCCTCCCTCTGACTAACTAGATCAGAAGTTCTGAGGAGTGCGGCCAAGGTCTTAAGAACTCTGGGTGATTCACTTGTGCACATGTCAGAGCCATGCAATACCACCTTTTTTTATAGAGTCCCCATCTCCCCCTCCACCCCCGCAAAGGCCTTGGGGACAGAGTATGTCTGCAACCTGCCAGTTCGTGAATTCTGCCCAAAGATCACCGGGTTTCATCTCCTTTTACACAAAAGGAAGCTGTGGGTTATGGGGTTTAAGTAACTTGTTAAAATTCTCATGGCTCACTTGTGGTCGAGTGGAGTGGACTAGAACCAGTTTTCCTTTCTCCACACTGAAGCTCGCTGTCTCCAGCCTTTTAAAAATCAGCTAATCAAGGAAACTTGGATCCATTTCAATCCTGTCACCGACCCTACATCCACATAAAAGATGAGTTCTGTGAGAACCACCGTTCCGATTCACACTCATTTGAATGTTGAAAAAAAAACCCAGTGCATTTTTCCGAGTTCTCTCCAGGAGGTGGAAAGATTCAATAAGCTAGCTAAAAAGGGTTCCGTCCAACACAGGCACGTGCACACAGGCACACACACACACACACACACCCCACACAACCCTGCAGGTGGATCGATCACATGAGGCACACGTGCAGAATTTATGCAAGACTTCCATGGATTTTTTTCAGTATTTGGGGATGATTTCTTTTTTTTTTTTAATAAAAAATTTTTTTAATGTTTATTTTTGAGTGAGAAAAAGCATGAGCAGGGGAGGGGCAGAGAGAGATGGAGACAGAATCTGAAGCAGGCTCCAGGCTCTGAACCATCAGCACAGGGCTCGATGTGGGACTTGACCTCATGGACCACAAGATCAAAACCAGAGTCGAAGTCAGACGCTTACCGAACTGAGCCACTCAGGCGCCCCAGACATGATTTCTTAAACTATACATTGAAATAGTTCCATAAAGATTAGGCTAGAATTTCACTGTAGCCTCAAAAGTAAGAGAATTTGCATCTGTGGGATCCACGTGTATATTTTAACATGGGCATTTCACTTTTTGGTACACAGAGAGCCTCACACCGCGGTTGACATTTTAGTTTACAGGGCTGAACGCATCAATTGCTATACAGTGGAAGAGATTGCTTTGGAAAACTGTCCAATTCAGTTAAGAAACAAATTACTGAGTACAGTTTATCTCTTACTTATGAGTTCTCCTAGAATGAAGAGTATGAAAGATATATCTTCACTGGGGGCCCGTGGGGGGAGACACTGAATCTTGCTTGTTTGCATTTTCTCTTGGGATCCCAAATAATGAGTCTTCCATAGAAGGTTTGGACCCTGATCCCAGGCCTTCGGTAATAACGAAACTGCTTTGTTTTGCTCCCTCGTTTCATTTGTAAGTCTTCCCTTTCCATTGGAGGTGATAAACTCCTTTGGACTGGGTCTGCTTTTTGCCTTTTTTGGTTTGCTTATATACAGATATGTTTATATGTAGATATATGTCTATATCATAGATACAGAACCTATTTTTGCTTAATTAATACTTTGGGGCACAAAAGGAAGTAACATATTTGTTTTTTCTTTCAACATAGTATTTTTGCATGCCTTCTCTGCTAAATGTTACACTTCATCCAGATTACCGAACACAGCTGCATGCAATAGGTAGTTTATAGACAAATATTGATTGCTTCACATAAGGCAGAATGGCTAGGGTTTAATTAAGAGCATGCGCTTTGGGAGGAGGCAGGCTTTCCGATAGCAGCAGTGACTCTTACTGCCCCTTGTATGATCTCAGGCAAGTTGCTGAATACCACTTCACCTTCATTTCCTATGAGTTAGTAGTAACTTGGTAATGTTGTGAAGATTAAGCAGCAGAATCGGTGAGTGAGCAAATGACAAGTGTAATGGCTACTATTATTATTTTTTGCAGGAACAGTAACAGTAGGTGGTCCCTTTTTTATTGTTTAAATGTAGCTTTTTAAAGTTTTATGTATTTATTAATCTCTATGCCTGACATGGAGTTTGAACTCACAACCGTGAGGTCAAGAGTCACGCGCTCTACCAACTGAGCCAGCCAGGAGCCCTAGTCGGCCCATTTTTGAAGGGGGTGGTGGTGCCAAATTATCTGGGTAGGTGCTCATTTCATTTGACTTTTGACCTTTGGAAGGAGCAGCCAGGCTTAATTTCTAGGTTTTCCCCCCCAAAATATGGTGTGTTCAGTTCATATCTATATTTTATGATGTTTCCATTTTAAACATATTCTCCCAAGGTCACCAAGCTGAACATCTAAGCATGGCAGTCTGAAGATGTCTCCTATTTTGACAGAATTTGTTGTTGTGTGATGGCTGTTTCTTCTCAAGTTTTTGGTCTGAGAAAAGGGCAGCATTTCCTTGGCTATGGGTCCAAACAAAGACATAAAAATAGGAACGAGTAACCGAATAGAAATGGGGAGTTTGTGAGTGAAGAGTTGGTCATCCCGATAGCTCTCCTGCCTTCAGACATTCAGGTGCATTCTGGGAAAGTTAACTGACTTCAAAACACTCACCTTGACAGGGTCACCTTTAAGTGCCAGGCGCAAAACTATAATGAGCTTTCTTTTCTCATAATTCTTCTTTTCATGATTTTCTCAGCTGGATTCTTCAAAGGATTATTTGTAAAGACCTTTATGGTGTGTTATGATTTAATCAGATGTAGCTCGAATTTCCCAAGATGTGTTAATTATCATCGCCACACAAGTGCAGCCGAGGAAGCAAAATGTTTTTCATTTGGGCAGGTTGAGGGTTTGTTTAAAATGTACTTAGGGCCATTAGGATCAAATCAAAATATAGTGCATGGTAATTATGCATGAAATAAAAGATTACCTGCTGTTTAAGTAGCCAGTTTCCTGATAATATTGCAGTAAAGTCTTGAGAGAAAATTGGTTTCCCAATAGCAATAGAACACCTTATTTAAGGAACAAAGTGAACTGAATTAGATTGAAAAATGAAGAAGAGATGGAGAAAAAAAATTTTTTTACCTAAATTATCAGTGGATCTTATCATCAGTGTTAAGGAAAAATTACTGTTTTAATCTTTCCCTTGATCAAAATGGAGAATGATTTGTTTGCATTTAGAGGGCAGTGAAGTTGGTGTCTTTCAGATTTGATTAAATACAGGAAAGAATAAATGTCTCATGTAAGAAAGGGAATGCATATGCTAATGCCTTACTATGAGAGCGGCACAAAGCCTGACTTCAGACAGATTCCAGAATTGAAGGCCAGTCCCCATGCTTACCAGCTGCGTGACCTCCTTCTAACCTGAGTCCCTCATTTTCTTTAAGTCCACCAGACCTTGCTGTAGAGATTAAATAAGGTAATGTATGTAAAGTACTTAGACACATTTATCACGTAGTAGTGATAAATTAACATTAGGTATGGTTATCATGTCAACTAGGACTGTGGCTGAGTAAAAATAGTGCGGAGAGCAAGGTGGGGAAGATTCAACTTTGGAACTCTAAACAGTCATATGATATACATAAGGCAGAGATCTCATTCTGGGTTGGAGTTGGATGCTGTTTTCTGGACCTGTCATAATGAGGATGATACAAAGTTTACAACTGTGCTGATGGGAAGAATTTTCTGTGTGCCCCATTAGATCATTTTATACCTTTTAAGGAGAATTAAATGATGAAATAGACCTGTTTGTGGTAATTTGGCTAGCAGAATAGGTGGTTTCTGTGTTTTATTTGTTTTTGGTTGTTTTTGTTTTCTATTTTTTGGGATTTTTTTTTTTTGTCATTGACCTGCCCTTGATGAAAAAGAAATACTTTTCTTGGTTATTCCTCTAGTGGGAAATTTGGACATTGTCCCTTTCCTCTGTTCATGGAGAGAGGGGTTTCTGTTTACTCCACAGGTCTGAACCAGCTGTGCCAATAGTTAACACGTACGGTTAAACATTAACTAGTTTACAGAAAATCTCTTTTTTTCCTTCTAATTCTGAAAATGTGACTTCTTTTTGAGTATTAGGGAAAAATTCAAGTGATTGATTAATATTTATTGAGCCTATTACACAGCCAATGATGTACTTAGTGGTTTCACAGTTTCTAACTTAAGCTTAACTGGAAGGGGGGCACCTGGGTGGCTCAGTTGGTTGGGCATCAGACTCTTGATTTCAGCACAGGTCATGATCCCAGGGTCATGGAATCCAGCCCTGCGTTGGGCTCCATGCTGAGCATGGATTGGGATTCCCTCTCCCTCTCTCTCCCTTTCCCTTGGTCCCCTGCTCACGCTCTCTCTCTCTGAAAAAAGAATAACTGGAAGGGAAGAAGAAGAAAAGGATTCTTACTCTCTGTGTATTAGAGAACTACCTTTCAAGCGTCAAGATTTGTATATGGTCTTCTCAATTCCACCATATCCATTGAGACTATGTAATCAGAGGCTTCTGACCCCAAAATGCCAGCATCATCTTTGGTGGACTTTGCAGCTAATTTCCCTTTGTTTCCCATGTAACCATTGAAAAACTAAATGGAGATATTTAGTGCTCTGCTGCTGGGGGAGCCCTGCAATTGGCAGCACTGATTTGGCTCCAGGTTGTTAATTGAGCAGTAATAATCAGCCCGGTTGATCTTAATATAATATTCTAATGCTGCCGACTGATGCCCAGGACACCAAACGTCTTGTAATTGAATACGAAATCATGCTATACACAAGACTGAAGGAAAACAACACATAATTTAGACCATATTTGATCTTTACCCTCAAGTTCCAGTGGATATGCTGGTTGTATCATTCCACAGTCAAGTTAACTCTCAAGTACTCCCTTATCTCAAGTACAAGATGAAGGATACTGAGAGTAAATTAGAGTGAATTCGTTTCCTTCTGACTCTCCTTTTTGCTTCATTTGTTTAGCCAACAAATCCTTATTGAATGCCCACCGATTGCTACGGGATACACTTCTAGGCACCTGGACTGTAACAGTGAGGAAAACAAGAATTTTTATTGGTATGAGATTCACACTCCTCCTGAAGGGAGGTTGTTGGGATTCTTCAAGGTGTCCTTTGCCTCCTGTGGTTGGTTGTATTTGAAATGAAGAATTAAACCAGAAGGCAAAATGTGCTGCAAATTTTATGTTGGTAAACAAACCTCTGTTCCCACACTTCCCACCATTTCCACACTTCTACATGCACGCCTGGGTCGGAGGAGGGGGGCAAGACAAGACAAAATACACTGTACATGGCAGTGTTTGCTGTGATCATACCAAAAGTCAGTATAACACAGTCTCCAGTCTCAATAATTGGTATTTTACAGAATCAGCATTGATTCTCTCCTTGTTGCCCCCAGTGGACAATTCCTCATTTTCCTGGTACCAAAAGTTCTACCTTCTCCATAAATTTATGATTATGGCAGTTTTTATTTCTTTCTCTTTCATGTGCAGTAAGTACTCTACAAGCCAATGTGATAGCTGACCTCAGGGGATCCTTATAAAAACTTAGCAGACAAGAATTGTAAACACTTCATTGGAATTCTACTAATTCTGGAGTTTGGATCAACCGGGAGGGTTGTCTAGACTGAAGCTTATCTTTGCTTTACATTGCTATCTTCAAAGATAATGCAAATTAAGAGGATCGAAGGGGAAATATTTAAAGTATATAAGTAAACAAATGATAAAAAGCACTGTAATTCCCCAAAGCAGGTTCTTTGAGAATGCACAATGATTTGTAGTTAAAATTAATATTCCATATTTTATGGCTTTCACCAGCTTTAATCAGAATAACCATTTAGTCAAAATTATTGAGACATTCTTCAAATGAACCTGACTCCCCAGTGATGGGGAAAGGAAGTGGGTTGCATGTAATAAAATCAATTTATATTTGGGATAAACAGCCATACACATTATACTCTTGGGAATAAAATAGTTAGCAGTGGCTAAATTTGATTTGCCACATTTCCAGCAGCAACATAAGCAGGTTTTGCTTTTCATAGCACAGATTCCTAGAAAGAAGAGTATTCCAAATGGATAATTGCTTCCTATAACCGTGGTGTAGTGCACAGTATATTCTTCTCCCAGGAGGTGGCGACCCTTTCAATTCAGGAGGCCGATCCCCTGACCAAGATTGAGATTACCTGGGAATTGGATGAGGGAGAAACCAGGGACCAAAACTGACAAATGAGCACTTTGAGGTGACTCTATATAAATGGACAACATCTGAGGCAACTGAAAGACGGAATTGAGTGTCTTGAGAGCTTTTTGTCCGCGCACTGATCACTCTTTATTATAATCTGAGGTCTCACTTACAAAACAGGTATTGAATCACTAATTTATAGAGGCTACTAAGTGAAGAATTCATGGTTCACTCAGAGATTTGGGGGTATCTCTAAGACTCCCCCTTTTTTAAAGTTGGTTCGAAGCCCAACATGGGGCTCGAACTCACGACCCTGAGATCAAGTGTCACATGCTCTGCCAACTGAGCCAGCCTGGCGCCCCTCTACAACCCCTTTTCAGCTGTGGTTCTGTGCAGGACAGCCACAAGGGAAGGAGTTTAGACACCGTATTTCAAGGCCCCAGCAGCTTTTTCTGCCAGGTAAAGGCCCTATGCTAGCTGCATCTTGTTGTAGGGGCTGGCACTAGCTTTCGGGTGCTCTCCTGAGAGAGACCTCTCTTTCAGGTGCAAGACCTGTGCTTGTTTTCTGTGAGAATACTTGTCCCAAGCAGAACACAGCTGAATCGCATTCTCTGTGTGAATTCTGAAAATAAGTGCATGTAAGTTGCATGTTTGCAAATAGTATCCCATTTGAAAACTTAAAAGCTTTTAGGAATCCACATAAATGTCAGCTCACTTCGTAATGATTCTTTGGGTACATCCAGATTTTTGTACGTTGGGCTTGCTTAAATTCACTATAAATTTTAATTGCAGAGCGTGTTCAACTCAGTGATTAATGTCAAAGATATCCATCTATCCTCAGGCCTGTGTGCTAGGATTCTCCCCACCGCCTCAATTCCATATGCTCTTTCCTCAACATCTGCTTCCAACTCAAGAAATTCTTTGGACAAGCAAATGCCCGGAAATTTCATCAGGGTTGGAGTCTCCTCAATACCAAAGCAAATGGTACTGAGATTATTTCCTGATAATATTTTCTTGCTGCTAGAATCAGGATACAATATCTTGGGCATATCTCACCACCATGGAATTCTTCCTCGTTATTATTTGAAAAACAAAGGATTCATTGTAGCCCTTCAAATGCACTAACACTCTGCATAGTTTGCCCCAGGCTTCTCCTAAGTAGTAGGGTCCAAAATTAAATGTCTAATTTCACCGCTTAAACATCCTTTGTCGGCACAGTATCCGGGATGCTTATTATCCTTTCCCCAAGATGGCCGTCGTAGGTAGTCGACTCCGTCAAAGCCGAATGGTAATTAAACTATTTCCTTTTTTTTTATGCACCTGCCTTCACATTTTTCTCCATTTATTATGCATGGTGAAAACTCCTCATTGCACAGATCTGGGTACTTATAATTATGTACAAAAGAAATGAAACTATTTCCTAAGATTCATTCATTTCCTTCATTTCCTTTTCTATCTAATCTCAGTGGAGAACCTCTAAGATGAGGTGGCGGTAGTGATGGTGGTGGTGAAGAATTTATTTTTGGTTTAGGTGAATGAAAACTGGAAAAGGCCATTAGGTTTGGGGCTTTTTATAAGTTTTTGAAGAAAGTAAAGGCATAATGGGGATAAAATATGGGGGAGGGGATACATTTCAATTACTCATACAGAATAGTTTTAAATTTAGCCATGGGAAATGCAAATCTTATTCAATTTTCCAATAAATCCATAACTTATATTTCATATTGTATTGTGTATCTATTATGTGTACGCACTGTGCTAAATCTAATGTTCTAATCAATGGTCATCATAACCCTGTGAGGTTATATCGAAGCTTTGAGATCCTAGGTAACTTAACTCATGGTTATAGAGAAAGTAAGTGGCAAAAATTGAGCATCCAGGGTAGAGGTGTGATATGAACTTAAACATCAAGCCTCCTTCAGTGTGGGTTCCTAACCTCTAACACCAGGCTTCAATGCCTGGCTCAGTGTGGCTTGGATAGCTGTATCATGAGGAAACATTCCAGTGTACTCATATGAGCCTGGGCTCTGGAATCAGACAAACATAGGTTTAGTCTCCATCTTTTCCCCTCTCTATCACCTCTAGTGTTCCCCCCCCCCCCCCGTGAAATGGGGACAATGACTAGATACCACAGAGGGTGGCAGTCAAAGGTGTTAATCTAGCACCTGCATGAAGTGGGTGATGACAGTGAAGCTGGTGAGGACCATGAGGATGGTGTAGGTAACTCCCTCAGTTACATGTTCCCCTCCCGAGGAAGCACCCCAATCCCCGTGCTTGTAGCTTGAGGTCACTGTTGGCTCAGAAGGATGGAATATCTTCAGTGTATGGGGATCCTGAAGCAGAGCAGGATGGTGGAAGCACCAGTAACAAGATAGGGCAGCAGCAAGGCCAGGGAGGGAGATAGGAGGCAGGCAGGGTGGGCTCTGTGTGCCAGGCATGAGTCCCGTGACTCCTCCAGGAAAATGGGCTGTCCCCAGCCAGCCTTCCCCAGTGAGTGCAGCTTCCCCACACACTAGCCATTCTCAGGCTGTGCTCATTCCCTCCCTCACTCCAGCAACCAGCGTGTTGCGATTTTCCCGGGGGCAAAGTGATGCTCGTTGGAGGAGGTGTTGAATATTAGACCCCAGAGTTCATCTGTGGAGCCCCCAGCTGATTTTATCAAAAACTAGATGCTTTGATAAAGGGCAGTAATGGGAAACCAGAGAGTGCAGATAAGCCCGTTCTACTGCTGGTTCTCTGTGGCTTCAGTGAAAAGATTTCCATGTGGAATACAGTGGGAATGCTTAAGGAAAAGCCAGATATGGGAAGTGTAGGACTTGTAAATGGAAATAGTGTGTTGGGGTGAGGGGAGAAGATCTTTGAATCTATTTTTTAATGTTTATTTATTTATTTTGAAAGGGAGAGAGAGAATCCCAAGAAGGTTCCATGCCATCAGGGCAGAGCCTGATGCAGGACTCGATCCCATGAACTGTGAGATCATGACCTGAGCTGAAATCAGGACTCAGATGCTTAACCCACTGAGCCACCCAGGTGCCCAATATTTTTAGCCAAACAATTTAAACTTTAGTAAATCACTTACTTTTGACCGGGTGAATTGAAGAAAGGGTCTGGTTCTACTGGCAGGGATTGAAACTGGTGCCTGTGAGTCATAGTTAAATGCCCCATAAATATTTGCTGTGGAGTGGATCAAAGATTATTGTGTTTCTCCGAGTTTAGTTTATTATTGTTGTTGTTTTAATTCGGAAAACAAATAAGCAGCCAAAGAATTATGTTAGAAGTAGCGATTTCAGTGGAAGGAAAGATGAGTTTTGAGACTAGATTTGATTCAGAGAAAGTTTGATGACCCAAGTTTTGTCTTGGTTTATGAGTGGATTCAGCATCCCTGTTTTTCCTTTACCAAAATCAATGGGGCAGGAGAGGCATTGTTTTATGTTTGACTCAAGTGTGAGACACACACTTTGGATATAGGTTTGGTTCTTTTTGGAATTCAGGTCCTTTTTGGAAGGTTTAGGGTCATCTCTGTGACGACCTGTCGCTGTGGGTTTCATCTTCTGGGCCCTGTGCACACCCTGCACTGTTTCTCATGTTCCCTCAACTTGTGTTCTCTTGTCTCCTTCAGCATCTGGAGGCTTTCCTGTGGGATTGAGATAATTGTTCACAAAGAACTCTGCCCTTGAGAAAAGGTTTGCAGGATTCCCCTTCTGTTTTAACTTAGTCCCCATTTCAGTCCATCTCTCAACCTTTGAAAATAAAATGCATCCTATTCAGGACACTTGTTAGCAGAAACTCTTGAAGTGGTGTTTGGTTTTGTTAGAGGCATTAGAGGCTGTCTCATTCCTTCCTTTCCAAAGAAACCAGAGTTCTGTTCTTGTCTCAGCTTTAGAATGAGCCGATTGTAATAGCCCTGAAGATAAGATCATTTTGATACCTAGTGCTGATATTTCTACTGAAGCCCGTTTCAACAGAAACACAGTTAAGTATCTTGAACTGCACAGATACACTTCCAGCTTAAAGCTGGAAATGAGCATTTTAATCTTCTTTAGAGACGGGCAAAAAGAGAAGGAAAAGAGTGAACTTTTTATGCTCCTTCTCCCCCAAATCCTCCATTAAAAAATAAAGAGCAAGTACAAATATGCCCACATTCTTTGAAAGTCTGCAGGGCACCATGAAAACGTCTCACACGTTTGCTCTGAGTGTGTAACATGTGGGACGGGGTGTAGCTGTTTTGAAAACTTACACGTATGGAGACCTGGAGCATTTTGCGTTTCTGTAACCAGGCTCCCCACACACATACGCACATGTGCATGGAACCATCTCAGTCAAATCCCTAATCGTTTTCAGATACGATACTCTGCAGACACAATTTCACGGTGACACACAGTCCTGATTACAACATTACATGGTAACATTAACATGTTAACCTAGTAAGGACTTGCCTCCTTTATTGTTAAGTTTGGATTTTCCATTCTCCAGCTGTGGTTATATTCCATTCCAGAGTCATGGATTGGTAGAAGTGTATTGGATTTCTGATCTTCTGGGCAAGGAAACTGAGGCCCAGGGAACGGAAGTCACTCCTCTGGGACAGGGCCAGGCCTGTGCCAGGGCTTTCTCCTTTCCTATTTCGGGGTCTTTCTACCATTCAAGGCCCTGTAGGTAAGATCCTCAGCTGACGCAGAACCATCTTTCTCTTCAGAGCACAGGCAGCGTGAACTCTTCTGCATTCAAGGAATTATTGGCTGTTTATCAGAGGCCCTGGCATCCCTTTAGACAATGTAATTTAGTGGCATTGTTTTGCTGGTTGAATAGTTTACAACTTTGTCAAAAGTAATGGATTTAACCAATTCCCTGCTTTTATCTTGGTGTCTTAGCAGTCTTCGCTGAACATCAGCTATAATGAGCTGATGAAGAATACGCTTAAAACACTTACATGTGGGATTTTCTGCTTTTCGAGTTTGTGACCGTTTCTCTGCCCTTGCGAGGCTCTTCCCCCTCCCCCCGTACCCCCTCCCCCCACTGACCTGTGTGTAACTCTTTGTGACTGCTAACACACTGTTGTCGCCAAGACACAAAGCTAGGAGAAGCACTTTTCCGGAGCTGTCAGATGGTTCAAGTTACAAAGGAAATTATGACTGTGTTGTTACAGCCTGGCAAAAGTGAGACGGCGGGTTTCAAACTTGCCACTTCATTTACCAGGCTAGAGATTGCCTGGGTCATAGGATTCAGTTCAGCACAACTGAATTCAGGTCACGCGGTGCCTCTCCCGTGAAGGTAGATATCTTGAGCCAGCTCTTCAAGGTATTTATACCCCCCAGACTCTCCTCTACCCCACGGGGAATATTTACCCATTGGAGCCTAGGTCGGTATGTCCATTGCCTCACACTGGAGAATCTTAAGCTGAGAAAACAAATTAGCTCTTTTCTCTGATTCAAAATATTTTCTTGGAATCCATTGTGCCTGTTCGTAGGATGGGAGTTGAGGTCTTCCAACAGTTGCAAGGAAATACTGTTTTTACTTTTCCATTTGGCTATTTATTTTTTTTAATGTTTATTTAATTTTGAGAGAGAGAGTGCTGATGAGCAGGGGAGGGGCAGAGAGGAAGGGGTGGCAGAGAATCTGAAGCAGGCTCCACTGACTTAGGGCTCAAACTCACAAACCATGAGATCATGACCTGAGCCAAAGTTGGATGCTTAGCTGACTGAGCCACCTAGCCCTCCCACCCCCATTTTGCTATTGAAAAAAAAAAAATCCATACTTACAACTTTGGGGCTTTTTCCTATCGTGTCATGATTTATTAATCACCACACTTTGCAGAGGTGCAGGAGGCTCGGGTTATCTGTAAGCAGCAGATACTCTAAAATCACTTTGCTGTACCTTTTAAATTTGCCACTTGTGTTGTTCCTTCTCTGACTCCATCATCTTTGAGTTTGTTCGTTATAATGAGAGAACTAGTCATGCCCGTACACTTGGGATGGAATGTTGTCCTAGGGAGGCTAGGGTTGGGTGGTGGTATGCTCTTAATAGCACCTTTGTCTTAAATAATTCACAGATGCAGACAGTTTGCAGAATGGAGTTTTAAATTAGAAGCCTGTTGGACATGGGTGGGGTTTAAAGTAAGGCTCGAGATACAGGCCAGGGTTTGAAGCTCCGGTCCATTCACTCACTGTTTGTATTATTTAGCAAGGATACAGGCTAATCTACCTGCATGGAGTACAGTGGGGTCGGGGGGGGGGGGAGCGGGGGGCAGCTCCGGAAGTGGTTCATTCCATGGCTCAGGCACATCTGTGGCTTTCCCGGCACTTTGCACCTTCCCACCTTTGCGCTCCAGCTTTGGTCACAAGCTGATTATTTTCCTCACCTCAGGGCATGGCGACTTCTACAGGCAGCATCCTCCTTGATCTTCACTTAGGAGTAAGGAGACCTTTCCCGGAACCCCTTCGCAGACTTCCTGCGCACATTGTCCCTGGAGAGCAGAAGGGCAGCGCTATGACAGGCTGACCTAGTCTGAATCAGCTGGAGCTAGGGTTAGTCTTCCCTCGAGCAAATAGCCATGGAAGGGAGTAGATGTGCACTGGAGATTCTTCTAGGAGGGAGGGCCCAGGACAGAAATGCATAATCAGGATGCTTACCACAGCCTCAGTTTCCGCAGAGGTAAAACAAGAATAATAATAGTACTTACTAAGATTATTGTAAGAATCCAGGAGATTAATACACAGAACACACCTGAAAGAGTGTCAGGCACATTACAAACATTCAATAAATGGTAGCTATGATTATTACATTATTGAAAGTCTTATCACTCATTGGTCTCATAATAAATGTTAAATTTGAAAATGGAAAAGAGAGTTGTGGGAATGACCCAACTGCATCACTGCGTAAGAGACTGTAGTCTGGACTAGAAGCATAGACATCATTCAGGCTTGATAATTTGAGGCTTGTCATTTGGCACACTGAGACGTAGGTATTGGGGGCTTTTGGGAAGTCATTGTCAGAGGAAGGGTGTAGCACTAGGATGGGAGCAGAAGCATAGCAAGACAACTGAGTGCAAACCTAGGGCATTGCTTAGGCTGTAAGCTTTACTGGGAAAAGTACTGGGGAAGAAAAATGTTCTCAGAATCATTGGAGCAGAATGACTCTTCCTCCCATAATCTGGGGACCCAAGCACAGTTATGCCAACTGGATGGTTTTATGAGGAAGGATTAAATCAGCAATATGTATACTTGTGTAGCTTGGCTAAGTGACAGTGGAGGGGCCAGCTGGATTAGAGCTCAAAATAAGATCGTAGTCTACAAATCCCTGGAAGGCTTGAGAAACAAACGAGAGAATTGTTATTTGGGGACACAGTTGGGAAAAGTGGGTAGAACCCCGAAAAGCAAATTAATTAAAATACACAAGTCCTTGCCAGTATGAAAAGCTGTTACATACTTCAGTTTTCTAATTCTATTATTCATACCTGTACTAAATGTGGCTTGTAAATAGGTCAGTCGGTGAAGAGCATATTACCATGAAGTTGCTGAACCTCTCTGGTGCACACAAATCCATCTCCTGTCCTTCTGTGGCTTACCTCATGTAAGCCAAATGCAGAATTGAAAGGGGGAAGAGAATACTGAGGCTTCTTTAGAAAATGTCTTCTCACCCACATTTTCTTGAGAGTTGATTTTGTTTTCCTGCTAAATTATAGATTCCTTCAAGGAATTGTGTCAGCCTCGTGTTTTCCTCCCCTTTAGCAGAGTACCTGGAATGAAGTCCTTACTCTGCGAATGTTGGCTGAGTAGGTGTTGAACATGTGAACCAACTCTGTTTCAAAGGTAATACAACACTTAATTTTGTATTCAGGTAACATTTAATATTTCACTCTTTATTGTCTATACTACTAAGCATGCTTTTTTTTTTTAATATATAGTTTATTTACTTAGAGAGAGAGCGAGCCTGAGTGGCGCAAGGGCAGAAAGAGAGGGATAGAGAGAGAATCTCAAGTAGGCTCCACACGTCAGCATGGACCCTGATGTGGGGCTTGAGCTCATGCAACATGAGATCATGACCTGAGCCAAAGTCAGATTCTTAACTGACTGAGCCACCCAGGCACCCCAGGCATGTGCTATTTATTTTTTTAAATTTTTTAAATTTATTTCTGAGAGAGAGAAAGAGAGAGAAGCAGCATGAGCAGGGGAGGGTCAGAGAGAGAGGGAGACACAGAATTGGAAACAGGCTCCAGGCTCTGAGCTGGTTGTCAGCACAGAGCCCGATGTGGGGCTCGGACCCACGAACAGTGAGATCATGACCTGAGCTGAAGGCGGACGCTTACCGACTGAGCCACCCAGGCACCCCAGGCATGTGCTATTTAATAAAGATAGAATGTGGGTGCACCTGGGTGGCTCAGTTGGTTAAGCATCCGACTCTTGACTTTGGCTCAGCTCATGATGTCACGGTTTAGAATGTGGGTGCACCTGGGTGGCTCAGTTGGTTAAGCATCCGACTCTTGACTTTGGCTCAGCTCATGATGTCACGGTTTTTGAGTTCAAGCCTAGAGTCAGGCTCTAAGCTTTTGGCTTGGGATTCTCTCTGTCCCTCTCTCTTTACACCCCCCTCCCCCACATTCTCTTGCTCTGCCTCAAGATAAATAAACTTAGAAAAAGAGAGTCTAGGCTTGTCTCTTTAAAAAAATAATAAATACAGAATGTAATGATGTATATTAAAAAAGAAAAAAAAAGATTCATTATGACTGATTTGGGGTGGGTCCTAGCCTTGTCCTAGAATGATCACAAAATAAGCTTCATAAGCCACTCGGGAGCCATATTTTTGTATTTCCTGATATTAATAATTTCTGATAATATTTAATTTACCCTTCAATAAGGTCCAAACCTTCTAGACTAGGGGTCAGTAAACTTTTTTCTTTGATAAGCCAAAGAGAAAATACTTCTGGTTTTTTGAGCCATATGTACTATGTCCTATTCAATTCTGCCATTGTAGCATGAAAATAGCCATAGATCATACTTAAATGAATGAGCATGGCTGTGTTCCAATAAAACCATTTATGAACATTGAAATTTGAATTTCATGTAGTCCTCTTTTTTTGACTCTTATCTTTTTTTATTCCCAAGTATTTAAAAGTGTGAAAATCATTCTTAGTTTGCAGGCTGTACCAAAACAGGCAGCAGGCCATATTTGGCCGTGGGCTGTAGTTTGCAGACCCTTGATGTAGACTGAAGTCAGTTACTTACTAAGTGTGCCGTTAGCAGAGAAGGTGGTCTATATGAAGAGCCTAATTTAAAAAATCAGGAGGGGGCAGAAGAATGGCTTATAGGTAGCCATTTGCACCTACCTCGATTGTAGCCCTAATTCCACTGGTTCCTTATTATCCTTTCTTTTTCTTTAAGCAACAGATAAGCTGAGTGAGGGCAGAGTCCTAGCTCATTCTTCCCTGTAGTCCTGTGGTCTAGTGCTATGAGTGAATGAGCAAAAGAATCAAAGAATCGGATTTACATGTCACATGTAAATTATTATTTACATTACAAATAAATTATAATGTATTATTTACATTACATTATTATTAATTACAAAGGATGGAATTTCTTTGGAGGAAAAACAAAAACAGAAGACCCACTGCAGGGGTGTCATTTTGTCTGGAGACATTGCCCCTTCATAAATAGGCTTTGTAGCATATCTGGAGGAGTGACCAGGGAGGGGGGGCTGTGTTTGTTAGGAAATGTGCAAATCATTTTTAAAAGATTTCCGTTCCTACCAACTCAGAGTTGCCGAGGTGTTTCAGTTCTTCTCCTAAAATGATCTCTCATTAATGATACTCTAAAGCAATTACCTTTTCTCCAGCTTTCCACTTCCACAGAGGGTCTGATTAACCAACCCTCAGGAAAGGTTTCCATAAGTAAATGATCTCAAATGAGATTCGATTTCTTTAACTAGGAACCATCTTTTTATAAGCATTGATACTCTTATTTCTGGCATTGATTATCTAATTAAAGTGCAAAGTTCAGTAATGTTTTCCCACATATACAGATTGCCCCCCTTTGTTTAAAAATAAGGAAACCCACATTTTTTTCTATTTACATTTTTGTTTCTCAATTAATACCGTGTAGAGAGACCGTAAAATCCTCCCACTAATAAACATGATAGATAAGGGTATACACTCAGCGTAGTTAAAGCTCTGGGCTAGTTTCCACTAAAACAATCAAGGTGAACTTGAATACTATCATTGAGCACAATTCATAAGCCATCCATTTAATGGTCCAATATACAGATTTTTAACTTCTTTCAAAGTCTGTCTTTTCAACCTGCTTTTTACCCTGATGTGCTCATACCTGGTTCTATCAAGTTGATAGTATATAAGCCCAAGAGGGAAGATTCAGACTTGACTCTGATACTGGCCTGAGACAGCTTCTGTTCCTATTGTGACCACTTTCATTTAACTATCACGTTGTCCTTTTTGACAAAGTAAAGATTCACTGTGGCAGAAGTTTAAATAAACAGGAACTGGACTCATACCCCATTTCCAGGAAAAAATGGGAACAGCAAGCATTATCTGATGTAATTAAAGTGTGTTGAACCCTGAGCAAAGTACTAAGCGTAAATCCTCCTCTGGCCCTTACAGCCAACTGGCTTAGAATCAGTGATATGAATTACCTGCTCGGTGGAAGGTCTGTGGCCTCTGCAAGGTCATGTTGTAGATTTTATGGCCAGCCTACTAGAGGTTCCCTTGGTAGTAATTTTAGAAGGATACCCTCGTCTCGCCTCTCTGAGTCCCAGTTATGTTGTCTACAAAATGGACATAATTTCATTTCCCATGTGGGATTGATTGATATTGGGCTTGAGAGAAGTATTTTTAAATATTTAACACAGTTTCTCAGTAATCTGAATATGTCCTCAAGAATGAGTGACTGTTACCTATTTTTCTCTTTCCTTTCCTAAGCATCTTCCAAAAAAGCCTTAATTAGTAAAAGGTCTTTTTTTTTAAACCAGGTTGAAATCTTTACCTTATAACCTACTTCCTATTTTATATTATTGGGACTTTCTATCATATTATTAATAATGTATAAAAAAGCTGAGATCTAGTTTCAATTTATTTTGTTATTTTTCACAACTGACTCCTAAGGGAGCCTGAGAAAATAACATTCAGCTGTTTAGATGTTTGTGCCTTGATATACGTGTCATTCATATACATATATGTGTACATATACATACATATATACATACATGAATATAAGTACTGACAGTAAAAATACAGGTACCGACATTAGTTTTACCTGCAAATTTTAAGTGTCAGCTATCTCTCCAGTCCACTGTGATTTTTATTCTAATGCTGTCAAATATTTCCAAAGCTATAAGTATGTAGGCTTATGATAAATCTGTTGACCTCAAATGGACATTTGTTATTTAACCTAAATGCTATTTAGCCAATTTCACCTGGCTTTTCTTTTACTCAGCTTCATTTTTCTCTTTCTTCTGAAAATGATCTTATCAAATTTCTGACATACTTAAGATAATGAGGATTAGAAAAGTGATTGGGAATTGGCAAATCATCTGGTTCTGAGGGTGGGAATGAGTGTTTGGGATATCTGTCTCCCAAGGATACATTAACCTACCTCAGACACAGTCAACGAAGAGTATTAGCATCATTAGACAACATTTAAAATTCAGCCCTATCCGCCTTACCAGTTCTAAGTTGGAATAGAGTTGTCTTCCACTGGGGAATAATTTGTCTCCATTAATTGAGAACAAATGTGCATGGGTGTTTTAATTACACAGTAAATTAGGGGAATTTAAGATGCAGAATATGTGAAAGCCAAGAATTCAAAACCAGCAACAGAATTCAAAACCAGCAACTCAAAAACATAAGTAGATAAACAGAGAAAATATCTCAGCATACGAGTGTAAGCAGGTCCCAAGATAAAGAAAGAAAAAAAAAAAGATCAAGACAAATTACTAGGGTTTTACTAAAGCTCCCTTCAAGCAGAACGATTCTGATTTATGATTACAAGCCATTGTTGGCTGTTACATGGCAGGTGGAGGAAACATATTCATAGGGTTACTCCAAGGTGTCTGGCTTCAATAAGTGGCCTTGTATGCCTTCTGTGAAGAATAAATATTGAGGATTTCCTATGTGAATTTAAACTTTACAGAGAATTCCCATAGCAAATACATCACTTAGGTCCATGGAATCCTGAGAGTGTATGCTCATATGATTATGAGCTGATGTGGGAATAGGGTCTAGAACTTTCCTGAGATTCCCACTGGAATCCATGATCTTAAAACCTAAGAGTCAAAGCTGCTGATGAGCAATATGGCAACTTGTTAACTTTGGTCTCTGCCATTTAAATGACCTAAAAGTTGTCTTCTCATGAATTTAGAGCTGCTTTTTTTTTTAAGGTGAGGAGAGTTAAATGACTCCTCTATTCCCACCCCCATCCCCATTGTGATCACTAGAATGCTTTCAGCCAAACTTGGTGCTTTCTAGCAAGACCAACTAGTTTGTATCTTGTTGAAAGCATCTTTCTCTTTATCTCTCTCTTTTTACCATATATGTATTTAGGTATTTCACTTTATTCTTTTTCTTAAAAAATTGCCCTGGACACATGTGTATTCATTGTAAGCCACTGTCAATCTTCTCTGAAAACGGGAGGAATAAAAATAACAGGCCTCCCCAAGATCTCAGAGTGCCTGTTGATTGATTACAGAGTAAGGGGGGGTTGGAGGCTGTTTGCCCCCTGTGATGGTTGAGGGAATACCTACATCCTCTAATTGTTCTGCTGATGGCAAGTGGGAAAAGTTCTCTTCGAATGAGAGGCCCAGGAAGGGAGGAACGGGGACTTTGGCTGACCTTTGAAGTGAAACAAAGATAATCTCTGCCTTCCTGGTACTACTTCAGGCTACTTATTCAAATATGCTTACTTACACTGTTTTCATGCTTCCATTAGAGGTTATGTCCTTGGTGTTGCTGGTTCATCCTGTGTCCCCTGGCCCTTCCTCGCCCTTTTTCCCCAACCCCCAGTAGACCTTGAGCTCCTTAACAGTGAAGGCCTTCGTGCCTGTTTATCGGTTGTTCTTTGGGCAATGTTTCCAACAGAGTAGGCAAGAATGTGATTTAAGTTAATGATCAAGACACTAATCTCTCAACAATGAAAGTTATCAGCTCTTGACTTTCCAGCCTGGGAGCCTCACGATGTCGGCCTGTGGAGGACCCTAACATGAGCCGCGCTGGCTGGTTTGTGGTCCAAGTGTCAGCAGCTTCCCAAAAGTCTCAGAACTTCGTGATGACCTTGTGCTTTCTGAAAACGACTTGCTGCTGCCAGCGCTTCAGAAATGTTCCCTTTTAAAGAGAGGTGATCAAGTCTAATTCATAGTAGCTGATGCCTAGGAAAAATGAAAATTATTAGACGCAGTTATGTATTTTCCATACAAACATTATCTCAAGAGAAACAGAAAGAAAAGGGTGAATTTAGGGAAATGTCAAGTACAACTTAGGTTTTTGAGCCCTGAACTAACTGCTAGATCTTGAGGCCCCCGAGATATAGAACGTTCTACCCCTCTGTAACTGGGATGCAAGTGTATTTACCCACAAAAGTGGCTTATTTTCCTAGTGTATGTGGATTCAGCACATCTGTATATAATAATGTCTGCCCTTTCCTCTCCCTCAGATCCTAAGTGCAATTAATAACTTATTATGGCCCCTTTAAACAAGACAGGACAGATCTCTGCTTAAAGCTTAGAAGGTTCCTTTTTAACAGTTCTTGGCTCAGGTGCCCATCTACTTCTCAAAACTACGTCCCATAAATGTTATGAAATTGGCCGGAGTCCTCCCTGTTTTCCCCTGAAATGCTGATGAAGCTGTTGTGGAAGAAGGAAGGAAGGAGCCTTCTCAAGGAGGAGCCAGGAATCCATTCTTTTCTGTTCCCCAGTGTAAGTTTCACTTTCCCCAGAGAACTGTGGAAAATCCCTGCGGACAGTGCCAGGTGGCATAAGGGCCGGTGGTGAAGTCCACCTGGGAGTGTGAGAAGTTAATAATTACAAAGCCATGGGCCGCCCTCCCCTGGACCAGGGCCCGTTGTTTGCCGAAACACGCTGCACACCCGCTCCAGGTCCTCTTACCAAAGCCCCATTGTTGACGAAGCTTTCTGTCTGCTTTCTTAGGATCCCAGTCTACATGCTGGCTCCAGGGGATTGTTCAGCTCCCTGGGTGTGTCTCAGCAGGCCTTGGCCTGTCCACACCTTCCTTCTGTGTGACTGGCATCAGGAACAGGCGCCGCAGGGTGCCAGGATTAAGCACCACACAGCACTTAACATAGGCCTTTCCCGTGTGCTAAGTGCTTTGCCTTCCCTTTTATTGGTTCTCACTGAGAGCGTTGATGTAAAGTGAAAAATCGTTACTCGGGTTTTAACGCCAAAGGGGAAACTGAGACAGGCAAGTCACATGTGCCTCACAAACATGTCCTGGTTAAAATGGGCACCCTCTAAACCTCAATCAGGCCTTTTTTTTTTTTTTTTTTTTTACATGACATTAGTTTCCTCGAATATAACACAACATAGGAATCTTCTCCATCGACACTTGTGAAATACTCTGTAACTCTAGAATCTCCTGGGAAAGGCCAATGTCTGAAAGAGGAGGGTAGAGCTCTCCCAAATCCATTAAACTCAGCCCCTTGTGTGGCCTGTGAGGGGACTCTGCAGTGAAGCTTGGGAAAAGCTCCAGGGCACCTAAGTGCTAACACAGAGCCTTACAGAGGGAGAGCGTGTGGACCACATGGTCGAGGAAAGGTAGCACACAGGGACTGAGAGCTCTGGCGTCAGTTCCCAGCTTTGCCAACTCGCTGTATGCCCTTGGGTCCTTAACCTCTCCAAGCCTCAGTTTCCTCATCAATAAAGTGGGGACAGTGAAAGGGTTCGTGCCTTTTATCGCCCTGTGCGTGGGCCTGGTCCACAGAAGTGCTCAGCGAGTGCTGGCAATCTTGTGTCTGTTGTTATAAAAAATCAATAATTTGACTTTGAGAGAATAGGTTTAAGAACAGAAACAGTATCACTAATAAAAATTGCCCGTTCTTGTAACAGGTGTCTTCTTAGTAGGCATTCCAAACATAGTATGAGTTCTTCCAATTGAAAAGTCTGGAAATGGTTCTTTCTTAAAACCTATGTCTGTGCTAAGTAGAGCCTATAGGCGCAGCATAGTTGCAGCTGGGCAAAGCTGGTATCTAATGAATTTTTACTTCCTCACAATCATCAAGTGGGAAAGAAATACCAAATAGCTAAAAAGGGTAGCAAGAGAGCAGCTAAAAGTGAGCTGGGTCACTGAGCATAGCCTTAGGGGCTTTCTATCCCCTGTACCCACTTCTTTTCCTGTAGTTAAAGGTAGAGTTATGGAGAGATCAACAGATACAAAAGCACCACACCCTCCTGATCTCCCTTGTACCCATTATACAGAAATAAAGAGCATTTCTGAGGAATTGGAATGGAGCAGCCAGTAGATAATGGGACAGTCACTAGGGAACAGACAATGGCAGTGAGGCTTGGTGAGGTTTGCCAGCGCTGCCTGCGACCAGAGCAGGGATGCCACCGGAGTAGGAGGCGACCATCAGATACATGGGGTTGGCGTGCCCGAGATACCCACTACTGGCCTGGTGTCAGGGAGTTATTTCACACGGCAAACGAGAGACAAAATCCACACGTTAATACACGTGTGAGAAATACCAGTGTTATCCACCTCGGATATTCCCATGCATTTTGACTGTGTGCCCACATGTACACCAAACACATGCGCACGTACATACACACATACTTTGTTTTGCAAGAATACCACCAATGCTCTTTGACATGCTTTTTTCAACCAGCGCTCCGGCGTAAGCAGGTTTCCATTCTAGCAGATATTCCGCTGTAAACGTAGTTTTCTTGTATGTGGCCGTGTAGTGTTCCTTGGCATTGATGGACTATTATTTATTAAAGTATTTATTGTTGGTCACTTGGTTGTTTGCCATATGCATTGTTATAACTGGTACTGTGATTATAACACAGGCCTTTTCTTTACATACCTCCTTAAGGAATTTCTGTCACATACATAGGCAAATTGCTCTCTACAAAAGACCTCTCAGTTCAGTTTCTTACCAGCAGCTTCTACTATTTATTCTCACCCTTGCAGGTGTCAGGCAGTCATCTTAAGGGGGAAAAAATTCTTGCCAATTTGTGAGACTGAAAAAGATTCCTCCCCGGGGCACCTGGGTGGCTCAGTCGGTGAAGCATCCTTCTCTTGATTTTGGCTCAGGTCATGACTCATGGTTGTGGGATTGAGCCCTGAGTCAGGCTCTGCACTGACAGCATGGAGCCTACTTGGGATTCTCTCTCTGTCTCTCTCTCTCTGCCCCTCCCCTGCTCATGCTCGCTCGCTCTCGCTCTCTCTCTCTCTCAAAATAAATAAATATATGTTTTTTAAAAAAGACACCTTGCTTTTATTTGTGTATTTGTGATTACTGATCAGTTTGCAAATCTCTTCATCTGTTTATTGACCATATGCATTTTTTTCTTCTCTGAGGTGCCTGCTGATGCCCTTCGCCTAATTTTCTATTATGGTGGCTTTATTTTTCCTATTTTATAAGAACTCTTTATATATTCAACCTTATTATTTTCTCATTATTGGTCATAAATCCTGGTAGAATTTCCTCACATCAGGGACATGATGTTCCAGGAAAGGGAATATCTTGGGTGCAGTATGATTCTCTGTAGGCAGGAGAGAAAGAAAACCCAAGTACAGCAGATTCCTAGTTTTTTCACAAATAGGAAGCCCCACTTTGGGGACTGTTTAGGGATTGGTTGCCATTAAGAGGGTTTGCTTCTACATGAATTAGTTATATGTGCTCATCTGACGTACTTGAGAGAAGACAGGCAGTTACTACTTCATTATTAGATCATTAAGAGCAGCTAGGGATTCTCTACCTCTACCTTTTAATAAAGATGGAGTAAGAGAAGGCTTTATGTGCAAAGCCACCTTATGATAGTGCCGAGATATTCATGGCTTCAATCTGGATGGTTCAGGGCAGAATATCATGTTTACATTAAAGATTTTATAAAACCACTTTTAAAAATTGCCTGAATAAATGTTTCCTTAAATACTCTGAAAAGAAGAAAGTCAGGCTTTCTGGCTAAATCGCTTAGAGCTTCTGCATGAGTATTTTCCACAAATACACGTTTAAGAGAGCTCTTAGAGAATTAGATACGGGCTATCTAGTTTTAGCATAAATGTGTATATTGATTAGATCGGAACAGATCTTTGTAATCACTGGAGAGTTTCTAACCCAGTGGCCTCATGTTTCTGTAATCCACGGGTTTGGGGAAACTCCATATCTTCCCCATGATCACTTGATTACGATGTGCTGGGCTAGGAGGAGACCCCTAGACCATCTGACTTTTTATCACATGTTATTCTTGTTACATGAGATTGTTTGGCAGCGCTTGGTGGAGTTTTGAAATTAGAAGTTTTCTTATCATGTATATCATTTGTACCAATTAGTGTGCTGGGCTCTGGGGATATAAAAGACATGGGCCAGGTCTACCCCTGTCCTGTGCCATTAAAGTGTCCTAGGGGAGAGGCCCAGAAGAGTCATGGTAAAGAAATAAATGCCTCACAAAAACAAAATCCAGACATGCACAAGGCTACAGAGAGGGTGCTGAGGAACGTGTGGTTCATCGGAGGCAAAGTAATAGGAGTGAACCATGAGCCGAGTTTAAGGGGGTGAGGAATTGGGATCTAATTGATCTGTGTGTCCTCCATGTTAAAATTAATGAGTGTGGACATTAATGAGGCTAAGGAGGCAGCATGACATGGAGGCGAGGTCGTGGGCTTTGGAGACGGTTAGACCGAAACACATAAAGAGGTCGGTCTGGCCCCTTGAACAGTTTATATTTTCTGTGAGCTTCCATTGTCCCATCTGGAAATAGGATGAGCATCACCAGATGGCCATCACCCTGCCTCCAGCCCCTGCTCACCACAGCTTCTCCCTCGGTTGCTCTTTGCTGTCCTGCCCGTTGCCGTGGGTTGGGTCCCTCTAAGAGATGAGATGGCGACTCTCCTACAGAGTCCTTGACTGAGAAGGCATGCCTTATGGAAACCAGTAAAGGCATGACGGAAGCAGGATGGGGCTGGGCAAGAAGTGAGGCAAAGACGTGGGTTCAGCTATAGTCTGACTGCAGCCTGGGGAGCTCTTCCAGCCCTTTAGGTTCCCCCATCAGTCAGTCACTGGCTGCAGGCTGCCCTCTGGGGGTTGGGGGGGCTAATCACCCAGCATTTCTTCTGGAGGTGACAAGGCCAGCTACTGGGAGAGTTCTCTGAAGACATTAGGAACCAACACTCAAGGCACAGGAATGACTATGCTGGTCCAGTGAAGGGGATCTGGGTAGGAAGCCAGCAGCTTCCACTCTTCTCACCATTCAGACTCCTGATCCATCAAGACCCAGGCAGATTCCACCTGGGTAAAGTTTCCTCCAGCCTAGAAATCCTCATTCTGTATTAATGATGTTCTCATCTCCGCTTTTGCTTATCAAGCTCTACTGTGTATCACTGGATTGGCTTACTGTCCTGCTCCCTACTAGACTAATGAATTTCTTGAGGGCACAGTATGTTTTAATTCTCCTTTAAATAGGCACTCTCCAGACCCCAGGACTGTTCCTATTTAGCTGTTTAGTAAAGGTCTTTTGAATTTAAATGAGCTAGAAGATTCTTCCAGGCTGCCTAGTGCTTTGGCCCCAAGGGACTATTCCTCCAAGCCTTTCCAATGTGGGGTCCGTGGAACTTTTCCAATAATGCTAGCTCAGCTTGCTGCCCTTTTCTCTGGAGAATTTCAGAGCCATTGAGATTGTACACCCCTGTCTAGGTTTTCTTTCTGGGCTAGCCTTTTCTTCTAGCTGCATCCCTGCATGTCACCCTACTTCAACACCAGTCAGCCCAGGCCAGTAGCTTGCTGTCATCTGCTGCCCGCATGTGCTGGACCCCAAGGGAGAAGAGTCTTGGATGACTCTCCGGCTGCCACTCAGAATCTGGCAGTCGGTAAATCCTGGCTTGTGTTGTCGAATGTCATGGCTTATTGTTGCAACTGTGAACGTTGTTCAGAGGACAGTTGAGACCTCCTTGGCATGCCCCTTTGGCAGGTCACCATTTCTGGCTGTGGAAAAGGGCTACTACCATTTTGTAGTTTGGTCCAGAACTGGATTCTGAAAGATGCAGTCATAGTCAGATAGACAAATGAAAGCATTTGTTCACTCATTCACTCATTCGGTCTTTTATTCCTTGTTTTCTGTTTTGCGCTGGGTGAGGGCAGAAATGTATCAAGTCTGGGCTTTGCATTCAAGGGATTTCTAATTCAAGGAAGGAGATGGGATTGAGGCAGATAGGTACACAACTTTTAACAGTCAAAGTAATAATAGAATATGCTCCGCAAGAAAAGAAACATATAAGGCATTGGGTAAGAATTTAGTCTCTGGAGCTGGAGGGCCCTGAGGTCAAATCCCAGCTCTGTTATTTATTAGCGGTGGGACTTTGGGCAAGTAATTTTTCTAGGCTTCACTTTTTTCATCTGTCAAATGGAAATAAAAGTAGTATCCACCTCCTAGGGCTTGGGAGAATTAAATAAGATTATCTGTGTAAAGTATTTAGCTGGGCACAATTGATAAATGTTAGCTATTATTAAGAATGTTATTGATGGGCCGATTCCCACAGAGGGGAGGGGTCCAGAGAATAGGTGGCGTTTGAGCGAAGTCTTAAATTTTCATAGGCGAGAGAGGCTTTCAAGCGGAAGAAACAGCCTGGAAAAAGAAGTAAGGGGGTAATTTATTAGGGAATTTACAAGTGGTCTGGACTATCTGGGATATACTGACGAATGTTTGATGGGTTTCTGTGGGTGCTAAAGCTGTAAAGGTAGGCTAGGGTCCATCCCTTCCAGATAGAGCATACTCAGTATATATTTCCTAAATTTCTTTCATCTGTAAACTCTGAATTACTTTTTTCTCACGTGTTAACTAACATTCATTTATATTAAAGAATGCTAGTAGGCATCGGGTCCAAATTTATCTTATTACAAAATGAAAATAATTATGAGCATCCTGCCTTTAACAGATAGGGGATTTTCAGAGGTTGGCATGCTTCTTAATCTGGGCTGTCCAGTGCACCAGCCATAAATCACATCGGCTAGTAAGCACTCAAAAGGTGTCTTCTATGATTAAGAAACCGAATTTTAAATTTTGCTTAATTTTAATTCATTTAAATTTAAGTAGCCCCATGTGACTAAGGGCTACCATAATGCACAGCACCTGAGTCTAGAAATTATTTGGGGTATCCATAAAGGGAATGTGGATTGGTGTGAGATAAGAGAGAGGTTGCCTATTGAGGCTTCTGCTGCTGTAATTCCAGAAGGGAAGGACCACAAAACTAGCTATTTATTTTGATTAGTATTGTTTCAGAGAATATTCAGGCAATCTATGACTAGGGTAAGCAGTGCTTTAGTAGAGTGCCTTGGAAAATACCAGGCTGATTATGGAGCCACAGGAAGCAATTGCCATAATCAGGCTCTGTTAATAAACTACAGACCACAAACCCATGTGTGTCCCCGCTGCCCCACCCTCCCCTCTCACTCTCTCTCTCTCTCTCTCTCTCTCAATCCAGTGCTCACTCTGGCACAGTTATTTTTCTGCCCAGCCTCAGCTTTTAAACAAATGGGAAAATGCTCTGAAACGCATTGAGTATGGGGAAAACCTTATAGCCTTTATTGTGCGTGAACAGCTAATGAGGAAACCGTTTGACAAGAGCTCGCTTTGTGTCCCGGCTTCTGGCCTCCAGCCAGTTTATTTGCTTGCTGGGACAACTATATTCAGGCAGGCAGAGTTGAGCAACGGGGAGGGGGCAGTATGAAGAAACACAGACTTCATAAATCAGGGCGATTCAGCAAGATTCCATTTGAATTGAATCTGGGCCAGGGGCATGAGCACCATGTAGTGTCTGCACGGAAGCTGAGATTTTAATGATTTGATTAGTTTAGGAAGAATATTTTTATGGGTTGTGTCGCCGATTACATTAAGTACTGAGTGAAGTTGTTACGTGATGATGAACTTCCATTACCTAGCTCGGCTGTGTTCAAGTCTCTGTGCAATGATTTCAGCCCAGGACCCTAAGGGTAATCTCGTGCAATCCTCTTAAAGAAAGCACTGTTTAATGACTAAAGCTGTTAATCATATTAAATACACACAGCCACTCTGGGGGGAAAAATGCCAAATAAGCATAAAGTTAAAAAAGGTTTCTGAATTAGCTAAATGGGGTGTTTTGGGTGGGGGGATGTTAGGCAGGTGGGTTGTAATGGGGGAAGGGCATGGATAAAGACATGGACGAAGACAGTAATAATAGCTCCACTAATTGCACTGTGTATTGATCTAAATGGCAGGCACTGGGTTGAGTGTATCAGAATGCTTTGGGCCACACAGAAGAGACTGTCCAAGTAGTTTAAAAATAAGAAAGTTATGATTTCACCTAAAAGGGATTGAGAAGGTAGACAGCTCTAAAGTGGTGCTTCTCATGTTTTGTGTGTAAATCAGCAGTCCCTGTGTCAGGATTCCAAGTTGACCTCTCTGTGATTCTCTTGGTTTTCTCTGCATTGGTCTTATTGGACATTCAAGTTGAGAAGTAAAACTTGCAGCTGCCTCCATTCTCCGACGCATGCAGATTTCATTGACCGGTGAGGTGCCTGGGTTGTGAGAAATCCCATGTAGAAATCTCTGAGGTGTCAGTGACGGGGGTGGGGGGGATTTAGAGATTCTAGATCCACACCCCATTGGAGGATTGGAGGACCAGATGAACAGGCTCTGGCCCTCACCTTGCTGGAAGCCAGGCAGGGAAATTCAGTCTCAGAGGGTTTTGTTTGAGCGAAACATGGCTGTGTTCCCATAATCATGATCCGCCCCTCAATCTGTTTGCGTGTTTTTTGTTTTTTTTTTACATAAAACATTAGAATTAGGTTTCCAAATCAGACCGCCATTCTCCTTGAGTAAGTATGGTACCCAGTTTTCCAAATAAAGAAGTTCTTTGTGGGTGTTGAGCTGAAGAACAACCCAGCTCTTTCCTTAGCCCTTCTTTTGACCAAGGCAAAATTTTATAAAAGCATCTTTTTTTAAAAAAATATTTTTATTTATTTCTAGGAGAGAGAGAGAGAGACAGCATGAGCAGGGGAGGGTCAGAGAGAGAGGGAGATACAGACTCTGAAATAGGCTCCAGGCTCTGAGCTGGCAGTCAGCACAGAGCCCGACGCGGGGCTCGAACCCACGAACCGCGAGATCATGACCTAAGCGAAAGTCGGACGCTTAACCGACTAAGCCACCCAGGCGCCCCTATAAAAGCATCTTTGTTCATTCCTTCCACTTGGTGTTCTTCTGTAAACCAGAAGCAGGAAGCCTGGGACGTAGCATTGAACTGTAGAAGATGGTTTTCACTAAATATCATACCTGCCTGTAAGGTTCACAACCTAGTGTTCTGACAACCCGAGGTCTCTCTGCACTATGAGTTTCTGTGCTGAGACTATTACAGAGGCCAGGAAATGAAACATAAAATAAAATAAGGCAAGAGTTACAGAATCACCTATTTGCATCGAGCAGTATTCAAGAAAGGGGTTTGGATGACACGGGATTGTAAGCAGGATAGTGACAAAACAGCATTTGATGCAGAAGACAGAGCTGGGTTTGAGCAGGTGAGTAGAAGTGGGCAGCCTGACCATGGCAATGACCCATTGGTCTCCTGCCCCTGCAGCTGCTGTGTTTTGAAAGCCCGCTTCTTCCACTCCCTTATCACTTCATTGTGCCCACAATCCTGGAGAGTCCGCAGGTCCTCATTTTAAAGATAAATCGAGGCAGAGTTAGGTAAGCAGTCGTGGATTTTCAAGCCCAGGTCTGTTCTGATAACAAGGCTCCTGTGCGTTCCCCCTGGGGGTGCTCTGTGTTCTGCTGAACCCCAGACCCCGTGGAGGACAGATGCGTGTCTGGGATCGATTCAAGGAGGAAGAGCCAGAGCGAGACTCCCAACCTCTGCTTTTAATCGGTTCCTATCTTGAGTTTCAGCATTCCGCTGTTGTGGCGGAAAAGGTTCTGTGCTTTGTTAAAGAAGGAGAGAAGCCTGCACTGGGCTGTCCTTTGCCACAGTGTGGAGCACCAGTGGTGGTGGCATTTATGGAGGGAGCGGGAGGCAGAGCTGTCCCAGCTTTTCTGAGGCCCAGCGCTGGCTGCCTCTGAGGTCACCGCATTCCAGCCCTCTTTCCGTAGGAAGCAGAAAGGAAGGGGCCCTTTGAAGAGATACTGGGAAGAGAAGAGGGCCATCAAGACAAGAAGGAAAAGAAATGGAGTGTGACATTGCTCAGAGGGAATTTCCCCAGAGGGCACCGCCTCCAGAACGTCCATACTGACACTTAATGGGAAATTCGCTCTCCGCTTTCTGGCAGCTGCTGATGCCCTGGGGGCCTCTCCCCACTCCCTGCGGACTCCCCAGACTCCTCCATCTCTCCTTCCTGGAGGCCCAGAAGCTGGCCTGCCTCCCCGCTCTCTCACGGAGCCAGGCGTGTCTCAAGGTGTCCTCAGGCCTTCTGGATCCCTCCTTCTTCCCTCTTCCGGAAAGCAGGTCCCAGGCTTTCCCCCTCATTCACAGCAGTAAGCCCTGCAGGGAACCACGGAGGAGAACAAAACAAGTTCTTGACCGTGCTCCTCATTTGCGTGTGTGTGTGTGTGTGTGTGTGTGTGTGTGCGCGTGTGTGTGTGTGCGTGAGTAAAAACTTACAGGTGTGTGGTGAAATGCGGTGCTGCTGCCGTGCCTGCTGAAGGAGAAGGCACAGGCTGGGCAGGAAGGTTCCCTTTGTCCGGAGTCTGAGACCCGAGAGGCAGAGGCTGTCAGAGCTGGGGCCTGGAGGGGGCGCTTCAGGGGGGGCAGGGCCAGGGGGTGGGCCCCCACCAAGCCTGCCAGCAAGTCTGGACTTGGTCATGTGGGAACAAAGCAATTAGGGGAGGGTGCTGTGGCACGCTGAGGGTGGGGGATGGTGGACAGAGTCAGATGCCCACCTGTGTCCTTTTCCCGTGCCACGTGCTTCCTCCTTCCTTTGTTCATTCAGCAGGTGATTACTGATTACTTATAACGGGAGCCGTAGTCCGGGAACGTGGGGCACAGCTGCATAGAAGAGCAAGAAGGACCGGTTCTCACGGGGCGTATATTCTGATGGACAGGGAATAACTAAACAAGATAATGCTCAGAATACAGCATCCCCGGGGCACCTGGGTGGCTCAGCTGGTTCAGCATCTGACTCTTGATTTCAGCTCAGGTCATAATCTCACAGTTTGTGAGTTTGAGCCCCACGTGCTCCGTGCTGACAGTGCAGAGCCTCCTTGGGATTCTCTCTCCCTCTGCCCTCCCCCTCTACACGCAAGCACACGCTCTCTCTCATTCTCTTCCTCCAAATAAATAACCTTAAAACGTTTTTTTTAAACTTTTTAAAAAACATAACAATTTCTAAAAACTTAAAAAAAACTGTAAAAATATTTTTAAAAAAATAATACGATATCCCCAGAGAATTAAAATAGGTTTATGGTATGGGGCACCTGCCTCATTGGTATGGGTGGCTCAATTGGATGGGTGTCTGACTTCAGCTCAGGTCATGATCTTGTGGTCTGTGAGTTCGAGCCCCATGTTGGGCTCTGGGGCTCTGTGCTGACAGCTCAGAGCCTGGAGCCTGCTTCAGATTCTGTGTCTCCGTGTCTCTCTCTTCACCTTCCGCACTCATGCTCTGTCTCTCTCTTTCTCAAAAATGAACAAAAGCAATGTTAAATAGGTTTTGGTAATGCTAGGAAGTGACTGATCTGCTAAGACCAGGAGGCCTGTGTGAGGGAGACTTTGAGGTAAAATGTGAGTGTAGAACGGCCCTAGCCTTGTGGAAATCGAAGAAGGACATAACCAGTGGGTGAGAAGAGGCAGTGCAAAGGCCCTGAGGCAGACCACAAAAGAGCAATATGTTCAAGGAACAGCAAGAAGGCCAGTGTGGCTGGAGTTGAATGAGCAAGGGGAAGAGTGTTAGGAGAGTTAAGCTTCGTATCCCTGCTAAGTGTCCTTGAGCAAGTTACTCAGCCTCCCTATGCTGCTATGCCCTCACTGCCAGCTCTGGGCCTCACAGACGGGATTTCGGGTGTCCACAGATGTGAATCCAAGCTCTCTTTCACTTTATGTCTTCATTTTGATCATAATCTTAAGAACAGTCATAAAAGCATTTTCTGGGTCATCTTGATGATCCCAGGTCTGAGCAAACCTGCAGAATTCCTAACTATTTGTGCTTGGTTTTGCAATGGGCTCATGCCAAAATGAAGGCCCAGGAAGTTGGGGCGTGCTTCGTGCAGGAAGATTTTTGCAGTAGCTTGACTAGAAAAAAGTGGCAGGGCAAGTGAGCCATCCTAGATGACGGGGCATGCCCAGGCCTCACGCAGGAACCTGGGCCGGGCACTAAGTGCATGTGTGAGCGTAGTGGGAATCCGCTGTCACCTGTCAGCTTGCCACATGAGTTCAAAGCAGGCTTAGCACTTGTACCACCACCCCCAGCCCCCTCCACCCCCCATCCCCCGCCCCTCCACTCCCCACCCCCCACCCCTCCGCTCCCCAGCTCAGTAACTGAATAGACCATTTAACGCAGCTTTCAAATACCTCAACTCAAAACTAGCCTTATCTTCATTCTAAGGAAACACCTTTTCAGATTTGCCCTAGTGACTGCTCTGTCCAATCAGCATGAAAGGATGGCTGCCTGGTCTACATTTGGTGAAGCTGAAGTCTGATTATCTTGAAAACCTGCAAACAAAACTTTGAAGTCCCTAATAACTTTTTGTTTAGTCTGCCTCTGTAAAAGGAAGTTAAAACACCGAAAAACATAAAAACAAAACAAAGCAAAAAACCGTTAAATACAGAACCCAGCCAGAGCCCTATTTTTTTACCATTAAGACTCGATATGGACCGGTAGGTTTTAGCAAAACAACATGATTTCAATGAAAAGCATGTAAATTTCTCTGATTTTTAAAATTTTTGGCGTTTGTGCATAAGGAGGAGTGTTTCAATAAAAAAAATAATTTAAGCAAATGCGTTCACTTAATGCATTCTCCATGTGGACATTTTCTTCTTCAGATATGGTCCACAGCTACTTGAGATTCACTGCCCCAGTTTATAAACTAGCTACAGTGCATTTCAAGTGGTCCAGATTCTAGGACCCAGATGCACTGAATGCAAAGCATTGGGATTCCAGCTTTAGCTCGTTGAGGGGTGCGTACAGTTACTGCTGTAATGTCCCAGTAAAGGAATAGGATTTTGCAGCATGTAACTGTCGTTCACTGGTGTACCTGGCGTCAGACCCCTTTGGAAACTTATTTTTGAAAGGCACCATCTTCAGCCTCTCTATGTCTCTTAACTTTGGGATTTTGAAAGACCGATAAACGTAGCAAAACAGTCATTTTAATTAATGTCCAGCTGATAACCACTCCTGAGTATTTGATTTTCTCTCCCTCCTTTCACACCTTTTCTCCTTCCGTTCCTCCTTCTCTCTCTCCTTTACACACACACACACACACCAACGTAGTTTGTAATTTATAAAGATTTATCAATTTCTAATCGCTCAGGCCATCTTGCTCCTCTGGGGTTCATGTACAGGAAATGCATCCATATAGCAATCTGCTTGGCTGTTGGAGAAAACTTTGTCACCTTGTCATGTTGCCTATATAAATATAGAAATATATATTTAAAACTCGATAGACGTTGTGTCATCACATTCTCTTCTCCTCTCCCACATCCTCTAGCCCAGTCCATTTTTAGAAATGGATTTTGGGGGTGGGGAAAAGGCCAGATGTGGATAGTCAAAGATAAGTCTACCAATTTTCCAAATGAAGAAGTCGGTGTGGCCTTGACACCTGGATTGTGTGTATAACTGTCCTACTCTTTTTGGATGGATGGATAAAAGAACTAATTTGCATTTAATCGCCTAAATCTGCCGTCATACCCTGAGGGGAAATGATCATGTGTTACTTGGCATCCCTCTTCCCTGCCTCTCCCCCAATTTCTTTTGGTGATTCATTTCTTCCTCTCAGTGTGTGAACATCTCACGAAAAATGACGACTGGCCCACTGGTGGGGGTGACAGCGAGTGACAGGTAGGCTCACACTTCTTGATTAATGACAGGATCGCCCATTTGGCCAGCTCTTCTGTGTTCCCATCAAACGCGTAGCCGCAGATAGATGCCCATATTGAGAGAAGCGCGTTAGTGGCCACGCAAGCCTTGCTCGTTAGGAATTGCTGGGAAGATCCTCATTTTTGGTGAACTGCTCCGAACGCATCTCTGTAACCTCATAGGAGCATTCCGGGGAATCCAGCATGGTGACTTACCAGAGAAATCTGTTGAGCCTACTTCTAATTCTTAGACTTTTTTTTTTCTTTGTTTGGTTTTTTGGTCATCATTTTTCACTGGGACACTCATTCAACAGATACTAAGCTCCGACTCTGTCTGGTAACTGCTTTTCTGGGTGGTCTGGGCGCATGACGACAGGACGGCAATGGACATTGTTTGCTATTGTGTCCCTGTGTCTCCCACTGCATAGCATGGCATAGGCGTTCATATTCATATCTATGCATGGAGCGATTGGGGAAGTGCTCAGAGAAAGGGATGCTCCCTATGTTTAGGCCACCTGCCTATCTTTTTTTGATGAGACATTTGTCTGGTGTCTTCACCTTCCTTGCATCTCTCTCTCTTGAGCTCAGCATCACACACACTACCATACAGAACACTGCATGGTCAGACTTAACCCAGAAACAGACACTTCCTCGCTCTGCCTATGTCCACACGCATTTCCTTCTCTCAGAGACTTAAGAGGTGTACGCTTCTGTTAGCACCCTGATTGGCAAAAGCCAAGGCGTTCAGACTTAGCTCCCGTGATCCACCAAAATAAAGGAGGCTTTTCGTTAATCAGCCAGTCAGTGACTCCGGTATTTCTGTTTTTGTTTTGGCCTTGGGCTTTGAGGTTGTTATCATGAGAGCGTAACTCAGTCTTTGGCCTTTTGAGACCCACTTTAATCTGTGTCACAGATACTTGCTCCATAAAGAAATAGTCTCACTTTTACTTCAGTCAGTCTTTAAAAAAAAAAAAAAATCCTACTCTAATGCATCAGCATAATCTTTTTGTTTCTGGAATAGCGACTGATGTGCCATAAGACCCTGTGGGCTCTGAGTACGTGCATCTCCAGATAGGTCTGGTAGGCACTCACTTCCCGGCCCGAGGTCTCACTGATTCCAGGGCTGCCGGTCAGGAGACTTGATAGAGCTCATCTCTGTTGGCTGAGCCATTTGCCAGCAAGGTGTCTCAGCCTCCCTCAACTGTCACGTTCTCAATAAATGTTATTGCTGTAATTGCCATCATCATTATTTTGCAAACCCTGCTTGATATTTTCTGGAGATGCATTCCTTCCTTGAAAGATTAAAAACAACAACAACAACAACAACTGAAGGTTTTCAAGAAAGTTTAAGTAACCAAAACATCAGAATTTTTAGATTCTGTGCCCAGCGGGATAGAGTTTATTTTATTACCTTTTCTGTTTGCTCGTGCATACTTTAATATCCATGCGTGCATTCAGCCAGATACTTAATGTACTACATCCGGACAGTGCACTGTTCAAAGGTGCAGATTTACAGTCGTCAGCCAGACTCCTGCCCTGGCTCGTCTGGCCCATCAAATAGAACTTAAAGTTGTCAAAAGAGCAGTGGCCTTGGTTTTATGCTGTCATCCAGGAACTTCTTATTCTTTGGTGAGTCACCCAAATGTCCAGGCTCTTCACCTGCGAAACGAGGCTGCCGGTCTAGGTGTTCTCAATCAACTCCAAGGTCTCAGGGATTCATGACGAGGGATGTGCACACCCAGTGAAGATGAGCCGGCATCATTCATATCAGGAGCGTTCCATGAGGAAGCTGGCCCGTCAGTGCGAGGCTCTCCTGAACCAGTAACGTTACCTGTTCTGCCTGCGGTAGGGTTTCTCATTTGACCATAGGGGCTCATGTGAAAGGGAGCTGTTCATAAGCCAGCGAGACTAATGTTTGCAGGTCTTAGCCTGCAGGCAGGACCAGCTGCATAATCCACAGGGTCTTACACAAAAGAAAAACATGGGCCCCTTGTTCAAACATGGTTACGAACGTCTAAGGCTCTGGAGAGCATTAAAGCAAGCCCAGCACTGTTCTGGAAGTGCAGGGTTCCTGTGTCACTGTGTAGGCCACACGCCCGGGAAGCCAGCCCTACCTGCACGTGAATCTAATTAAAGACAGAAGTATCTTCCTGTTGTGTAAGAGGATTAAGGAGGTGTGTTACTGTTTTACCACGTGTTATTATCTTTATTCTTGCTATGATTATTTTAAATTACACCACCCCCTGCCTATCTTCCCTTACTAGCGTATATAAACTCACGGACGTTGTCTGCAGGTTACTTAATTCATGATTTCCTCCAGCACGTGGCTGGCATGACGTACATTTCTGATGCGTGATTGCAATATCCATTTGTTGTAAGGAGAAATTGCGATTTTTTTTTTTTTTAGAGAGCCTACTTTTTTTTCCAGGGACATGGGTTTGAAAAATCCAGTTGAAAGGGATCAGAGTAACGTTTAATAATGTGTTTGTAAGAACTGAGATGGGCCATTTGGTGAAGTGCTCTGAAATCAAACTGGGCCCACACGTTGTGAAAGGGAAGACTCCTATCACAGTGGGTTGGGAAAAAAACCCATCCAGTACAACACAGATCAGTACTTTTGTTGCTAGTAGGGACTTTATGAAAGATGGTAGCCCTCTGAGGTAGAGCTAAGAAAATCCGTGAGCAAAATTTACAGGCTTGTGGTGTTCGTAATTCTGCATTTATTCTGTGTGATATTTTAAATAAATGGTTTTCTTATGTAGGGGATAGTTATTACTGTGTATATCCCACATAGCAGAGAACCCGAAAGAGGGCTCACCGAAGGAGTTATAAATTGCACATGTAAACGGCTGGACTTTTGAGTGCTGGTAAAGCCTCTGAGCAGAGATGGATGAAATACATTGTGACATTTGGGGCTTTAGTTGCTAGCTTTCTTTTAGAATTTTTGGCAGGTCTTTAACCAGGAGACATCAGCAGAGCAGTTATTTTCAATAACCTGTACTCTCCAGGAAAATTTAGAAATCCGTCCGAATAGAAGGTAAATAACGATGTTTATAAGCAAAGCCTTTTCTGTAAAGCATTTTTGCTGGGTGTGGATCTTCTAAACAGACTAAGTTGAACTGTCTGCCCTATTTTCCATATTCTCTTTGACCTCCTATGTTGTGGCTTTGGCTTTAGTGACCTTCTCTCCCTAATTTCCTAGAAGCAAGTTGTCATTATGAGCTAATGCATTCAGGTCTTTTGGATTTACTCAATGATTTTGGCAATTAATGACGTTTTATAGGTTTAGTCACCAGGCCCTACCACTCCATCTCTGCACCTAGCCATGGCAATGCACATTAGTGATGAAGCCTGAAGGAGGAAACAGCATATACAAGAAAGTAGGGGACTGTGTCTAAAGAGCAGTCAGTTAGGTAAGTGTTGATGAGGAGGGCCTGATCTGGGCTTTCTGGGCTTTCGCCTAATGTGTCTTTTTTTTTTTTTTTCTTTTTTTTAAGATTTTAAAGTCCTCTCTACACCCAGCGTGGGGTCTGAACTTACAACCCTGCGATCAAGGGTCACATGCTCTACCAACTGATCCAGGCAGGTGCTCCTTCCCTGGTCTGTTTTAAAAGGAACTCACCCAAGTCCTAATCCCTAGGATTGCAGGCCATAAAGCCGTGGTCAGCTTAGGTCCATTTGGGGACCAGTAAATCTTCCTAAGATATGTGACTATAGGGAAGGGAAAAGATAAAGAAAAAGAGCTCTACCACCTGAGTGATCTAAAGGACAGGGTCAAAGTCTGATGTGCCCTGACCCTTGCACTGGGATTGTACTGGGCTTACAGATTTATGTTCCTCTGGGAGGCTCCCAGTTCCCTCTTAGAGCAGGAACATCAGCATGCCCGAGTGAAAAGAAGGCTGTGCTGAGCTGGGGAGCTGGCCATCCTGGGGTCTGTCTAGTCCAGGCTCTTCCTTCAGACCTGAGATAGATCACTTAACCCTCTGGGGTTTGGTTTCCTTACCTTTGAAAGGAAGCAGCTCAAGGATACAACCTATGAAGTGGCTAGTGCAAGATACTAGGGTTTTGGAAAAGCAGTTACTTGTCTGTTTTCTGAAGGTAGTCTCCATGCCCAATATGGGGTTTGAACTCACGACCCCGAGATCAAGTGTCACATGCTCTACTAACTGAGCCAGCTGGGCACCCCAGCAATTTCTTGTTTGTAAGTCCAAAGTATGACAGGTATATTCTCATATACCCAGAATTCTGTGCCTCCCATAACTGGAGGAGGCTTAGGGAGTGCCAGGAGGTTACAGCACCGTTTGTCTGCAGGCTTTTTGAGAGCAAGATACTGCCCTCTGCAAACTTCCACTCTAACTCCAGAACATGCTGCCAAGTTTACCCCTTTAATAATAAGTGTTGTTGTTGTTGTTGTTGTTGTTTACTCGATTTGTTCTCTGTCTCAACACTTAGGTACTAAAGACTATATTAAATGCTCTAGAAAGAATTTCAATGAGACAGACACAGCTCCTGCCAAGAAAGCTCTTACAGCCTTCTGTCATGCAGGAAAGTGATAGACTATAGTGTGTGTGTGTGGGGGGGGGGCGGCAGGTACCATGGTCCCCCTTATCTGAGGTTTCCAGTGCCATGGATTCAGTTACCCGAGGTCAACTGCAGCCCACAAGCTGATGATGCTCTTTCTGATGCATCATCAAAAGGTCCACAGTGACCTAAAGCTAGGTCACAGCGCCTACATCAGGCCCTTTACATCATTTCATCATGTAGACATTACATTGTCTCCCACTGTCACAAGACAGAGGATGCGTAATGTACAGAAAGGTATTGTGAGGGGCACCTGGGTGGCTCAGTCAGTTAAGTGTCCGACTTCGGCTCAGGTCGTGATCTCACGGTTCGTGGGTTCGA
Organism: Hyaena hyaena; assembly: GCF_003009895.1. Taxonomy (NCBI): domain Eukaryota; kingdom Metazoa; phylum Chordata; class Mammalia; order Carnivora; family Hyaenidae; genus Hyaena; species Hyaena hyaena. Next base: position 3,386,857 of record NW_024080658.1, read on the forward strand.
GCCCCATGTCGGGCTCTGTGCTGACAGCTCAGAGCCTAGAGCCTGTTTCAGATTCTGTGTCTCCCTCTCTTTCTGACCCTTACCTGCTCATGCTGTCTCTCTCTGTCTCAGAAATAAATAAAAAATATTAAAAAAAAAAAAAAAAAGAAAGGTACTGTGAGAGGTAGACCATTCACCTAACTTTACTACAGTATATTGTTATAATTTTGTTTGATTATTAGTTATTGTTAATCTCTTACTGTGGTTAACTTATAAACTTTATCATAGATATGTATGTGTAGGAAAAAACATAATACCGAACCCTATACATTCTGTCTGCAGTTTTGTGTATCCACTGAGGGTCTTAGAATGTATCCCCTGTGGGTGGGGGAGTGGGGGTTGCTGTATTTATAAAACATTTCAAAAGCATTCTTAATTCTATTCTAAAGATACCTACTATAGCATTGGGATGGCTTTCATACAGTTCCTAACTACTTGAAAGATTTCAAATCTACCTTTTGGGATATTTTCTTCCATGGAAACATATCTGCATGTGTAATTAAAAACCATTTAGGAAACAAAATTAACAGAACACCTACTTAGGAGTTTTTGGATTATTAGAGAAATAGGAAATAGGTTGCAGTTTGGGGCATCTAATAGCAAGCCTATTACATATCAGAAATTGTATGTATTTCAAGGACCATTTATTTAAGTGCCTTATTAATAACTCCCACCTATGACATGGAATTGCCTTTAAACTGGCAGACTCTGATACGCAGAATAAGGGGATGTTAATTTTGCAAAATCTCTATCAAACTTGGGTTAGGTTTTATGTCCTTCTAAACCTTACTGGACCAGATTCCTCCCCCCCACCCCCCCTTCTGCTAAGTTTGTTGTGTTTCCCTGGATTTCCTACTTACTCTACCTGTTTTGACCTATAGTGGTAATTGTTTTTATCTAAGACACATGATGTAACCAAGGAGGCCAGTGTGAGGTCAGTAGTATCCACACGGCACAGTCATTACTGGCAGCTGGTGATTGCCTTTGTGCCCAGAAGAGTCGGAAAGATGTTGCATGAAGATGTAAACAGATCATTTTCTTTTAGCTTCTGTTAGCAACACAACCTAAAGGGATTCCACTCATTTAGCATCGCTCCCATTGGCTTATATAGCAGCCAAAAATACCTCCTCCTCTCCCCCAGTGCTACTTTGGAGGGTGGCTGATAACATAAAAAGTAAATCTCTTAATTGTATGTGCGCTATAGATCAGATCAGTCAGTTCCTTGTATATATTCCAGTAGCTGTAGCCCACTACCATTCACAGAGGGGCATTTAAGAAATGTCACTAATAAAGTAGAGAAAGAGAAAAGAATTGTTTCCAAATCAGGCAATTTTAGAATTGGCTGTATGAATCACCTTTTTAATTTCTTCAAATGCAGGTTGCAATTCAGTCGATTTAAGGTGGAGTCTAAAAGTCTGTGTTTCTAACCTGCTACCACGTGCTGTCGGTTACTCTGATCCAAGGGCCTCCTTGAGAACAAGCTAAGCAGTGCTGGGACCAGAACCCAGCTGTGGTAACTCCCAGTCTGGGAGTTCTTTCCCCCATGTCAGTGGTGAATACATGTCCCCGTGTTTTTCTTCTTCCTCTTACACAGCCCTTAACACCTAATTGATTGATGAGCTCATTCCCCTGAGACCCGAAGATGCAGTGTCAGACTCTCAGTGGGGTGTTTCATCTGCAACTACTGGTTGAATAGAGCTTTGTTCCAGATCATACTTGATGGAGGCGTCAAAGAAGGTCATCCTTATATTCTCCATTTCTTAAGTCGGTTACACATATGATAATCCACAGCCCCATCTGGCATTAGCTTTAGGAAATGTTGCCTCTGTCCCATAATAAGTCCAGTGAAGGTTCATTGCAACAAATGATAGAAACTGACTCTAGCCAGATTCACCAGAAAAAGAAATTATTGAGGAATATTAGGCAGTTCACAGCATTGACAGGATGTTAAGGAAGAGGCTAGAAATACCGGTTAGAACCCTGACCGGGTCCTTCTCAGGAAATGCCAGGTACCCTGGATCCGAGGCAGTGTCACAACTGGATCCTAGATGCGGGTGTCTGGCTGGCCACCTTAGGTTCCATACCTGACCCTTTTGGGGCAGGGAGAGAGAGAGAGGCTGGCCTTTTCCTGCTTCCAAAATGAGAGGCAATCACTGCCCCCTCCCAAAGCCTCTCACAGTGGACAATTCCTCAGTCAAAAAGGTGGGATCAGTTATTAAGAAGTCAGAAAAATGATAGATCTCCAACTATCACTTTTATGCTCATGGAAGGTTACTTAGCAAAAATTTCTTGATGGGGGGCATCCGGGTGGCTCAGTTGGTTAAGTGTCTGACTTTGGCTCAGGTCATGATCTCACGGTTCGTGGATTCGAGCCCCGCGTCGGGCTTTGTGCTGACAGCTAGCTCAGAGCCTGGAGCCTGCTTCAGATTCTGTGTCTCCCTCTCTCTCTGACCCTCCCATGCTCACACACACACTCTCTCCCTCTCAGGAATAAATAAAACATTTTTAAAAAGTTTCTTGGTGGAACTAAAGTCGGCTTCCAGCCAGCTCAAGTCACACAACAACTTGCCCCTCTGTTCTTTTGCATTCTGACTTCTACTGATAGTTTCTCACTACAGTGTCAACCCCGTGGGGAAGTACTGTCTGTGTGTTTGAGCAAATTGCCTGGTTTCTTTTGCTTTACACCTTGCTAGATAAAATCAGTTGACTTCTTCAAATGCATGGAGGTGTGTCCCTTTCTCCTTTAGGAAGGGGGGCGCTTAGGAAATGCAGGAAGGCATTTGGGGCTAAGTGCTAAGGGCCTTGTAGTTCAGGTAGCACATGACACTTTTAAGAAGACCTATCTCCTTTTCAAGAGCAGCAGCCTCTGACCCAAAGTGGATTATTTCCTCCAGCGGCGAATCCAATTGGCAATTGAACATTTGCAGTTCTTACAGGGATTTAAGTGCAATTTTAAAGCTGCAATTTTTGTAACTGGGGTGAAAAAAAGAAAACAAATCTGAATAAGGCAAGATAATCCTATGTAGAGTTTGAGTGTGTAGTTCTATTTCTTCTATCCTGAATGTTTTCCAGACAGAGGAAAAAAAAATTTTTTTTGAATGTTGAATATATGCAAACATTACAATCAAGGATAATTGTTGTGTCTGTATGCTCTGACTCTGATTTTGCTTTCTCTTTTTCCTCTCCTGTACCCTATAGGGATATGATCACAGACATAGAAATAGAATTTGCATTTATATAAATAATGCCCACGCTGTTCAGAAGAAAGGCTCCCTGTCTAGGGCAAAATGTTTAGAGATGACATTTTCTGCCTCAAATCTAGGCTTGGCTTGGATCATAGAAATAAGGCCTTTTATTTGTAGGGCATCAGAGTTTACTCAGCACTTGTGCATCTGTTCCTTGACTTGAACTTCACTCTAACCCGTGAAGTCAGCTGGTCGGACATTATTATTCTCATTTTGCCAATGAGGGAATGAGGCTCAGAAGAAAGCCTCCAGATCAGAGATTTCTAGTAATGTTTATAATGGCATCCTCCAGTAAAATCGTTGTTATTCTGTCTAGCATAGGAACTGGTTGCTGGTTTTTTTCCCTCTGGTGAATGGGCTGCCCTTTTATGTTCTGGTTGGAGGTGGCTCTGAGCCACCTCATGAGACTTAACGACTACTACCTGTAAGGTGCATCGGGATCCTCAGATCAGAGGAACCCCTATTAGTAGCTGTTACGAAAGGGCCGAGCTTCTCGAGGAGCTGCTTCCTCGTTGTTCATGACGCCGGCCGCACGTCCTGGGCTTTGCCTGAAGCCTTTACTAGTCATTACCATCAGGAAATGCACCCCTACCACGATGGTACTTTATATGCTATAAGTGCATTTTAAAAACAGCAAGAAAAACAGAAGTCATCTTTTTGATGTAAAAGGATAAAGTATAACCTGTTACTATAATCCTGTGTTCTATAAATTTGAAGATCTAGGTTTGTTCTGAATTTTACATCTCCTGTGTTTCAGGGCTGGGAGGTACCAGTAGATCCATGCTATTGGCGGGGCCTTGCTAAATTTTTTGCAGGAGCAAACTGGGGCACGCTAGGTACAATTCTGAAGCAGCCACTCCTAAAGTTGTGTGTGTTTGTTTGTTTAATTTATTTTGAGAGAGACAGAGACAGCACAAGTGGGGGAGGGGCAGAGAGAGAGAGAGAGAAGGAGAGAGAATCCCAGGCAGGCTCCACGCAGTCAGCATAGAGCCCAATGCGGGGCTTGAACCTACAAAGCCTCAAGGTCATGACCTGAGCCACAGCCAAGAGTCAGATTCTTGACTGACAGAGCCCCCAAGGTGCCCCATGGACCAGCCACTGCTGTTATCCCAGGACAGCCATGAATAAGTTGCTTAAGGCCATAGGCCTGTTTCTTCCTCCCTCAAGGAATCCCTGACATGATAATACTGACCTAATTTCCCAGGCATTTGGAAAGAGTAACTAGGGGGGCGCCTGGGTGGCTCAGTCGGTTAAGCGTCTGACTTCGACTCAGGTCATGATCTCACAGTTCGTGGGTTCGAGCCCCACATCAGGCTCTGTGCTGACAGCCAGCTCAGAGTCTGGAGCCTGTTTCAAATTCTGTATCTCTCTCTCTCTCTCTCTCTGACCCTCCCCTGCTCACGCTGCCTCTGACTCTCAAAAATAAATAAAAACATTAAAAATTTTTTAAAAATTTAAAAAATTAAAAAAAAAAAGAAAGAGTAACTAGGAAATGGTTGTAAAGGCATTTTGGATATATGAAGGCACACCATGAACACTAACTGCAATAACTAATAAGAACACAGCGGTTCCTCTTCCCAGGAGATTTTATGATGATTATTTTCCATCGTGTTTTCTTTCGGACGTGAAAATGCTACACATGCTTGGGACCTAATGTGGGAGAAAAAACACTGTAGGCTAGGACCCAGGAATGTGTTACAAATTGGTATATAATTTAGCTGCTAAAATCTCAGTGATGCTGTTAAAAAATTTGATGATTCACTCCTTTTCCTTCCACTCCTGGTTCCTTTCCCTCCCCCCTCCCCCCCACCACATCAGCCATCCACATCGTGGGTCATCTTGCCTCATGTGAACCTGAGAAAAAGGAACCAGACTTTAAAAACTCAACACATTATACATTAATTTTATACTACATTAATTGTTTAGAAAATACCATATTAGCTGACCTTCTAAATAACATAGATTGAGTCATTTTACCATGATTTTGAATTTGGACTTGAAATATAAAGCGGTTATTTCTTTAAAAGTTGGGTGTCCTTGGGGCACCTGGGTGGCTCAGTTGGTTAAGCGTCTGACTTTGGCTCAGGTCATGATCTCACAGTTCATGGGTTGGAGCCCTGCATTGAGCTCTCTGCTGTCAGCACAGAGTTAGAGCCTGCTTCAGATTCTGTGTCTCCCTCTCTCTCTCTCTCTGTCTTTCTCTCTCAAAAATAAATAAAACACTAAATTTTTTTTTTTAAGTTGTGTGCCCTTTTTTTCACTTTAGTGAGTATGAAAGTAAAGAGAAGTCCTTTTATCATTTTTCTATAAGTTGCATTCTTGCTTGTCCGAAGATATGTGGGGCAAAAACAAGAGTCTCCTCCACGAGGAGTAAACCTGGAAATTTGTTTTTCCCTCAAGAATTTTAGGCAGTTCAGTTACGGAACTGATCCATGGATTTTGTTCTCATATTCTAATCCTATCGTCCGTCTAATGCATCACGTCAGTGATTCATCACATGAGTATTAAGACGCTCCTCAACATAGGAACTGAGAACAACAACTTATAATTTGTCAGAATTCTGTACGTTGTTGGGTTGTGTGTCTACGCCGTGTGGTGTCAGCTGGGGTCGCTCATGCGGCCACGTTCAGCCGGTAGCTCAGCTGGGACACCTTGCTTCCCCCCTGTGCAACCTGGCTCCAGCACGAGAACTTGGACTTCCTTTCAGAGGGCCCAAGAGCAGATCCCTAGAGAGCAAAAGCAGAAGTGCTAGGCCGCTTAAGGGCTACACTCAAAATCGTGTTACATCTGCAGTAGTTCCGCTGGTTAAAGCGGGTCACGAGATGAGCCTGGATTCAGGAAGGGGGGAAGCAGATTTCACCTCTAGATGGGAGAAACTGCAGACGCGTTCGGGGAAGGGAGGACTGGATGGCGCATTCATCACACCTGTGCAGTGGTCATTACTCTGACCGCCGGACCCCATTTCCAGGTGAAAATGGCAGTTGGAGTTCCCTTGGGGCAGGAACCAGCAGTATCGCATGTGACTCCCAGGACCTGGCACCGCGCCTCCTGCAAGGCAGAAGCTCACTCTCATTGAACGAAGAACATGCTGTAAAACTTAGAAAGATGAGTATCATATCAATCCCAAGAAATACCATTGTTGAGAAACAGGAAATACCAACTTAACATGTCGTAGTGATGTCTCTTGCCCCACCATCTCATGCTGTTTAAAGCTGCGTTACGGGAGACTTGAAACTCCAAAAGGCAGCTACTTGGCAGATAGCAGTGCTCACTGGTGGTTTAAGTAGCATCCCTGGAAGGAACAGAGGACTCCCCGCATTAACATTCACTGTGGCAGGATCCGTGCTGCCATCCCCCCTAACAGCATGCTGGCCGCGCCTTGGTCATCTGTGTATCCCCAGAAAGGCACGGAGCACATGCTAGGCACTCGATAAATGCACATGGTAGGCACTCGATAAATGCGCGGCCAGTGAGTGAGTGAAAAGAAATGAGGGAGCGGAGGCCCTGTACACCAGTAGCGGCACCAAGTGAGGACTTCTGCCTGGAATGTATGATTGCTCATCCAGGGTGTGCCATTCTGTTCTGTCTTCTCTCATCAGCACCACTCTGCTGGCCGGACGGAAGGAACCTCTCCTGTGCTCACGGGACTGTGCAGCCGTGCTCATTCTGCTGGGTCAGAGGAGAGCCTTCAGCCCATCCCATTAGCTCTATGAGAGTCACATTAGACCATCCGTTTTTCAAAAACTTGGGCGAGGATTTTATGAAAGTGTATTGACATTGAAGTCTTAGAGAGGCATAAATGGGTTTTTAGATTTTCCTATTATGAATATTAGGATGCAGATTTTTGAAAAAGACTGTAACTCCTCGGGAAAAAAGGTATCTTTTAGGCTGTGGTAGCTTCTGAAAATCCTTTTCCTCCTCTCCTTGCGTTCTTCCTATCAATACTATTGCTAAGGCTACTATTTTGGTATCGTCCAAAGAGAAGAAATTGATTTTGATAAGTGTTCTTGAATGAGGTATATTCTCTTATCCATGATACTCTGAAATAGCATTCTTCTTAATCAGTATTATTAGGAACATTTGGACAGAAATCTGAATTCTTTGTTAAAAGTGCTAATTTCTGACTTTAATTCTGAATCATTTTTAACTTTTCTACCCTTTCATGCCATTTTAATTACATGCATATTGTCATTCCAAAAACAAAGTTTCAGGACAAGTGAAAGACCTCATCCTCATAACTGTACATTTCTTAAAGAGAAAGAAGAGGTCTAGCTGGGTTTCCAAGAAAGGACTGTGGTTGTGTGTGTGTGTGTGTGTGTGTGTGTGTGTGTGTGTACATGCATGCTTGTGCTCTGGGCCCTGGAGACTGGTATCAGAATCACTTTGACCTAAAAATGCACTCTGGATTTTAACACACCTCCAGTAGAAGAAAGGAGAAAACATTTGCTGCGTGGAATTATCAGTCCTATTACCACAGAGGTGTCAAAGAAATGAAGCTTTTCTATTACAAGATTCCAGTAAATCACACAAGAGGATGACAGCCTCATTAACATGGGCAAAGTTACTGTAATTTATGTATAAATAACTTTTCTGTGTCAAGACATAATATCGCTCAGTCCCTCCAGAGTAAGGTCTTTTCCCTAAAAAAGTGAAGTGCCAAACAAAGCAGTTTCTGTCAGAGGAATCCACGGACGGCGATGGCTTCCTTCTAAGAAACTGGCTCTCACACATCCCACAGCAACCCGGCTTCATAGTTTCAGGTTTTTGTGTTCTGCGTCAATGGAATATCTCAGGTCTCATCTCAAATAGTGATCTGCTGTGTTGTTGACTTTGATACCTAAATTGGCTGGGAACCAGTTTAGAGCCAGACCAGTTAAGGATCTCTTGGGTATTCTCTGGAAAAGGGGCCATGTTGAGTGAAGAAAGTCTTGACTCTTGATTTTATACCCAACTCATGGTATCATCAAGAGGATCTTCCACATGGCTTAAGGAGAGGAAATTTTGCTCTGAGTCCCCGGAATGGCTGAAACATCTAATAGAGATCCTGAACTGCCATCACGTGCTAAGGCCCCAAGACTGGAGGTGACCCCAGCCGCAGTTACTAAGGAATTCCCATGGTTTGAGGTTAACTCCTGGTGAGGAGACGGGCAAACAGGGGTACTGAGACCCTTATGTAGGCGGGGTTCCCTTGGAATGCCTGACACCTTCTAACAGACGCTTGGTGGTCCTGTTACCAGCATGACCTCTGCCACCCACATTGTTTTGGGCTCTAATGGTCTGGAACCTGTCACAGCTTTCACATGATAGCCTGCCCACTGTTATTACCAATAATCTACTGGTTTCCAGATATTTATAGAAATCCTGGGAGGAAATTTTTCTTAGCATTGGTCTTGACCTTGGGATATTATGTTTGTATACTTTTTGGTGGCCATGTTGATTAGTGATAGACATTTCACTGGTTGGGATCAGTATCCAATCTGTCCAGAATAAATGCATTACGCTTTGCTGTCTCACTTTGGCTTCTGGAAACCAGGGCTGTGAGTGTCGATGTGGTTAATGCAGGGTGTGCAAAGACCCTAGGGCCCAGGGTTGGCGACCTTGCATCCCAGCCCTGATGTGGTCTTGCTTACGCCCCCAGTTTTCTCCTCAGTGAGTGACACCAATGAAATTAATAATTTTCAAGACCTCTTCTAGCCCTGAAGGAAGATTATTGTTTCTTTCTAATTATTTTTCAGAAAAAAAATTAGTGTTTTATTTATTTCTGAGAGAGAAAGAACGTGTGAGTGGGGAGGGTCAGAGAAAGGGAGACACAGAATCCAAAGCAGGCTCCAGGCCCTGAGCTGTCAGCACAGAGCTTGACGCGGGGCTTGAACTCAGAAACGGTGAGATCATGACCGGAGCCTAGGTCAGACGCTTAACCAACTGAGCCACCCAGGCACTTCCCCAGTTACTTTTTAAATCCCCAATTTTAATTTTTTAACACAAAACTAGTATCTACTCATTTATAGAAATAAATGAAATAAGGAATTGAACTGGAAAGGAATAAGGTAAAAAATGGAAGTTATATCCCTTCCTTAGGTCCCAGAATATAAAGGGGGAATCTCTGGACTTGAAATGTGTTGAGGTCATCTCAAATGATGGCATCGTGTAGCCCTGCAAGGTTTTCTGAGGTATTGCATACCATGCTTCACTAATTGGCAGAACCATTCCCAGGGAAGGGATCTTTGCAGCTGGTACCTCCAGTAGTCAGCAACTGGCATGTCTCTGGTTCTAACTTATTGCTTCAGTAGTCTTTCTTCTTGGGTTTAAAAGGTAGCTCTTATGGGGCACCTGGGTGGCTCAGTCAGTTAAGTCTCCAACTTCAGCTCAGGTCATGATCTTGCAGTTGGTGGCTCGAGCCCCGCATCGGGCTTTGTGCTGACAGCTCAGAGCCTGGAGCCTGTTTCAGATTCTGTGTCTCCCTCTCTGCCCTTCCCCATCTCATGCTCTATCTCTCTCTGTCTCCAAAATAAATAAAAACATTAAAAAAAATTTTTAATGTAGTTCTGTTACCTCCTTTCTCTCTCCCCCTCCATCTCCCAGCTCCCCCTCATGCATCTCCTCCTTTTTCATTTTTCTTTCCTCTTCTGCATTTTTCTGAGGATGTCCTAGAAATAACTAAGTACTTGTACTCCCTGTGAAAAAATGTTGGTATTATAGACCATCACTGCTTTTAAAAAAAAACAAATGAATTTCATTAGTCAAATCCACAAATATTCACTGAGCTCTCTGGATAAGATATCAGAGTGAGCCCTAGAAAAAGGTGTGAAGATGTGGTATTGCACTCTGTGGCTGACCAGCTCAGATGGAAAGGAAAGCTGAGGGAGGGTTCTGGGTATCCTGGAAGTCAGCACTCTTTGCTGAGAAGACTATGTTAAAGATAATGCTTGTTATGAGCTCCGCCAAAAGCATATGGGAAATGTACAGTTTGTGTCAACCATGTGCCTCATTCCTGAGGTCGATTCCCTGAGAGGCCTCCCCATTTGTTCTTGGCTCTTGATTTGCTTCTGTTCAGCTTGTCGGATGTTGCTTTTTGTTGATGGTCGGTTGTAGATTTTTGCATCTCTAAGTGCTTCATTTGTGGTTTTTAGACCCAGTTACTCATCGGGTAGGGAGTGTGAGCAGGCCATTCAGACTGAGTGGATTTCATCTCTCAGGGTATTGTGGTTGGAGTAATCACGCTTCAGAGTCTCTGCTTTCTTCTGATGGTTAGTGGTCCATGCTTTCCAGCTACCCCTCTGGATGCCAGGAGATAGAAAGCATTGGCTTGTGAGTACAGCCTATTTGGGGATCATCTAATCTGTGATCCTGTCCTGCCCTTGGTTTGATTACATAACTGGGGGAAATTGATCACAGAAGAACTTATTTAGTAATTCTAAAGAACCCTCTGTGTGCCAGGCTCTGTACTAAGCACCTGCTTGCACCCAGAGGCAAGTACTATGATGCCCATTGTAGAGATGAGGACGCTAAAGGGTGGAGGGGACCTGTGACTTGCCAGAGTCACCCAGTGAGTCTTGGAGTCAGAAAGAAGTGAGTCTTGGAGTCAGAAAGAAGACTGGGGCACTTGACTTCGGAGTCCAAGCTCTTCTCCTGTGCCTTCCAACAGCATCCAACCCTGTCACCTGACATCTCGCAGATTTACACCTCCTGAGTGTGTCTGTGGTTTCATTATGTACAGGTGGCACCTAACAGCAAAGCCGTTTCTCACACACAGGGTGCTAACTGATGACGTTGTTTTGATAGTCCAGGATCTTACGGATCTTGCCACAGTCTTAGAGAAGGGGTTCTCAGGGTGGAGCCCAAACAGTCACATTGCTAGACTTCTCTAAGCCGTGGTCATCTTATCCGTAAAACACGGACAGTGCCACTTGATGGGGTTGTGGAGACGGGTAAGCTGCATAACATGTGAAGCAGAGACAGGCTCACACATCATTGGTGCTCAGTTCATTTCCTTTTCTCCACTGATTCGTCTCTCTCCCTGCCTTTATTTCTTGATTTTCTCTCTTGCTGTCACAAGAATTCAGCACACGTACTGCCGGGCTTCGTTTCAAGTCGCAAGAGAGCAGAACCGGCCGTGTCTGCAGCAGCCGCCAGCCCTCCGGGGGAGAACGGGTCGCGTGTGGTAGCTGCGCTCAGACTCCACGCCACGCGAGCCCTGTCCCTCCCGGAGCTCTGGAGAGGCAGTGCCCGCGGGCGGACCCATGCGTCACAGGGGGAGGTGGCCTGCAAGTGGAACACGCTCCAGTTCCGATCTCTCTCTGATGTGGGAGTGATTCTCATCTTCATCAGCAGGTCCGCCTTGACCTCCCCAGGCTTGACTCGTTGGCAGTCTGATGGGGCTTGTGAAAATGTTGGCTCTTCTATCGCGAGCCTCGCAGGGGCATTTCACCTGCTTATGGGAACAGCCTCCTAAGAGGAAAGGGAACACAGATGGCGCTCATCTAGGGGAAAGCGTATGAGACCCCATCCTGGACATCCTGTAAACGAATTCATTTATAAATTTTCTCCAGCAGGAGTTTCCAGGAAAGGAAGATGATCTTAGAAACGGTGACAAGGAATATAACTTCCTCTGTGAGTTTTTTTTCTTTGTTGTAGTTATTAACAACATAAAGTTACCGACATAAGAAGTAAAAATAGTAAGTTTTTAGGAGATCTGTATCACCAGCAATTACATGCTACAAATCAGCCTTTCCTGTTTTAGCTTATTTTGAAATAATTTTATACTTACAAAAAGTTCTAGAAATAGGATAGAGAGTTCCTTCATATCTTTCACCAAGCTTTCCCTAAAGTTCACATATTACATAACCATAGTATAATTATGCAAGCCAAGAAATTAGCACTGGTACAATACCATTAATTAAGCTACAGACTTTTTTGGATTCCATCAGATTTTTCATTGCTTCTCTTTCTGTTCCAGGGTCCCATCCAGGATCCCACACTGCATTCAGTCTTCGCGTCTCCTTCAGCTCCTCCAGTCTGTGACTGTCCATTATCTCTCATGACATTGACAGCCATTAATTCATTGTAATGCTCCTTTCCAGTCCTTATCTCTAATTTGTTTTATAGTCCACACTATTGTACTGTAGCTATATTTTTCCATTTAGCATCCTAAAGTAAGACACTTTCAACGTATGTCATGGTAACTGGCTAGAATTTCTGTCTGTGGTGAATGTTAGGGTTTGGTTTGGTAATTCAGGTCTTACACTCTAATAATCACAGAATGACTGATAAACGAGCCTGGGAGTTTTCTCCAATCACCCTGGTCTTAGCCACAAAGAAACTGAAGGCAGCAGAGTGAGGGGACATGCCAGGGACACGCAGACTGGGATGGTTAACGGAGACCCCAGCCCCAGTGTTTTGGTATGTGGGAACCTTCTTTATCTGTATAGGCCTGATCACAATCATGGCCCCCTTCCCCAAAGCTGGAGATAGGCTCTAAAGGTTAGGAAGGGCTGCCATTGTCCTTGTATTAAAAGCTTTCCTTGGGGCACCTGGTTGGCTTAGTCAGTTGAGCATCTGACTCTTGATTTTGGCATAGGTCATGATCCCGGGGTCATAGGACCAAGCCTCTGTCAGGCTCCCTGCTGGGCATAGAGCCTGCTTGGGGATTCTCTCTCTCTCTCTGTCTACCCTTCTGCCTCTCTCCCCTTCCTTAAGACCTGTAAAGTTTTCCCATGGTACTTGGAATTAAACCCAGTCCTGTTACATACAAGGTCCTCAGAGACCTAGCCTTGGCTTGCCTGCCCACCGCATCTGCACTGTTTCCCCGCCTCCCTCATTTTCTAGCCACAGTGGCCTTTTCTCTCCCTCAGACATTCCAAGCTTATTCTTACCTCCCACTACCACAGGGCCCTTGCACTTGTCATTCCTTCTGCCAACATAGCTTTGTCCCTAATCTTCACAGAGCTACTTCCATCCTTCTTCCCATTTTCGCCTCTCCAGTATTCAAGGATAAGTCTCTTCAGATAGGCCTTCCTTGGCCCTCCTTTTTAGTATGGGATGCCCCCATATCACTTTCAGTTGCTGTACCCTGATTTATTTTCTTCCTCTCACCTTTTACTGTTTCAGGCAACCTCTTGCTGGCTTGCTATCCCCCAGTAGAACATGAGCTCCGTGAGCGTGGGAACCTCCTCATGCTCACAACTGTCCCTGAGCCCAGAACCCATTCCTGGAGTCCAAGGAAGTAGTTCAGTAAATAAGCTGACCAAGTGAGGATGTTTTCTAAGAGCAGTGGTTACAAGGGGAACACTGTCCTTTCCTTCTGGAGCACGTGAGAAGTCTTTCCTGAGTCCCAGCCAACAAGGAGTTTTTGGAGGTCTCCTTGCCTGGCACCCTAATAGCACTTTTGTGAAAGCTGCCAATCCTTTTTTTTTTTTCTGTTTAACTTGAATAGTAGAAGAGAAGGCAAAAATGGTGAGCATTTCAAAGGTATTTAAATTCATGTCAGCCCTGCCCTAGGCCTTTGGTGTATTCTTCTCATTGAAAAACTTCACCTTCCCTTAAAAGTGTTACAGGATACCACTTTCCCAAACATGTGGAGTAGTATCAGTGTCTTTAAAGGATAATAAAATGCCATGGTTTAAACACATTTCTATTACTTTCGACAGCTCCTTTATTACCACATTGCATTGTTGTAGGAGTGGCCGCAGAGGACCTCGGAAGGGCCTCTGCCCGCAGATCACAAGAGCGGAAGTCCTTAAGGCACCTGGGGACTCTCAGCCTGAAACAAAAGGGCAGCTCTTCTTTTCCACAGGCCTGTACCTCAGCCCCAGGCTACGCTTTTGTTCCTTTCCATCTCGATGAAGACCTGTTTTAGTTGAGAGCTGGGCAGGCTTTTACTGTTTACTTATTTATTTTTTTCGGTGTGATTTACAGGGGCTACAGATAACCCTCCTGCCATCAACTAGAAATGAAGGAAACATAGGTCATTGTGAGCCATTAGAATAAGACGTTCAGAGATGCCAAATGAGGCCATTCAGATGCAATTAGAAGTGTAAGACTACCCTTTTCACTTACAAGGAAAGAAACTTCACTTCTAGCTTGCCATCTTTATAATGTTACCAGTCCATTTTATGGATGAGGACACCGGGGTTCAAAGAGATCCGATAATAGGAGGCAATGAAATGTGAACCGAAATTTTTTTTTAAAGATTTTATCTTTAAGTAATATCTAGCCAGTGTGAGGCTTGAACTCACAGCCCTGAGATCGAGAGTTGCGTGCTCCACCGACTGAGCCAGCCAGGCGCCCCTTTTAAAATTATAAACATAAATGTATTTGATCCTGTTTGTGGACCAGCAGGCATTATACTAATTTATTTAGTGAACACTATGAATGATGAATAAGTTCTAAAAAATTTTTCGGTTTTTGTTCCCATTTTGTTTTGTATTTATATCAAGGGCACAAAACCACCAAGCAAGAACTCCTTGAAAAAGGGGGACCAGATATGGACCTAGGAAGCCCGGTTACTGCCTGCTCCCCTTCCTCACTAACTAAACCATTTTTGAATGGTGGGGGGCACTTAGCATCTCGTTAGACCACAGCTCCCTTCCCCTGGATAGTTCTGAGTTTTTAATCGTCTGCTCCTATTGTAAAATGAAATCTTCAGAAACTGGTTTCATGAGATATATAACAGTTGTAAGTTTCATTTATTTTCCTCCCCAGGTTTGGAACATAGTTCTCTTAGCAGAAAAAAATACCATATTCATTAATTCTATATTATTGATAACATTTCTTTGTATAAAAAGACTAGGCTCATTTGTGGATATCAAATAAATGTAGCCTTACTTAGTGGAAAAGTAATGTTGGCTAAAATGAGCCAGAAAGTTGTTTCTTTGAAGTTTTGACTTTATTTGAGCAAGAGAAATATAGTCCATGTTGATAGATTGTCTCTCAATATTATACATGGTAAGGGAGTTGGTGTTTGACTTTTTCAAGTATATTTTATAACCACCTCTGTCTTACTCTTCAAGTGTGTTTAAAAACAAACAAAACAAACCCCATATGTGGCTGGTGTGTTTTATAGGCATATAAATACCTGAATTTACTAACAAGCTGATCAGCAAACTAGAAAGTTTGCTTTAAGAAGTGAGAACTTCCAAGAAAAAAAAAAACAAACAAACAGTGAGAACTTCCTAAAAAAATACCCACCAGTTCCTTTGTTTAAAAAATGTCAATCTAATCAGGAAGACCAAGTTAAGTGTGAAATGACAGTCAACCTCACAGCAGCTTTTATTAATTCATATGTAATACAGCAGAACTAGCGGCTACTAAAAACAGCAAAGCCAGAGGCTATTTCTCATTCAGAGTATCTCATTTTCCATTATTAATAATTAACAGAGCTTTTCATTGCTAAGTGTCAGTACTGAAAGCGCGAGTGTGCTCCGCAGTACGCGATTACAGAGTGTTATTTTAAGGTAGTGCTGTTCTTGCTCACAACAAAAGTCAGAGGCTGGGCAGGAAACACACTCACTAATCAGAGAGGGCATTATCCTGAAACAGAGGCTCTCTGGATTGCACAGGGCTGTGTTGGTAGGTACCCAGACCAAGCATGTTATGTGTTCCAGACCTCTGAAAACTGGGGGTGAGGGGGGAACAAAATTCTTAATGGTAAAAATTGCTAGACCCTTAGATGTGCTAATGGTCTTACCTACGAAAACTCTGACTGTTCTCTGTCACCTGTTTGTGTTTGGGCAAGAATCTGGGGACTGGTTGACTTGCCTCTGTGAAGGCATTTGCTTTGCTGAGGCAGCCTTGTTTGATCAGAGAATTGTTTGGGACAGGGGTTGTGGGGAGAAGGATATCAAGAAGGATTTCTATGGGGGATGCTATGTCTTTTACTAGAATTCGGGGCTGTTAATGGGTGAATATAGAGGGTCAGGCACGGTGTGGGCCATCATGATACTGCGTGATGAGGGAGATGTGTTCAAACAAGCAGTCTGTCTTGTCTTGTTTGTTTTCTGTATTTGGAATTCTTCAAATTTTGAACAACGGTTCCGTATCAGCCCAATAATGTAGAATGGGTTTGTGGGATAGGATGGGACCTATATGACATGACCTCTGTCTTCTGATCTCTTAGATCTGATACCTGCTAATGTCATCATCATTCCCTTAAAATAGATGTAAAACCTACACTATTCTTTCCCAAGGAGACAGTGTTTTCCCTGGAAAATATTTTTAATTCATTGATTTTTCAGGTGCCCATGGCATATACCATCTTTGGGTTGTTTTTTGTTCTGGTTTTGAGGTATACCAGTTCCATGTAAGAAGTTTGACATACATACAAAGTATGAATGTTTTGTGCTGTAAGGAATTACATAGGAAATGGTGCCTGTATGAGGGCAGATTTTGGAAATGTGCTCTGAGGTTATAAGGTCTTGGAGAGGTGTCATTTGGGAGGATACTTATTTATGGGGATAATTAATAGATTTCAACTGATGGCAACTCAGATCACTAGATAGTGGCATCCTGGACTGCTGTGTTGAGAAGGGATTCTGAGGGCTCCTGAGCTCAGTGGGAAGGAAGTCCATTACTTATGTCTGCCACGGGAATCAATCTTGTCATGTGTTTTGCCATTGGTGGTTTATATATTTTTCTTACAAGAAACAGATTGAGTAGTGATTTTGTCTAAACCAATACTTAGATGGTTCTTACCAGTGTTCCAAGAATTAAGTCAATCAAAACTAATTATTTGTCGAGCTCTTTATCATGTGTTACTTGCTGTGAAGAAAACACATGTGCAAAGTTTAAAGTGAAAGCATTAGGTAAGGTATCGAATGGTGGAGCATGGGCAGACACCTGCCATGGGCATTGGGAAGGAGGAAATACCAGGCCAGAGTCAGGAGAATCCGGGAATCAGGGACACCAAGGAAGAGCAAAGAGGAAGGTGCTCCTGAAGGGAGAGATGGTTTTGTGTCAGCAAAGGCAGCTGGCAAGAAGTATAGTCTTCAGGGGATGGTGAGAACACCAACCTCTTTGGAGAGATTGTTTGTGATTGGGAGAAAACGGGAGCCACAAGCTGGTGGAGGCCTCTGAAAAGAATAGTTTTTATGGACTTCTTCTTGCTACTCTGTTCTAGATTATATAGGTCCCTAGAAGGTAAGAAACAGGCTATCAATCACGTTCTTCCATGCAGCAAAAATTTATTAAGCTGCTCACCATGCACTAGGCAGAGTATTAAGGTGGCAAGACTTGGTGTAGACTTTGACCTTGAGGATTTTTAGCATAGAGTAGGAATCAGGAAGGAAATTACTGCCTGTTCATACCTACACGTCTCTTTAAGGAGCTCGTCGTTAGCTCCTTTATACAGAAGGGAAAACGAAGTCCCCCAAATGTTAACTTGCCCAAGGTCAGCCTGCAGAGCTAGATTTGGATCTAGATCTCTTGCACTTGAATTCTGGCTTCCTGTCTTAGGAATTCTTCTAAGAACACTTGGATCAGATGGCCTCTTTATGGGCCTTCTTGATTTAAATTCTCCTTTGCCCAGAGTTAGAGGTAGAATGTTCTTGTAGTTCTTTTTGAAAGACATTTAAAGGGAGCATTTTTATTGAGGCATACATACTACTCATGCATAAAAGTCACAGATCAGAAGTTGACAACTTGACCAGTTTTCACAAAGTGAGCACACCCTTCGTAACCACCGCCTAGAGGAGTGTACTTCCATTCCACTTGGAGTGAAGACTATCCACAGAGTAATTTTTTTCTCTGTATTTCTTTTTCTCTCTTTCTTTGTCTCCCTCCTTCTTCCTCTGTCTCTCCTATTTCCCTCTCCCCTGCCTTTTTCCCACCAATTCCTCCAGGCCAAAGTGTGATCCCTTGGACTTCTTGATCACAGAACTTTGTCCCAAGGACTTGCATGAAGCTACCTGAGGGTCTGGAGGGGACAGTGCCCTGAGGTGTCCCTTGTCTGGGAATCACTTAATAGAGAATGAATATGAGAAGTAATAGGAATCATGAGTGCTGATTTAAATCTACTTCAAGTCACATTCTACTAACATTTATCATATATTTGGAATATATTAAAGAATGTAGCTGTGAAATGGCTATATATTCTTCATAAATACACCCCTACAAAGAAACAAAAGTTGAAAGAGCTTAAGTGACTTGTGCAAAGTTATAAAATACCTCATAAATGGTACATTTCTTTGCAATCCTCCATTTTTCTTTAAAATACACCATAGCTGCCTGCTTTTACCTTCACTCTTTGCTAAACATAAGTTTGCATGCTTAAGAATAAAACTTAAGAAGAGCGTAGACACCAGGTTTGTTATAGGACCTGGTTTTTATCTTCTCTTTCTTTTTTAGAATAAGAATTCTGATTCCAGATAATTGCAGTCCTGGAAATAGGACTAAGTCCCGTATTTTAAGGAGCTGTTCTCACATTTCCAGATCTCTGTAGGAGCCGGTCTTTACAGCCTTGTTTACTAACGTCGTCTTAAAGCTGTTGGAACTGATTTTCTTAGCAGAACCAGACCTTCCTAAGGAGATACCAGCCAGAGATAAGTCCCATCTCTTTGCCTTCTAGTTAATTAGAAAAACAAATTTTAAGAACTTAAGTTCAATTACTGTCCCTTGAGTAACCCAGGAAATATTTTACATGCCTTTTGTATTGATACAAGTAAAGTTCAAAAGAAGGGCATCTGAGGACATAATTGTTTCCACCATTAGAACAGTCTCCCAGAGGGGCGCCTGGGTGGCTTAGTCGGTTAAGCGCCCGACTTTCGCTTAGGTCGTGATCTCAGGGTTCCTGGGTTCAAGCCCCGCGTTGGGCTCTGTGCTGACTGCCAGCTCAGAGCCTGGAGCCTGTTTCAGAGTCTGTGTCTCCCTCTCTCTCTGACCCTTCCCTGCTCACGCTGTCTCTCTCTCTTGCCTAGAAATACATAAAAAATAAACTGCACCTCTCTCTTTATAAAAAAAAAAAAAAAGAAGAAGAAGAAGAACACTCTCCCAGACTAGGTTTTGTGGGCTGGAGTCTGTTATTTCTAGTTCTTTCTCATGTCTTTGCAAATGCAGGAATACTGACCCTTAGGATTGAGCCTGTTGCCCTTAGATTCTTGACTATAGATGCCATACAGTTTGATATTTTGGTAATGACTCTCGGTCAAGTTGTAAGACTAACGTCTCTGTGCAAGCAAGGGCCTCTGCAAGGAGGAAGTGGGAGTTTGAGTACGGGCCGTCAGGGATTGACAATAATTTTTAATACTGGCCAGGCCCTTTCAAGAATGCCATTTTGATTCATGTATAGTTAAATCCATGGTAAATCTTTAAACACTGGTGTTTTTTAAGAGTCCATTCTAATTTGAGTGACCTGACACTTTGGAAATTTATAAAACGCTGTAATATATTCCTAAGAAACATAGAATTCTTAAAGTGGAAAATGAGTCTTTTCTTTCCCCCTGTCACTCCTCAGGGACTTTTGGCTAATCTGTGAAGTGTGTTCTGCAGATGTCTGGGGAATCCACGAAGCCACATGAACATGCCTCTTCTTCCCCTTGTTGCTTAATATCTTCCAGAGTATTAGAGTTTTGCCTTGGCAACTTCCCACTTCCTCTTCTCAGTCTGAGCGTGCAAATATAGCCGAACTTAATAAAACACCCCTCAAATGGGCAAATGCCACAAGGAAAGATACATGGCCCTACGCTTCCTTTGTGCTAGGCAGAGCTGGAGACAAACACAGTGGCGTGCACATATTGAGGGCTTAACAAATACCCTTAAAGGAGTGAATGAATGAATGACCTGACACTGACGGTTGTATAGTTCGGCGGTGATATACTTAGATCTTGGTTTATATCTCTCATTGGTGGAATGAAAACTAACAGTTCCCTTTAGAAAGCTAGAGATTTGATGGGAAAACCAAGGGACACCTTAGTGAAGAAAGAAAGAAGTTTCTTACACCCAGATTGTTGAATGTATTTGTAATATCCCTTCCATGTCTGACAATGACAAGGATTCTATTTAAGGGTGTGTGAGCTAAATCAAGAACCTGAGCTGCTCCTTGGCCTTAACAGAGAAGAAAGGGAAAAGTGAGCGGTAGACGATATGTCATATATTGTTTCAGCCGCAGGAGCCCCTCCTTTCCCCACTGTGCACGGGGTTACCCAAGGCTGTGGTAGGGCATTGTGTTGTTTTCTTCATATGTTTTGCTGTGGCACCTTGTTTGGTGAACCCCGTTAAGTGCTGAGGAGCTAATTGTCATAATGGTGCTTGGCCCAGTATGTAAAATGCTCCAGTGTCACTAAGTAGTGCCTTGGAAGATGCTGGACTCAACACTACCAGACCTCATTTCTGGAAGATCAGAATTCTGGCTTCATTGGGACTTCTTATGGAGTCCTCTGCTTCTATATAGGGCTGACTCCTTGCCGAGGCCACACAGTTTCTACCTCAGTAGGAATCAGAAAAAAAATTTTAATGTTTATTACTTCTGAGAGAGAGACAGAGGCAGAGCAGGGTAGGGGCAGAGAGTGAGGAAGACACAGAATCTGAAGCAGGCTCCAGGCTCTGAGCTGTCAGCACAGAGCCCAACGCGGGGCTCGAACCCACAAGCGAGGGCATCATGACCTGAACTGAAATTGGACCCTTAACAGACTGAGCCACCCAGGTGCCCCTCAGATAATGTTTTGAATGGTACAGTAGGCTTTCAGATCAGGCAGACCCGTGCTTGAACCATGGACGTTCCAGTCATTAACTGTACGTCCCTGGGCGTGTTCCCTAATCTCTGAACTTCATCAGTAAATCCAGGGGTGGTACTATCTACTTCCAAAGGTAACAAGGACTTGAGGAAAAGTAACTCCCAGTAATGGTAGCTACTAGTTTACTGATATCAACTTTCCCTTTTCTTCAGCTTTCCTTTACCCCTAATTGCAAGAGCCCTGAAATCTATTGCTGCTGAAAGTGAATCACACAAAGGTTGTGGGATCCCGGGCTTAGGGACAGTAGACTATGTTGTGAAGGTGGGGTCTCCAGCTAATTCCAGCCATTTGCTGCTCCCAAGCCAAAGGAGCTGAGTTCACTCTCCATGGTGTCTGCCGCTGAGCATATGTGGTGTTTTTCCCTATTTGTCGGTAACAGGAGGGATTCCAGGTAGAAGGTACTTCTGCTCCTTAAGAGACTGGCGGTGAACACCCAACATCAGCCATGTAGCCAGCCTTTCTGAATCTTGACCTGGGATGCACTCCATAAGCACCATGTGTAGGCATTCTCTGCCAGACACAAAGAATACAGTACAGTTGTTTTCAGCTTACTTTTATAAACAGACAGAAGAGCTTCCTCACGTTTTCTGTGTATAAAAAGTATGTCACGTTTATAAAGTTCCATGCCTGGGAGGAGCGACCATGTTCATGTTGCCTTAGCCAGCATTATTGTTCTGCTTAGCTGGGTGCCTCGAGACCACATTCGACTTGGACGTCACCTCTGACATCTTTCCTCACCTCCAGGTAGGCCTCCATCCTCACCACACATGCACAGAACACTTCTGTCAGAGCACCCACCACACTGTGTAGAAGCAAACTGTTTACATCTTTATCCCACAAGACTCCAGCCCCACGAAGACAAGGGTCTTCCTGTAGCCATCTTGAATCCACCTCTCAGCCCAACACCTCGGCTGAAGTGAGCTCCATCTGCTGTGCTGGTTGATATAAACCTCACCAATGCAGTAGAGGGCTCCAACCCTCTCCTAACTCCAGTTTGGGTTCAGACCAACACTCCTGAGCACAAAAAGAGTGCCAGGCAAGATATTTTGACTTAACACGTCCTTTGCTCCAATTGTCACATCTAGAGAACCATTTTCCTCAGACATATACTTTGCTGCTTCTCCAGCCCCAAAAGGTGGCATCAACTACAAAACCCCAGCAGCTGAGAAGCTTTGATTTTATGCTGGCTGCATTTACCTTGCTGTTCCTTCAAAACACGGGCCTGTATTGCCTCTGAGACATAATCTTTGGTCTCCCCCTTACCTCCAGATTGGATTAATAGATTTATGTGGCTGTTGAACACAAGCTGTCTCAGAATGCTTGTGTTTTAACCCAGTAGGAACCCAGCTGATCCTTTCAAAAGCAACTTTTAAGAGAAACCGATGTCCCGTGAACACGTTAGCAAGCTGTCATTGTGACTCTGTCAGCGGGCTCATCTCAGAGCAACTGCAGACTCACTTTGCGGTTGCCTAATTGCTTATACACCCAGATTTCTCTCCTTTCCAGTGGTAGGCTGAGACGGAGCCAGCTCTTAAGTACGAGAAAATATGTTATGAATGCTTTGTCGTTAAAATCGGTCACTTTTCGGGGCGCCTGGGTGGTTCAATCCATTAATCGTCCAACTTCAGCTCAGGTCACGATCTTCCAGTTTGTGGATTCAAGCCCCACGTCGGACTCTGTGCTGGCAGCTCAGAGCCTAGAGTCTGCTTTGGATTCTGTGTCTCCCTCTCTTTCTGCCCCTCTCCCACCTTGTATTCTGTGTTTCTCTTTCAAAAATAAACAAACATTTAAAAAAAAATAGGTCTTTTTCCTATTATGTTTTCCAAGTTCTTAAAGCTGGTATTAGAAAATCGTATTTCTACTAGCTTCTAAAGTTGTAAAACTGTTCTTTAAAAAACTTGCCTTTCTGGCATTTGCAAATGTGAGTGCAACACTTTCCACTCAGTTTAAAGTGTGTGTGTGTGTGTGTGTGTGTGTGTGTGTTTAGACAGAAGATGTAAATTTTTTATTTATTTATTTATTTTTTTATTTTTTTTTACAAATAGTTTATTGTCAAATTAGTTTCTACATAACACTCAGTGCTCTTCCCCAAAGTGCCCTCCTCCATGCCCATCCCCCCCTCCCCCCCACATCCATCAGTCCTCAGTTTTTGTCAGCATTCAAGAGTCTCTCATGGTTTGCCTCTCTCCCTCTCCCCCACCATTTCCGCCCTTCTTCTCCCCCTTGTTCCTCCGTCAAGTTCCTCCTAATCCTCCTATACGTGCAAACATATGATATTTGTCCTTCTCTGCCTGACTTATTTCGCTCAGCATAACACCCTCAAGGTCCATCCATGTTGCTACACATGGCCAGATTTCATTGTTTCTCATTGCCATGTAGTATTCCATGGTATAGATAAACCACAGACAGAAGATGTAAATTTAATCCTAGTAAATGCCTATTCTGAAGACAGTCTTCTCTCCAGCGTAAATGTGTGTTTATCAGTATGGAATAAACGTATTCAAAAAAAAAAAATAGAGCAAATGGCCTTTTACTCAAATTGCATATATATTTTTTTTAAATTGTGAACACTTAATTATCAATGACTTTACTTTTCTCCACCTACAGATTTGGAGGTTAGAGAAAGAAAGCATGTGGGGGCTGTTTTTTTTTTTTTTTTTTTTGGAATCAAAACAAATCAGGAATTGGCAAAAATGTAGTTTCCTGACTATTTACTGACCTGATAGGTATCATTTTCTGAGCTTGGGAGAGCCGTGTTCATTCATTTTTATTTCTCTTCTGCAGACTGATTTTAGTAGGTAATGTTAAAACCATCTACCATAAATAAATTGCTGCAAGATAACAAACAGAACCGGAATCCCTGTTTGCATTTGTCTGGGTTGGATTTTTTCCTCCCTTATATCCAGCTCTGCCTAGGGAGGCCATTAGTGTGCTTTTTAGGACGTTTACTGTTATGACTTACGAAGCTTCATGTGGCCCTCAGCCGTTCACACATTTCACAAAACCTGCAACAGTGGCAGTGGGGGAAGAGGTTAGAAGTCAGCTTGTCACAGAGGTACAGTTTAACAATAGCTGAATCAAAAAGATGTGATTAAAATCACACTTGAAAATGTGAGGATACCATGATGCCGTTAAAGAGACTATGTCTCTGAGCCACCTCGTCTCATTCAGCAATTCTGTGGCTGGAAGTCCTGACCTCACGTATCCACCGAACTGGCGAGACTGAAGCCAGGAAAAAGAGCGACTCTTCAGAGCGTCTTCAAGATAGCTGTGTCTGGGACAGGGTGGCCAGGGCCCCGTAGGGGAGTGTTTCCTTAGAGGAAGTGGTTCACCACACACTCCTGAGATGAAGGAGATCAGTGTGGAGAGTCCAGTGTGGGATTATGGAAGCCCTAAGGTCATTCATGGCTAATTTGAAGGTTGGATTGTAATGGAGCCCTAGGCACCTACATCCTTGGTGTCTCTCCCCAGAGTATGGAGACAATAAGGTGTTGTGGAAAGAACACACATACTTTGGAGTCAAGTCACATTAGGAGCCCATTCCTGGATTTGCTTCCTGGACAAATGACTTTACTTTTCACCTATAAAATGAGTATTATAATAATAAGAGCCACTTAGGAAGCACTTCCTATGTGCCAAGGTTTGCGCTCAGTATTATTCTTATAGCCACCTAATGTAGGTTCTTACATTCAAAGAGGAACAAACTTAGAGGCTTAAAATTGTCAGGTGACCAGCCAAGATGGCACTCTTAGAAACTGGTAGAAGGCTTGCTTTCGATCCAGAGCTCAAGTTCTTAACCAGTATGACCTTACAGACTGTTACAAGTGTTCATCGATGTATTTGAACAGTGCCTGGCATTGGATTCTGGCACATAGTAGGTCCAGAGCAAAGGTGAGCCTGGAGCTTCCATTCCTTGAAGCAGTCAGACCTTTAGTTTGGCCCTTAGAGTTAAGAACGCCACACCCCCATTATGAGATGACCAGCCACTTTTGAAATCACCTCCATTTAGGTGGGTGATGTGTATGTTCTCTGCCCTGCTGCATACAGTTCAGTATTCTCATTTATATATTGGGGGCGGGGGGTCAACATGCCATCCATTACAGGTAAAAAAAAAAAGAAAAAAGCCACAGGCAGCTACTTTTGTCCTGAATGGTGCAAACAACTGGTTCTGGGTGAATTGCCCAATTTTTAACTAGCTGCTGCTTTGGCATCGTAGCAACACAGCCTTATGAGCCTCATATTCTTTCCAGGTGAAAAATACCATGTAGTTGCACAGCAGAGAAATTCTGTGGACAGAGAGCTGGCAAGTAGGGCCACTCACTGGGGAGGAGGAGATGCGGATGGGGATAGTAGCTAAGTGGGTTGAGGCCAGTGAAAGAACTTCAGCACAAAAGTTCACCATTTCCCTTGGGGACAAAACCTGCAAAAGCGAACTCTTTGTTTAAGGGCAGTGAATTTAGAAGGCAGCTATTCTGTGCCCTGTTCTCTCTAAATGTAATTAAGAAGACTTTGAAGAAGCAATATTGTGCTAAAGCCTAGATAAGAACCTGCTCTCTGTCCACTTCCCCAAATCCCTAAAGCCTCATTTGATTTTAATATTTTTCTTTTATATTCCACTCTGCTGCTGTGTTGAGGGGGCAGCAGGTGGGGAGGGTAAAGTGGAGGGTTCCTGGGGAAGCAGAAACCCTTACGGAAACCCGTTTTTAATCTGGATGATGGCTTGGTAATGTAAGCAGTGAGTTGGCAGAGGAGAGAAAACTGTAGGATTAATGGCCTTGAGCCTAATTCCCAGATACCTTTTAAAAGGCCAGCTAACCAGCTGTTTTTCTCCTTTCACTCCACGTGTGCTCCCTCCCGTATCCCCAGTGTTTTTTCATGTTCTTTTGGCCGACTCTTAACTCTTCTGAATCTGAATTTTAGCACCAAAGCATGGATGAGAGCATTGTATCTATATGATCACTTGTACTACAATAAAATATGAGATTGATTTTTTGCATTATAATCTGTGGAGTTTGGGGATACAAAGTTTTAAGAAATATAAACTCGGGCGCCTGAGTGGCTCAGTCAGTTAAGTATCCAACTTTGGCTCAGGTCACGATCTCACGGTTGGTGAGTTCAAGCCCTGTGCCAGGCTCTGTGCTGACAGCTCAGAGCCTGGAACCTGCTTCAGATTCTGTGTCTCCCTCTCTTTGCCCCTCCTCCGCTCATGCTGTCTCTCTCTCTCTCTCTTTCTCTCTCTCAAAAACGAACATTTAAAAATGTTAAAAAAAAATATAAACTCTTACTGATTGTGTGCTCATGTATACATACATTCATGCATACGTCTGTACAAACATGATTTTCAAAGTTTATACCCTTGAAATCTGTATTTTCTGTGTAAGCAGAAATAAAGCCCAACAAATGTCATCAATTCTAGCAGTGTTCCAGATAAAATATAAATATGTAAGCTTCACATTTTAAAATCTCACTACTTATACTTGAGTGCCCATTTATATGTCTTTCTTTCTTTTTTTTTTTTTTTTTTTTGAGAGAGAGAGTGCTTACACGTGCGCTTGGTAGGGAGGGGAAGAGGGAGAGAGGGAATTTTAAGCAGGCTCCATGCCCAGTGCAAAGCCCACTCAGGGCTCAACCCCAGGAACCGTGAGATCATGACCTGAGCCTAAATCAATAGATGCTTAACCAACTGAGCCACGCAGGTGCCCCTCATGTGTCTTTTAGAAATCCATGCAATCTTTAAGACAGGGAGGCCGGTATAGAGTAGTAAAAGGCTATGTTCTGGGATGTGCCTGTGAGCTCCTGAAGTCATGAGTACCCAGGTAATGAGCATTACTTTGGATGTGAATGAAGGCACTGGGCAGGAAGCGAAAGGAGTGTGGCTTACTCCAGCAGACAAGAATGTGATTAGTGTTTCCAGCGTGAAACCTTTGAAGTGGGTCAGCAGGAAAGGAAGGAAAAAGTAAAGCCAGTCGGATGTCAGAGAATAAGAGTTCTTCTTGCCTGGGTTACTCCGGCAGATGTTGAAATACCAGTTCCTATTAGTTTGGTGGGTAAACATTCTCATTATTTTCCATAATTTGCATTATGATTGGAAGGTAATTGACGACATGAACACTTTCATACAACACTTAGACCTGGATGGGTCTTAATGACTTCCCTTCAGTCTTGCGTGAAGTTGTTTATTGTTTGATTTTGGAGTGCTTGAAACTACTTATGGTTCTGCCTGAGAATGGACTCTGCTGGGCCTGCTTTATTTTATAATATGATTGCATTTGCCTTGCCAGTCAGATTATCTTCCTTCTTTGTGCCCTGGCTCGATATCTGGCCCAAGTGCATGCTCAATAAATGATAGCCATTCTTACGATATTTGTTACCCAAAGCATGGGAGCCTTTTATAACTCTTGTCATCACGCCTGGCTTATGTCTGTGGGCACTTTTGGATATTTTTGGACTATAGAGTGCTTTTACCAAATCACAGATAAACCCCAATGTAGACTCTATTAGAGCTGAGCCCAAGTGAGCTAGGATGTTATCAAAGCGGTGTCTGTAACTTCACAGCCTTCCTTGGTTTCAGCCATCTTGATTGTGTCATCTAAGATTTCCCATTGACAGTGGATTAGTTCACCCATCCAGAGGGTTTGCCTATTTGATACAGCAAGCCCACGAAGCTTACAGACCTTGTTTTCACTGGTTGATGCCTGATCCATTCAGCCTGTTTGTGTTTAGTGAAATTCACATCTACACATTTCCACATTTATTTTTAGCTCCTTTATCACTTCCTGTCCTCTTCTTTGGCTGCCCTCCCCTTTTCCCCAGGATTAAACTGGACATTGTGATAAAGGAGGCAGCATCATTGGGAGTCTGTTTCTTATATTTTATTTAACTTGCTGCCATAAGGACCAGCCGAGGCATCTCTAACTACAAGGGACAGAGGTGGTGGTCTTGGGAAGAGTCGCAGATACTGTCCATTCTCTGCTTTGAAACGGGGCCCTGGACGAGGTGGGAAGGCTGTGGCATAAGTAACTCATAGTCACTTTAAGTGCATTTCCAGTGGGGACGTGTTTCTCCTGTATTCCTTAAAAAGAAATTCAAGGTGGGGGTAAAGGGAGCAAGCAGTCTTAGGAATGGAAGTACAAACAGGGCTGTCGTCTTTGTTGTTTTCTCCCTGGACTGATTCTGTCCGTTTTAACAGCACTGTGTGATAAAGACGGAACCAGGAACCTGGTGCCGCCACCAGTCACCTCGCTCACCTTACTGCCATCCTCATCCATACCTCCACCAGGACCACCGTGGAGGGAAATACTCCAAGGGGTGTTTGCTCCATTGGTCACTGCCTGGTCTCAGTAAATGTAACCACCCGTTCAAAGCGCAGTTAGTAGCATTCATGGTGAGTGGAAGGCCCCAGGGATCAGGCGCAGGCGCAGATGTTAGGCACCACTTGGAGGTTATCAGCCTGTTTGAGAGCAGACACCTCCGATTTACATGCTGTACCCCACAGAGGTCAGCCTGCATGCCTCTTGCCTCACTGCCCAAATTCCATTTTCACCCAGCAGTCCTCAGAGGCTTCCAGAGGCCTTTTGTTTCCTTGTGCCATTCTCCCGGTAAGCTTCCCATATGGCCTTGGCATGGAAGAGATTTATCTAACCCTGTGGCATTAACGGCACGGCTTTGGCTGGTCTCAGAGACCTTTGGTTCGGCCCCAATGGCTTTTCTGTGTTTCACCTCTTGAAAGATTCGAAAATGCTAATGGTTTTCCTTTAACATCATTACACTTCTACTCTTTTAATTATTTAGCAGAGAGTTTACTTAGACAAGAAGGATGGCGTGTCATGGCCATTTTTGTTCTGAAAGGAATGACCAGCTGATGAAGAGAGGAGAGCATGTCATCCATCCATCAATCCATCCTTATTTTCAATACACGTGCACCTATGATGTGCACATACATACTCATATAAATATATACACATGTATGTATGTACACATGCATGTGTGTATAAATGTGGCTATATTGTGTCAGATACCTTTTTCAGGAATGTCCAGAAATGAAACAGTGAACACAGGTTTTAAGCATAGAAGATTGTAATGCATTTTGGAATAACATTTTGGCCCAAAGCCCAATTCTTAATTTCTCCCTGTTCACCCTCCCAAATGTGCTGTATCTTTAGGCATCCCGTCTCCTTGAAAAGCAAGTCCTTTTGCAGTCGCTTAGGTCAAATCCTTGGTGTTGTCCTTGACTCCTTCCTTTCTCGCATAAACTACATCTGACTCATCGAAACGTACTGTTTGTTGTAGCTTTGGGATTCAGTCTGAATCTAACCACTCACTGTCTCCACGGCCTTCTCCCTTGCCCATGATGTGGTCACCACTCACCTGACCACTGCAACAGCCTGTAAGTCTATTTGGGCTCCTGTAGCAAAACACCACAGGCTGGGTGACTTATTAACAAGCATTTCTGTCTCCCGGTTCTGGAGGCTGAGAGTCTGAGGTCAGGGTCAGGCAGGAGCCCTCTTGTGGGTCACAGACTTCTCACTGTATCCTCACATGGTGGAGGAGGCTGTAGATCTCTCCGGGACCCCCTTTATTATTATTAATTATTATTATTATTATTATTATTATTTTAAGTTTATTTATTTATTTTGAGAGAGAGAGTAAGTTGGGGTAGGGACAGAGAAAGAGACGGAGAGAGAGAGAATCCCAAGCAGGGTCTGTACCGTCAGCACAGAGCCCAATGCGAGGCTCAAACTCACAACTGTGAGATCATGACCTGGGCTGAGAACAAGAGTTGGACACTTAATCCACGGAGCTACCAGGTGTCCCTCTGCAGCCTTTTAATAAGGACCTGAATTTCATTCATGACCTAATCACCTCCCAAAGACCCCACCTCCTAATCTCAGTGGGTATTAGGATTTCCACAAGAGCTTTTGGAGGACACACACATTCAGACCATAGCAGCTTCCTAAGGGCTTCCCATGCTTCTACCCCCACCTTGGTGCAACTACAAAGTCTTCTTCGCACAGCAGCCCCCAGAAGAATTCTTTTAAAAAATCAGTCAGTTCTTAGCCCTCCTCTACTCACAGTTGTCCGTAGTTTCCTCACAGGAGGATCCATGTCCCCTCATGTGACCTGCAAGGTGCTAAGCCTGATATCATCTTCCAGCGCTTCTCATCCTCACTGGTCTCCCAGTTGCCATGTACTCTTCAAACAGTAGCAACAGTAGCAGTAGCAGTAGCAGTAGCAGTAGTAGTAGTGGAAGTAGGGGTAATTTTCTTACTGGATTTAGGCTGACTTTGCTGACCTGAATTCTCACATCAAAACTATTCTTGTAAGATTATTTGCTTTGGGCCTTTTCCTAGGTGGGTGCATTGCAGACCTTACTGAGCAGTCCTGAGACAGCACCTAGCAGTGGGCTGTGTAGTTTGGGGGTGGGCTGGCATCTGTCTTCGACTGTCCAAAGCTCAGGAGATGCTTAAATTGGAAACAGAAGCCACTGTCAGGGGTCAGCCTCTGTCATCACTAAACTCTTGCTAAGAAGGCATTTCCTGCTTAGGACACCGCTGTCAGCCTGTGTCACTGGGATAGGGAAAGCCCTTCTGAATAGTTTCTGTGTCTGGAGTCATCAAAAGCAAAATAAACACTGTGGCATTTGGTGCCGCCACTACATCCAGGAATGCTCATTGACTTCTTTTGACTTCCTACGAGAAGCATATTTAAATATATTGGATCCAGGGCCATGATGTTGATCACACCCACTCTGTCTTCCTGACTTGGAGCCTTTTTTTTTTCCTCAAGGGCATTTCCAACAAAGGAGTATAGCTTTCAGATTTGTAAACTGCCACCTTATTATCCTATTAGTCAATTACAGCTGCTGAAGAGCAGGGAAAGTGACAGTCTGGCAGATTACAGCAATTTATTTGCCGTTCTCATAGTCTTGTTCAGCATATCATCAGGCTGTTTAAATTTAATGATAAGACTTTCACATGTGTTTTAGAGCAGTTAAAGTTGTAATCAAAATGTTTAGGAAAACCCCCACTGACCCGCCTGAGAGCTGCCTTTAGTGTTGCTCGTAACGCCTTGTTGTAATCTTTATTAGCCAAGCTGCCTCTAATTAGGAAAGGCAGCCTACTTTCCAAAGAAAGTAGGGCTTTTTGGTGTGCTTGTGCACAAAGCTCGGGAAAGATGGAGGTGGTTGAAATGTTTTACTTCGGTTGGTCCTTATGGGTATGTAAGTAACTTAGTCCCCCTGAGAAACTCGATGGAGTCTGTGGAAATAGAGGGTTTGGGCCATGAGGTCAGGACGGGTCTGCAGTGTGGGACTGGGAGTTACTTGGAGGAAGGAGAGTGGTGGGTAATGGAAGAAAAAGAATTGCCCTCTGTTATGTTTGGTTCTCTTTCAAGCTTCCGGCGATACTTTTTGTAGTAGGGGCCACAGTGAAACAACCAGAAGATGTCTGTAAAAAGGAAAAAAAAATTGAATGTCTGGATAGAATCTTTGGCTCTTATGTGACAGGATGAGGTATTGAAGGAACTGTTACCTTGAACCTATTCTCACCTTCAGCTTCAGCTGGTGAACGTGAGGAACCGTTATTAACTGAATAATCGAAAGACTCAAAATAAACGCTGTGAGGTAGAAAAACATGTGGACAATAGATTTGGCTCAGGGACTCTCTGTTCTATAATTTACACTGGTATTTGCATTTTTTAATCCAAACCACTAGATCATAATTTCCTTAAAAGCTGGGATTGTTTCTCATGTGATTTCACGTTCCTGGAGGGCTTGCACACAGTCTGGCTCAGAGCCCCCCATAAATCTTTGATGAATGCCAAAGGATGTGTATTTCATCTCCACGATGATATGCAAGTTCCTAAAAGTCAGCAACCACTTTTAATCCCTAACTCCATGGCTGTACATAGGAAAGGTGCTCTCTAGACATGTTTTGATATTGCTGACATATTCAATGTGTTCCCGCTCCCCTTCCATCCCCAGAAAAAAAGTTTGTGGAAATTACTGTGCATTCAATGATCCTTTAGTATGGAAAGAACACGATGTGCCAAAGATATGAAATTATAATGAGGTCTGACTGCATAGGAAAGTTCAAATAACCCCACTGTTTTGCTTCACAGCTGCAGTTTTAATTAGGGCAGTAAATAGCTGTGAATGACAGAAAACTCAAGGAAACAGGGCTTCAAGCAAGATACATGTGTCACTCTCCATCACCTAAATCTAGGCAACTCAGGGCTGGTAAGCAGGGATCCAGGGATCATTAGGGATCCAGGCTCCTGTTTTGTTTCCCTATGTTATTCATTAAACACGCAGCTTTCACCTTGTGACCCAAGGTGGCTGCCCCAGCTCCAGCTATCACAACTGCATTCCATCTCTTGGAAAAGAAGGAAGGGATCAGAGAAGGGCCCCTCCCTTAAAGAACATTTCCTGGAAATTACGCCTTCTCTCTCTCTTGTACTACTGGAGCTAGCTCCTGGCAAGCCACTGTCAAGGTGAGGAGTGTTTAGATTGACCATGTGAACATCATCAGATTAGGTTTTGCCTCAGGGAAGAAGATTGGTTTATTAATAGTGGAAAGAGAATGGGCTTGAGCAGGCGAAAATTTGAATACAGTCTGTATTACATACTAGTTATTATGTACTAGTTAAGGGAGCAGAAAGTAAGTGCTAATTGACAACAGATGTTACCAGAATTTAAACAAAGTGTGAGATCATGGGCCTTGGCAGTTCTGGAAAGCAGAGGCAAGGAAGTGGGATTTGAACGGACCTTGATAGAAAGAACGTGGTTAAGCAGAGAGAGAAGGAAGGAACCCACACAGTCCACTAAAGAGAGTTACCCTAGTTTCTGGCTTCTTTAGAGGACATAGTTCAAGGCCATTTAGCTAAGACCTGAGGATAGAGAATGGACTTATAGATGGAGGGCCAGTAAGTATTCTAGGTTTTTTTAAGACCTCTTAAAAAACCCTTAACTAACCCGTGTTGCCCTTTCCATATATATAATGACTGTATGTGATGACGGCCTTCAGGATTTTGCAGAATGAGAAATATCATATTACTTGATTCAGCCTATTTCCCAAGCTATTAAGCAACCAATTTAGAAGGTCTGACACTCATGCTGTTTCCATCTATAAGGATCATGAATCTATATGAATGTAACTGTATTATTTAATCTATTATTATATCATCTTTTATTTTTATTATCACCATAATCTGGAGACAGTTCATTATAGCATAAAATGATAACCTTCGTGCAAACGACTTGGACATGTATTTCTACTAACTTCATATGTGTGGGTACCACAAGTCTGCAGAATTTTTGTTTATAATGTTTTTTTTTAAACTATTCAGAGAAGTGGCATTTCATTTAATAGAATAGTCTTATTGTTATCCACATTTTGACAGTAATCCTTCAAACTGTGGATATTTGATAAAAAGAGAAGTCAGATAAGCAATGGGAGAGAGAAAAGTTATCGAATGAAAAGAATAGGAAAGGATTTGGGGACATTGTGAAAACATGTTCTGCTTGTGCTAAGTCCTTACAGTATTTCTGGAAGATTGACTATGGTATAGTCTGTCTTAGAGGAAGAATAAAAAATATCTGAGTCATATAAATATGTATCATTCTGAGTGAACCCATAGATCTGTCTAATGAATTGTTGGCCAGTAGATGCCTTTGAATATTAAGGTATGGCCTGGAAAATAGAACAATATTTGTTACAATAAAAGTAAGACAAAGATGATGACTTTTCATGAAAAGAAAGCTTTCTTGGGTGAACTGTAGAGCAGAAATGGTGTTATCAATGGCATGCTTCCCATGACTTATTTCATTACTGTTTAACAGATGTGTAGTTGAGGCACAGAGAAATTTATTAACATGTCAATAGTCACAAACTAGTAAGTTGCAAAGCTGGGATCCAAACTCTGGCAGTCTAACCAGATCCTAAGCTTTTATTTTTTTATCCTAAGATTTTAACTTCTGTGTTATATGGGTTTTTCCAAGTAGGAAGATGGAAGCCCTTGAGTAATTTTGCCCATTTAAGCACCACCTGAGAGCAGGTACATTCACCTTCTGAAACTAATAAGTGATATGAACAAACTTGACTTGGTTAGTCTGAGCACAGAAAGAGAGAAGAGAGGGTAAAGCAGAGATCTAGAAGTCTGCAGTCTTGCCCAGTGACTGGGTGAGCATCTGGTTCCTGAGGTGTAACTTTCCTTGGGATTTCACATTTTTCGTGGTCAGCCAGTTTACAGGTGAATCAGTCACCTATGCCAAGTAGCGCTGGCCTTTCAGTTTAGTAAATGTTTACTCAGTCAACAAGCTAGTACTTTGTCTTTGATGGTAGGCATGTTCACACTCATTTTTGTATGGAGGACACAGTAGGTAGCTACTAAATATTTGTGGAACCAGATTGACTGGCGAATTGCTTGGGTAGCCTTGCTGTTAGAGCTCACTAATATGAGATGGGAAGAAATTAACACTGAAGAAACCCTAGTGACTAGCATTCACCATGTGACTGAAGACAGTACAAGGTAGTCCATTCTTTACTACACCCAAGAAGATTTAATTGCTGAAACATTAAAAGCACTTTATTCTGAGGTAAGCTCACTCAAAAAGTATGATTTTACATTTAATGTAGTTGCCATTTTTTTAAATCTCTATATTACACGCCAGGTTTTTAACAAATATATCCTGTCACTCATGGCTAATAACACCCTTATGAGGTGTGTATTCTTAGATTGATCATATAAACATGAAAACTGAGATCCAGGGTCACACAGTTGAATTTGTACACAGTTACACAACTTATTTACTTTTTTTTTTTTTTTTTTTTTGAGAGAACACACACTCGTGCAAGCATGAGGAGCTCAGGGAGAGAGAGAATCTTAAACAGGCCCCAGGCCCAGTACAGAGCCCTATGAAGGGCTTGATCTCACCACGGTGAGATCACGAACTAAGCCCAAATCAAGAGTCAAATGCTTAATTAACTGAGTCACCGAGGCACTCCAGTTACACAACTTTTAACTGGTATTTGAAACCAGGTCCAGTGGCTTCATAATTCTAAATTCATTCCACCATTCCCTTGGTGTCTCCTGCCAGTGGTAGATTAAAGACCAAAGGGTCAGTATCCTGGAGAAGACCTTAGAAATTGTGTCCTTCAGGGAGATTGTGGAATTAGGAAGTCCCCAAGTATACACTGGGTTAGAGTGAAGTGTCAGACAGATTTAAAAAAAAAAAAAGAGTAAGTCCTTTCATAAATTAATCACTAAGGAGAAGCCCTGGGCTCCTTTCAATATGTGAATGACTATCAAAAACAGAGTCAAGCGCACCTGGGTGGCTCAGCCCTTTAAAGTGTCTGACTTCAGCTCAGGTCATGATCTTGTGATTTGTGGGTTCGAGCCCACTTTGGGCTCTGTGCTGACAGCTGGGAGCCTGGAGCCTGCCTTGGATTCTATGTCTCCACAGCTTTTTGTATGGAGGACGTGGTAGGTAGCTCCCACAATAGGAATCTCCAGAGAGACAGATTCTCTCTGCCTCTCCCCCGCTTATGGTCTGTCTCTGTCTCTGTCTCTGTCTCTGTCTCTCTCTCTCAAAAGTAAATAAACATTTAAAAAAAACAATAAAAAAATAAGAAAAACAACGAGTCAAGACAGGAAGGAAAGTCTTGATGGTACCAGTTAGTTGGGAAAGAACCCCGTCAAAATTTCTAGCACAGCCTTTTGAGCCAAGAGATATATGGTCTTCCCACTTCCTGATACACCCTTTTAAGCCTCTAAGAGGCACTGGATGAGTTGTATGAGTTGATAGTCTAGATTTTTTTTTATTCTGTTTTTCATTTTCAGAAAAAAATATTACAGGGTTTCTTTCCCCCTCTTCCACCAATACTAATGTCAATATTGCTAGAACAACTTTAGATGATAGATATTAAGAAACAGTGAGTTAATATAACAATTTGATTTTACTGTTTAATTTACATGTAAATCTCTAGGCGAGTTCTCATCATTTAATATTTACTTAAAATATTTACTTTTATACGTATACACAGCACTTGGTGGGAATGCATTTAAGATGAGTATTGATTTATTTGGTTTGTTCTTTACTAGATAATGCCATCTGTATTGGAATGAGTTAGAAGGGGGTCATTATATCCACTAACTCTTCATCCCAAAGAGTATATTGATGCTATGCCTTGACACCATTTTCTCTACTTTGATAGTGTAAGGTAGCTGGATGTTTTCAAAATAAATAATTATTTGTAGCTGCGTTTTTTTAGATTCATCTCTAATGTAGCACTCAGGGGAAAAAACCTCAGGAGACCTGTATTAGCTAGAAAGCCACTTTTGTGTTGCATTTCGATCCATTTAAGCTAAAGCTGATTAGCACTTTTTGAAAAGTAAATCTAAATCCTTGTGCTAATCAAGGGAAATTGAGCCATGTTGTTACTTCAGAAAGCCAGAGAGAAGAACAGATGGAATAGTAAGTTTCTTTTTTATTAAGCATACACATACAGCTTGATTCCATGCCCACCCCCTTCCCCAACAAA
This sequence comes from Hyaena hyaena, assembly GCF_003009895.1. NCBI lineage: Eukaryota > Metazoa > Chordata > Mammalia > Carnivora > Hyaenidae > Hyaena > Hyaena hyaena. The sequence goes on from NW_024080658.1 coordinate 3,423,403, forward strand.
CCCCTCTGCTAAGTGCTTGATTAATAAAGTAACCCAGCAGATGAATATTTAGGTGTTAGTGGGATGCAGGTAGTTTCATTTCAGTGCAACAAGAATAATAGAAAAAAATGGGGGCGGGGCTATTTCCAGCATGCTCTTAAGGAAAGTGTGTGGACCTTTAACACATTAAGGACACAATGGTAGTTTGAAGCATGATGTGTTTGTGAATTTGATGCATGTGTTTACTGTAATTAGTGGCTATTCATCCTTGGGAGCTGTTTTATTTTATTATTTTTTAAGTGTTTGTTTATTTTTAAGAGAGAGAGTGCAAATGGGGGAGGAGCAGAGAGAGAGAGAGGAAGACACAGGATTGGAAGCAGACTCTAGGCTCTGAGCTGTCAGCACAGTGCCCAATGCAGTGCTCGAACTCACAAACTGTGAGATCATGACCTGAGCCAAAGCTGGACGCTCAACCAACTAGGCCACCCTGGCACCCTCTGGGTGCTGTTTTAATTTTTTTTTTCTTTTGTGAAATATGTTAGATTTAGATTTAGCCAGCTGGACTCAGTTTAGATGATCCCAATTTTGTTGGCAACATCCAAAGCATCATAGTCAGGAGCCAGTTGAATGTATGCTTTCTTTTCTCCATCGGGCCTGATCAGAGTGTTGAACTTGGCCATGTCAATGTCATAGAGCTTCTTCACAGCCTGTTTGATCTGGTGCTTGTTGGCCTTTACATCCACAATGAACACAAGAGTGTTGTTGTCTTCTATTTTCTTCGTGGCTGACTCGGTCGTCAGCGGGAACTTGATGATGCCATAGTGGTCAAGCTTGTTTCTCCTGGGGGTGCTCTTTCGAGGATATTTGGGCTGCCTTCAGAGACGCAGTGTCTTGGGCTGTCGGAATGTAAGTGACTTGCGGATCTTCTTTTTTTTATGACTGTGGACACCTTTCAGCACTGCTTTCTTGGAAGCCTTTGCTTTGGCTTCGGCTTTGGCAGGGGCAGGGCCTTCCTTCTTCGCCTTCGGTGCCATCTTTGTGAAAGAGCTAAATTTTTTATTTAATTTATTTTTGAGAGAGAGAGAAAGAGAAAATGAGTGGAGGAAGGGCAGAGAGAGAAGGAGAGAGAGGATCTGAAGTGGGCTCTGTGCTAACAGCTGAGAGCCCGCTGAGCCCAAATTGGACGCTTAACCAACTGAGCCACCCAAGCACCCCTCCGTGGGTGCTGTTTTAAAATGCACCTTTTAGGGACACCTGGGTGGCTCAGTCGGTTAAGTGTTTGACTTCGGCCCAGGTCACGATCTCACCATTCGTGGGTTTGAGCCCCGCATCGGGCTCTGTGCTGACAGCTAGGTCAGAGCCTGGAGCCTGTTTCAGATTCTGCGTCTCCCTCTCTCTCTGACCCTCCCCTGCTCATGCTGTCTCTCTCTCTCTCTCAGAAATAAATAAAACATTAAAAGAATTTTTAAAAAATAAAAAAAATAATAAAATGCACCTTTTAGGGGCGCCTGGGTGGCTCAGTCAGTGAAGCGTCCCACTTCAGCTCAGGCCATGATCTCACAGTTGGAGGGTTCCAGCGCTGCATTGCACTCTGTGCTGACAGCTCAGAGCCTGGAGCCTGCTTAAGATTCTGTTTCCCTCGCTCTCTGCCCCTCCCCCATTAATGCTATCTCTATCTTTGTCTCTCTTTCTCTCTCTCAAAAATAAATATTAAAAAAGTTTTTAAATAAAATATACCTTTTAATATTATTCAGGTATGGCAGGGCCAATAGGTGATTGCAGTTGCTGTTGAAAAGATAGTTTGTTGGTGACCATTCCCAAGGGTAGGGGGACATGCCTTCCCACTCAGGGCCACAGGGGGAAGCATGTGGGTTCATCAGGAGGCAGAATAAGGGGAAAACCTGGACAAGAGTCTTATTTTGGTTTCTGTTGGAAGGAAGGGATGAGACAGAGTAAATGGGTTTAGGATTGGCTAATTTGATTAATTTCAGCAGACTCTGGAGCACGGTGGCTACCTCTAGTTGTCTGGTACCCAGCCCTGGGGTGACTAGGGCAAGAGAATAGTGGCATGCACAGTGTGTAAGAGCCTGAAGAAGGAAGTGGCTAGAGGTGTGGGCTCTGGACTGGTTGCTTTGCATATGAAAGACACACTCAAACTGTTTCCTGTCTCTAGGAATTAGCAGGGGACCCACGGTAGGAATGGGCAGCCCCACTAGTGTCTGCAAGACCACAGACATCAAAAGCTTTGGAATAAAACAACTTGCTTAATATAGGTGGTGGAGCTGACAGCCCCCTTCATACATTTGACATTGATGATCATATCTAGGAAACCCACTCATCTGCCTCTGCCATTTCCAAGTGGGTACAAATGCCAACAGCTGGGCAGGTGGAGATAGGGAGCAGTAAATTTGACTTGTGGCTAATTTCACTCTTTACCAGGAAGTGGTATCCCAGAGGTATTTGCTAATTCCTTTCCCCCCATTTTTTTGAGGGGAATGGGGAAGGGGTGGGGTGGGGTTCTTGGAAATACCAGACACTTCTTTGTCTTCCTGCTATCTAGTATGGAGACACTGATGCCGAGGAATGGGGTGGAGAAGTGAGAGGGAGGTATAATAATATTTACTTTTATTCTTTGCATGCTTAAACAGATTTAAGGAATTTTCAGAGCAGAATCTTGTTTCAAGCGTATGACCATTTTTTCATTAGAGTCACTCATTAACCTCTACTTCCATAAACAGAAGCTCAGGAGTCTCTTTGAAGACACAGAGAAAAGATTTACCACTCCCTCCCACCCTCTCCAAATCACCAGTGCTACTCAGAGCTGGTCAAGAGAGTTAAAAGCTCAGATGTGAAGATGGAAGCAGATTTGCTCTTCATGGCGTGAAAACTTTGATGTCTTCTTACGGAGAAAGTACCCTGTATAATCCAAACTTTTCAAGACTGACTGCAGTTTCCCTGCTAATGCTATCACAGTGATGTCTGACCTAAACTCCAGCTGATCTGTGGTCTCTGAAAAGACAACCATGGAAAGCCACAAGCATAGCTCCTTAACCCTTTGAAAGGCCTATCCAGAGCACACTCCATTGCAGCCATTGCTTAGCTAGGGGACCTTCCTAAAGATACCTCTGATTTGAGTTTGTCTAGTTGTGTGCTTTGAAGGTAGCAGAGATCCTAAAAAGCCAGAAAGAGAAGTGGTATGGAGAGAAGTGCTTTTGGAAGAGCATCCATATGACTCAAGAGTTAGCTCCAGTCTTTCCAAATTGCTGGTGTTTCATAGCTGTGATGATTTTGATGGACTTTTATTGTTGCTTTCACTCATAGCATCATCCAGAGGCAATAAGGATAAGATCTGTGTGGTGAAGAGCAGTGTCTGCAAGTATTTGAAAGTGGGTTGTAATCTCAGGAATGGTAGCACAGGGTCCAGAAAGAAGTTTATAAAGGAAGTAGAAGTTGACCAGGTGATGCCAAACAAATGGAACCTTAAAAGTTGATTTTTTTTTCAAAGGCTTGGTGCCAGGCCCACTTTTAAATGTTCTAGTACTTAAAAGGAAAATTCAAGACCACTTCTGTGGACGCTTTTCTTATGTGTGATTGAGGACAATATGTACACCTCTGGGGTGAGCCAAGTGGATTAGAAAAATTCACTAAAAATTGAGTTGGAGTTGTAGTATTTTATCTTCATTGCTTTTTTCTTTTTTTCTTTCATCCTTGATATTTCATGGGCTTAGGTGTTTCATTCTCCCACACAGAGCCAAAAACAGTTTAAGCAAAAGTATAATGCCATATCATATTTTTATACCCAGAACACCTAGCACAGTGATTAGCACAAAGGACTGATTGTGAGACCTTGCCTTGAAGGAAATGAGTTGACTTACAGCACCCCTAAAGCTGCTAAGTAATGATCCCTGTCCTTATTCTGTCTGAAGATTTTTACTGAGGCTAGTTGGGGATTGGTAGAACTGAGCATTAATGGGGTGAAGGGCCTTAATAGCAGTGACATTAACAGACAGTAGGAGATTAAGGCAGGTTGCTAGGCATCTCTCCCCCTGCCCAACAAACAAACCTGCCACTTACTACTTAAACTAAATAACAACAGTAAAAATCCAATTCACTTGGTTTTGTCTGGTTAGTTTCCTTTAGTCTTGAGGTAAGTGTTAAACAGCAAAAAAAAATCACATTAGATTGATCACTTTTGCCTTTTCTTAATTGCATTTCTCAGAGAATAATGTTTCGGGAAGCTGCTGTATGCCAGAACAATGCCATGGATTCTCTGGAAGAAGACATGTATTTTGTTGTGTGCAGCAGCAACTACAGTTTGGGAGGGACAGTGGGCGTGGTTTTGTGGTTTCCATCTTTTCAGGGCAGTTCATCACTTCAACCACAAAATCACTGCCAATCTTCAAAAGGGGAACGAAATATATTGGCCAGCCTACATTTTCTTTCCTTTTTTTTTTTAAAGACAAGCAGTGACTTGGGTTTTTAGAGACCAGCCAGCCTAGCTGTCTTTGGAGTTCTTCAGTACAGTCTTTGCTGAAATGTGGCTTCGTTTCTACATTGGTACAAACCAGTCGTCTACGCTGAGGTTGGCAGCTGTCCTGGAACCGCAGAAGTGGTTTGCTTTACCAGTTGACTCATGCTGCCTAACTCCTGTGTCACCATAAAGAACAGCTCCAATCACCAGACAGTGATCATTGAAAGGGTGGGCACTGCTGGCCAGCCTGTGGGAAAAAACAAAAGTCATTCATTCATTATTCAACTAGTTTTTTACAGAGACCCTAAAGTGAGCCAGGTATGACTTTGGGGGCTGTGGTTATAGTAATGAACTGGACCAGCAGTTGCAGACTTTTTTCTTTGAAGTGCCAGAGTGTAAATCTTTTAGTTTTTACCATTTCTGTTGCAACCATGCATTTTTGCTATGTTTTGAACAATAGGAGCCATCACAGTAGACAAAGATTGGCTGAATGTTCTAATGAAATTTGATTTATAAAATCAGGCAGAGCATGGCCCATAGTTTACCACCCCTGAACTAGCCCATAATATTTTTGTTCTTGATGAGGGTAATTCTACTAGGGCATACATGCATTTGATTTCTACTAGGAGGTTGTATTTTATAAGGAAGATCTGTTCCTAAACCCCCTGACCTAATTAAAAACAATAAAAATTCCGAACTTGACAGCTTAGCTTCATAAGGCATAGGATTCCTGAAAAGGTTACAATGCCAGTAAAACAAAGAAAAAGACTCAAAAACGAGTTAAAACAAAGTGATTCTTTTTTTAAGTCCTGCTGACTCATTTACTAATTATGATAAATAATTTTGGAATATATTTCCCAGATTTTAAACATTCCAAAGAAATCTAAGTCATCTGTAGCTTTGGATGAACTGACCATTCCTTCAGTGCTGTGAAGACAAGATGGAAACTCATTATTAACATCAGAAATCTAAAGTTTTTAAGACTACTCTGTACATAGTTTAAAGGAACAAGATGGTCACAAATTTGGTGAAACCAGCAAAGTGGTTATTCAGCATGCTGTATTTGGTGAAATGGTCATTCATTGATTTGGTAGCTTGGCATGCTGACTTAGGGCAAATCGATTTTTGACAAGTGAACCTAGATAATAAGTGTAGTTCTAGGTACATGTTGTGACTTTAAATGCTCTTTGGGTTTATCATCAGTCCATTATGAATACATGCATGGGACCAAACTTGCTAATAGAATGGTATTAGTTTTTTAGGTTATAGGGCTTATCAAAAACTCCTGTATGACAAGGAAATTGCATCTGTGATTGTGTACAGGAAGTGTTTGCTTCTGGTGTTCAAAGGCTGATTCAGTTCTGGGCTTACTTATAATTTCCTCCCTAACATATTATTTAAAAATTAATATTTATAAATTCTCAAACATGTAGAAAAGTTGAAAGAAAGGTCCAGTGAACAGTGTTCTGAATTTTCATTTTAATTTTTTACTGTTTTTTAAGATTTTATTTTATTTTATTTTATTTTATTTTATTTTATTTTATTTTATTTTTTTTTAATGTTTTTATTTATTTCTAGGAGAGAGAGAGAGACAGCGTGAGCAGGGGAGGGTCAGAGAGAGAGGGAGTCACAGACTGAAACAGACTCCAGGCTCTGAGCTGGCAGTCAGCACAGAGCCCGACGCGGGGCTCGAACCCACGAACCGCGAGATCATGACCTAAGCGAAAGTCGGACGCTTAACCGACTAAGCCACCCAGGCGCCCCAAGATTTTATTTTTAAATAATCTCTACACCCAGTGCAGGGCTCAAACTCACAAATCAAGATCAAGAGGTGCGTGCTCCACTGACTGAGCCAGTCACCCCATGGATTTTGAATCATAAGTGATAGGCTCTCTGTTTCCAAACTAGCTTAAAGAATACCAGTGCAGGTCTTTTTTAGGACCACGTCTTTTCAGGAGTGACCAGGGACTGAACCAAACAATTTCTGGTTTTCCATTGTGTTTCTTGGGAAAAACCATGAAATATTCCTTCACCTTAGGTTGTATTTGCTCACTGTCACTTTCAAAGAGTTTTTAAAAAAACAAGCAAACCTTCATGTCTCCTGGGTTTCTTTGAGTGTCACAGAATCACCATTGCCAATCCTTGCAGTAAGTGAAATCAGCATCAAAAGTTTTCATGCTGGGTATGAACCCAGGTGGCTGAATACTGAAGTGTCATTCCTCAGCACATTGCTAAGAAACTGGAAGGGTTATGATGGCCTTTTGAATTGTTAAGGTATGTCTTTCCAGTGTCCCACTTCCATTTAATTGCCGCAGAAGAAAACTTCAAGAGGTGTGTGTTACCCCAGCCTGTCTCCTTCTACCTGGCAGTGTAAAGTATCACGTGGATCTCAGGATGAATTTACTAGCTGTAAAGTAAAACGCAGTCTTCCACACTGTAATTTCTTGAGTTCCTTTTCCTTCCAGTGGAAAGGAGTGATTGAGGGGAAAAGAAATTGTTTGACATCTAACCACAGAAGGAAAAATTGGTCTCCTCAAAACTTCTCTGGGCTCTGTTTCTGTTCCATTCTGTATCCTGTGTGCTTCTGGTCTGGTGAGGAATCATGATGTGGAAAGGAGTTATTTCCCTTCAGAAGATTTGGCCACAGTCTAATAGTAATCACAAGTTTGGGGAAATTGAAGGGTTGGAAATGTTTTCTACATCTTTTTTGGTAGTTGGCTGCATTCTGATAAATGCTACAACCTACCCATCATTGATTGTTTTGTTCGCCACTCCTGCCTGTGCGATAATAATATATCCTTGCCCTGTTGACCTCATACTGTTACCTGCTTTGGCCAATGAAATGGGAGCTCAAGTCACCTGGGCCACTTATGAGGAAAAGCTTTAAGAGCCATTGAATGGCTCTGCCATTCTCTGTGTACCTTCTGCCATAAAGGCAGTAATGTCCTAGGGGCAAGCTGCTCTATACCCTGGGTCCCCTAGTGAAGATGTGGAGCATAGACCACAGCGGACCCACATTGGGCATCTCATAGAAAGCCATTGATCTAGATGCTGCCGTCGTTTGTTTCTACAGCTGCCTAGCTTCACCCAAGCTGAGTGGTAGTGCCTGTTCAGACTTCTGTGGTCTTAGAATGGAGTCATGGAAAGATTGGAAACCTGGACTTGCGTGAATGTGGGAAGAAGGGAGGACTTTGGGCCATTGCCTTTGGAACAGTGGATTTCTCTGTGTGAAATGATAGGTGATTTTAAAAATGCTCTTTCGTCTTCCCTGATTCTCCTCAGATTAGCCCTTGAGAGACTTTAAACTGAATCACAAGCAACTTGGCCATCCTTATGGTAGGATACCTAATTTGTAGAAGATTCTTTGTATATTTAATGATTACAAGAAAATTCCATGTGGGCGGGGCACCTGGACGGTTCAGTTGGTTAGGCATCTGACTCTCGATTTTGGCTCAGGTTGTGATCTCGTGGTTCGCGGGTTTTCAAGCCCCACATCAGGTTCTACGCTGACAATAAAGAGTCTGCTTGGGATTCTCTGTCTCTCTCTGTCTCTGTCTCTCTCTCTCTCTCTTACACACACACACACACACACACACACACACACACTTTTTAAAAAGTTCCACATGGGCAACAGCTTGGTTACAATGAAGTATCTCAAGCACCTGCGTACAATATAGCAGGATTCTCGCACAGAGAGTCACGATACAGAGGCTTTTCTTTCCAGGAAGCAACTTTATTCTTGTCAGCATGCTTGGCAGTTGGGTTCGTACCTGAAGAACTGAGCCCCAAACGCCACGTGGCGTAGTTTTTTAATATATTTTCTACTTCTTTATCTCCCATATAGGGTAACACACAAACATGTAATCTGATTACGTGGTATCCTGTTAACAAGGTCGTGAGGGATGTTGGCCCATACGCGAATAACCAGGTTGCCTTGAGGTTTTTTGTCCTTTTTTTTCCCCTGGGACCCAACCACAACAATAGATGCTTACTAACTATTTGGTGAATTAATGAACTACATCGTTTACTGCCAATGGGTTTCTCTTTTGATATTAGTGAGTATATAGTCAAAATAATCACATTCTGTAACTGTGCCTCTCTGCCTCTACTAGAAAATCAGATTCTGGTTAATAAGCTGAATATTTATTTTTCTCAATAAATTAAAAATGCCACAGGGTTAAGTCACCAAGATTCATGGCCTCAGTTTATTATAACCAAGGTATCATCAATTGCTTGAAATATTGTCTTTGCTTCATCTTAGCAAAAAGGTTCAAAGACTGGTAGTTTAAAGGAAGAGTTGTTTCTGAACGAGCACCTTTCCCAAAGTCTGCTTGACTGGAGTATTCCTGAGACTGAACTGGACCAGAAATGAAACATACATCATTTTATTGTACTCATGGCCTTTCTAAGCCATGCCTGTCATTTAAGGGTAAGAGGCCGGCATTCTTCCACAGACTTTTTAGCGCTTTCACTCATTTCCTCTGCCTTGTCATCGTTAGGCTGGTTTTAAGTAACATTACTGTAAAATTTCCCACTGCGAAATTTCAACACGAAGAGGTTTTCGGATCTCTTTAAAATAAAATGGTTAAAAATAGACCTTGTGGGAACAGTTTTCCACTTCAAGAACGAAATCCTGCAAAAATGTTTTAATGCAGATTTGGGACCTAATTATTTTTTCTCACCTCCGCTCAGCTATAGTTGCGCTGAGGCCGAACAACAAGCCTCAGCTTTATAGGCTCTGGCCAGCCCTGCGAGGCCCTCTACTTCCTGGGGAGCCGCCCAGGGCTCGCTTCCCCTCCCCTCCCCTTCCCTCCCCTCCCCTCCTTGAGGCTTCTCTTGGGGCAGGGGGTCCAGCTTCGAAGCCCTCTGAGGGGCTCCTCATTACTTCGCTGACCTCCCCGCAGGAGGCGCACAAAGGCCCAGCCTCGCCACCTGCACTGGCCTCCGGGATTTGCACACGTGGACATCTGCCCTGGGCAGAGTTGAAGGACCGGAAGGGAAAATAGTTGCAGAAGTGACTGTAATCAAGATTCAGGACCCCCCCCGCCTCCATTTGCTCAGACATTAGGGCAGTGTAAATCAAGCCTCTGTAACTTGGTTAGTGTGAGGCAGGTGCAGGGGGCTCTCTGTGTATAGACTCCTGGCTGACCTATCATTTTTTTCTTTTAATGTCATCCCCTTAACCACGACCTAGGAGCTCCATTATCTACGAATGCTGGTTTTTGTTGTCATTACTGCTGTAGCTCTGCTACCTTAGAATAGCACCTGGCACTTAATACATGCTCAGTAAATAGGTGTTGCATGAAGAGTGAATGACAAACAGATAAATGAATCTCTAACTCCCGGTGATGAGTCGTCGCCTTAATTCTATATCTGTGTTCGGTACTTCACTGACTGTAAGGTCTGATTACTTACTGTATCAGGAAGAGGACTTGAACAGAGTTCAGATCTTCTACCACGAGATGCTTTACCATGACCCACATGCATCATCATCCTCATCATCGGTAATTATTTACCCATCTGCCCTTACCTCTACCAGCAGGTGGAAAATCGTTCTTAAAAAATGGCAAATAATCCCAAGTCTGTTTTAGTGACAAGGACTGGAATACATTTCTCTAAACTCCCACTGGACCACATGTGTGGGGCATTTTTAAAAAGCAATTTTAAAAGAATCCATCTTCAGCCTGTCAGTCTAGGGCATAATCTCTTTGAGAATGAATTTGAATGTTTCTGAAATAAATTGATGTCTGCTCCTGCCTGTTTCTGGTGCAGAGTTCTCACTTCTCTTGTGCTCTTTTGTACCCTCTCCTACTGCACAAGCGTATTTCCTCGTTTCCCTGCTCTGATAGTCCTACGCCTTTAAGATCCCTATCCTTTTAAGATCTATTTCAAGTGTCACTTCCTCTGGATACACCCCCTGTGAATTAGATGCTTGTCAGTCTCCATGTACCCTGATACACTGTGAGTACACTTCCAGCATAGAGCGTTTATCACCCTTTATTGTTACTGCTTGATTAACAGTTAGATGGTTAGACTCTTAGCTCCTGTAGGTCATGGCCTGAATATTATTCATCTCTGTGTGGTGGGCCTGAATATTATTCATCTCTAGCACAGTGCCTGGCACCTACTGGTCTGCAGAATACTTGTTGCATGACTTGGATTGTTTATGTTCTGAAGAAAGCCTCGGGAAGGTGCTTATCGTCTTTAGCATCTGTCTTTAGGTTAGGTAATTGCTTTCTTCACTGCCTAGGAGGTTTGAATTTAGGGCTTGATTGTACTTGCGGCAGCAGAGCCCACAGCCACCGTCCACTGCTTGTGTGGGAAGAAAGGCCAGACAGGCATTTGTTGAACAGAATCCTGGGTTCTGATACATGGCTGCTCAGCTTCCAACCATATTCTTCCCTGTCCTTTTGTTTTTCCCCTCCTCTCAACCCCCCTCCCCTTAGTGGGGCTTGACAGCTGATTATTTTGCTCACTTAAATGTCACAGAAATATAGCAAATAAAAGAGTGGCCCTGACAGAGTCACTGAACACAGTTGGAACATTGCCTAAAACAGTTTTGCATGTAGAATTAGTAGTCAGGGCTCTGAAATCCCAGCTGTTGCTTTAGAAACAAGAGGCTGGAAGGGACCCATGCAGAGGCTTCCTTCATCCTTTACCGTTAGCTGTTCATTCTGGGCAGGGGATTCTCAGCCTGGCTCCCAAAGCAGAGAGAAGACGACCACCGTTTCCCTCGACAGTCTCCTTAGAAGTCTCCTCCATGGAAAACCTGACCAACATCTTCATATTTTTTTTTCTCAAGCTGCAATTCAAAATCTTTCCCTCTCGCAGCTTCTGTGTATAGAAAGGAAACTAGCTAGCTGGGTAACTGCTGTAGGGGCTCCTGCTGGACCGTTGGAGAGAAGGAATTCAGGGAAAAAAGCAATGTTAGAAGCTGGATAAAGTAATTTTTTAAATGCAGTGTCACCTGTATCTGTGACTTGACACTAAGGAAGATGGAAAAGGAACATATTTACTAGTTTCTGTGGTCACTTGTATTGGAATCCATTTGGCTGAGGGACCTTGTGAGGTTCATGTTGTCAGTGAAGCCTTGCCTACATTTTTATGGACACTCGAGGAAGGGGTTAGGAGATCAATTGGTGGGGCTGTAGGATAGATCATGTAGCTAACGACCCAGGGTAATTGGGGGAGAGGTATAGCGTTTTTATTTTAAAGACATAGTAGGAAAAATTGTCAGACTTGTCAATTTGCATCTACTCCTCATTATGCCTTATGAAATAATCTACTAAAACTATTTTGCACCTCTGTATTCATTTCTGTTAGAAATAAATGCTTACTTAAAATTTGGGAATTCCTCACAGAATCAATTGGGTGAACTCATATCCAGATCTACTCAGCCACTGAGGATTAACAGATAAATTAACGGTGAGGTTCCCAAGGGTGAAGAGGACTGGAGTGTCTTGAACAAAGGAAATACCTGAGAAGTTGACCCAGGCCACTGGTCACCTTACATTTGCTCCCACCTGTCTTTTAAGATGGAGGGAGATAGGCTTCAGTGTGTTGTGTTTTCCTGGCATTCTAAACAAGCCAACCAGAAATGCAAACCAGAACGCTGAGTGAATCCCCTTTTGGGTACTGATGAATTCTTATCCATATGGATGTCAAAGGTCACCTCGCTCCTATGGGCGTGCATATCTATAAATATCACTTTGGTTCTCTTTTTGCAAGTGAGAGATCAGTATTGGTCTTAACGGTGCTTGCTAGTTTTCTCCAGTTCCTCAACCTCTCCCAGTTTCAGCAGAAATTATAGTTACTGTCAAAAAGAGTTTTGTGGTCAGAGATTTCTCTTTTAGGGAACTATTTTGAGCTGATCAACTCAAGTGTTTACGGTAAAAATGAGAAAACTCTCTTTCTTTAACTTCTCCCTAGTCCTTGTTGTTCAAAATTCAGAGTCTGTTATGTAAAATTCCATCTTGCCTTCCTCAACCCTAAACTGGATATTCCCTTTCAGTTTTTTCACTGCTTCAGTATTTGATTTTCATGTGCTTAGAAATCTAAGAAATTGAGTAAATAGAAGAATGTATATTACAGAAATTAGATAGCAAATAGCATTATATGATGTTGCCATTTCTTTTCCACATTGCTCATATTAAAAATAGTAATTTATCTTTTGACTAAAATGCCAATAACCAAAGAAGTCAACTTTTTTTTTTTAAATGCTGCACAATTAGTGCTATCCAGACATCTCATGGTAAACATGTTAAAATCCACACTCAGTATTTAGGTAACAAAATGTACATTGAGACACTCTTCATTTTGTAAATTAGGTAATCCCCTTAACATTTGATAGTGTTATTCTCAATTCTTATCTGTTGCTATACAGTCATTGAGCTGAATAAAATGTCGCAGTGTAGCAATTAAGAACACCTTATCTATTTTTTCCCTTTAAACCACAAGTTCAGTAAATTACAACTTGATTGTCTGAGTAAACAATGGAACCTGCTGTGGCTGCTTTGTTATAGAACAGTTCTGCATGCAAATTAACAACAGTCAGTTATTCCCAGTATGATGGAGCATACCTTTTCTAGAATTTGCATTTCCCTTCTCCAACTCCAGGAAAACAGATTAAGACAAACACTTCGTCATATTATCCCTTTTTCCAATTTCTTGGCCACAGGCAACCGTGCCTACCCCAGCACTACCCTGGGGGACACTGTGGTAACACTGTCTGGAAACATGCTGGCGTGTGCTTTACCGGCCCTCTGCTCTCTCAGCGGCATTTAACAGTGCTTCACCAAAACATACACAACTTAATCAGAGTGGAGGAAATGCCAACTCGCTTTCTCATTAGGGGATAGAAATTCTTATGGACCGAGGTATGCGTAGTCGTTCTTGCACTGGGGTAACGTGTGGTGTTTCCGTGAGGTCCCACTCTTGTGTACTGCGTATGGTTCACTGTCAGATAATTTAACACCCAAGAAAATCTTCCTTGAATAAATTAGAATATATTTGCAAATTAATTGGTTAATTAGATTTTAGACATCTCTGGGGGACTTGGCTGAAACAGATGTGTGCAAAAGCCCCTCACAGAGCAGGGGATGAGGGCTTCTTGCTGGGCTTTCGGAAGGAAGAGTTCTTCTATCACTTTCGGTGCCCATGTATTCTGATGTATGCAATTTGTGCATAAAGCAGTAGAACCACAATCCTGCCTTGGGAGTTAATTGTTATAGGGACATGCTCAGAAGGTACCAAACTCTTCAAATAACTGTACTGTAAAATAAAGTACTAGTAGAGTGTTGATTCTTTCTTAATTTTGTCTGGAAACCATACGGGGATCCAGTTATAATCAAAGAAAGACAGATTAGAGGATGCTTTTAAATAATTCTGTAAGACACAGGCAATGCATGTGAAGATACCATTAAAAAGCAAAAGCTGGAGCTCAGGCCTAGGAGTTAGCAATCAGCTCGTATGTGTCATTTCACTTTCTTTTTCTTCTCTATTGCTTTACTACAGAACAGAAACTGAGCTGGCATTCCTGTGAGTACTGTTCATAATGTGTGATTTTAATAACTGAACCATAGAAGTAAATTTCATTTTGTTCCTTTATTCATTTTTATCAGGAAGCAGTTAATATTTATGGTGCACCTGCTGGGTGCTGAGGTGGATGATGGACGCAAAATAGACCCATGTATCCCCTACTTTCAGTGGGCTCCCAATCTCTTGGCACGTCCTGGATGGTAAAATTGGTTTATATTTTCTAGCACTTGCAGTGGGAAGACGCAATCACTCTGCAGCAAGCTGGATCACGGGGGGAAAAATGTAGAGCTAAAGACTGATCATAAATGAGCCACGTGTCCATAATTACGGACACACCATTAGCAGGGCCACTCAGTGGGGACTAGTATAGACTGTTGGGCGGTGTGCTAGAAATGGGGAGCAAACGGAATAGCCAAGCTATAAACATCAACATTAAGCCTTTCCTTCTTCTTTCTATTTGGTGCCCACTTGTTACATTAAGGTCAGCTCCCAGAGGACTGACATCTGTGTGTCACCTGTGCATAGAAAAGTCCCTAGCAAAGAACATACTGGTAGCAAATGCTGAATGTGAAGAGATGCCCAGACAGTGATTCTCAGATGCTTGAATAAAGGGGAACCACACCTGGAACATCATGGGGGGAAATTGGGGGTCAAACATGGACTTTTAATGGAACCATGCATCCCATTTTACCAAGATTTGAGAGGTATGTCATATCATCATAATTAGTTGCTTCGATTTTAGTTTTGCTTATGTGTTAAGAAAAATGAGTCATCATGGAAATAATTTATGAATAATTGGGTCATCTTTAAACAAAGTTTCCATTTCCTAAATCTCTTTTTTTTTTTTTAAGTAAGAAGCAAAGCCCTCAATAACGCAAATGATATTCTCATTTGAAATCAGTAGTATTAGCTTAAGTTTTGGGAGCTGTTGTTTCCTGCAATTGGTGTAGTAATGTCACCTCATGCTATATTCTTGCTTTATCTCCCACGGTAAATAGTTTTTTTTCCCCCTAAATTTAGTTCATAGTCTAAAGTACTATTATATATCTGGGGCACCAGGGTGGCTCAGTCCGTTAAGCATCAACTTTGGCTCAGGTCATGATCTCATGGTTCGTGAATTCAAGCCCTGCATCGGGCTGTGTGCTGACAGCTCAGAGCCTGGAGCACACTCAGATTCTGTGTCTTCCTCTCTCTGCCCCTCCCTCCCCCTCTCAAAAATAAACATTAAACATTTTTAAAGTACCATTATAATTTTTTAATTACAAAAAATTTTTTTAAATAATCTCTACACCCAACATGGAGCTCCAACTCACAACCTGGAGATCAAAACTCTCATGCTCTACTGATTAAGCCAGCCAGGCAACCCAAAAGTATTATTATATTTGATTTGATTTTCACAGAACTACATTATTAATAGCACTATTCATGTAGCATAACCTTATTTCAAGGAGAAAATCTCAACATGTATATATATATTTTTTTTAATGTGAGAGACAATAGATATTTATGGCAAAGGATTTAAATTCCATTCATTCCCAAACAATCCATTAAAATGTAGCTTAATCAAATAAGGTTATTTTACAATCAGAAATGTATATGTTGGTAGTTTTTATATTTGACATTAAGATGGGATTCCCATAAAATGAAATACTGTCTTCAAAATGGGCTTTGTTCCTGCTATGCTTTCCTTCATTAACAGCCAATAAGGACCAGGAAAAAAAGGAAATTTACTAAGATATTTTATCTTGATTTCCAGGCATGGTTTATAAGGGAGGAAGGTAGGTGTTTTGGAGGATTTCAGAAGTCTCTGGTAATTGAATTCACTTGAGACTAGGTCATTCCCATGCATCCTGTACTGTGGAAGAAGAATTGCCCTTTACCCAATCCCGAGTGGCTTGGAGAGAGAAACTGCTCATGGACAAGATGGAGCTTCTTTTTTTCTTTTTAAATGTTTATTTATTTTTGAGAGAGCACGCGAGACAGAGTGCAAGCAGGGAAGAACAGAGAGAGAGATGGAGACACAGAATCCGAAGCAGGCTTCAGGCTCTGAGCTCTCAGCACAGAGCCCGATGCGGGGCTCGAACTCACGAACCAAGAGTTCATGACCTGAGCTGAAGTCGGAGGCTTAACCCACTGAGCCACCCAGGTGCCCCTGAGCTTCTTAACCTCTTGGAATTTCCACTTGAATACCACGGATTGACAAATCGGGGTTCTTTCATTAAGATCTTCACAATTCTGGATGTGGAGGCAGGCATGGGCAGGTTAGCTGAGGGTCACAGAACAGACCAGAGGTCCTGCCCTGGAGAGGACACCCACTGGAGAGGTGCAGGGTGGGCATCTTCGGGTGCTGGCAGCAAGTCCGGCCCACCAGGCAGAACGCACACAGCAGGGAACCCACAGTTGTGCAAAAAGGGAGATTTTTGGCAGGCACTTGGCACTGGGGAGGTCCTGAGAGCCCCAGGGTAGGTGAGTGGAGGAAGTCGAGGAACAGAAGTATGGAGAGAATGCTCATACCCGGCTGCTTTTCATCAGCATTAATGTGGCCCGACATCGGTATCAGGCCCTACTTCCTGGGCTGGGATTTTGGCGGGACTCCAGAATTTGTTCTGAGACATGTTTTCATGCTAACATACCACTTGATAGTGAAGATGTGTGGAAAGATGTATATATAGTTTCTTCCTACACTCTATTGCAGATACCAATATTGACTAAAGAACCTGACGGGAGGAAGTAGCTATATTGGCTTAAAGGATTCCCAGCACCATACCCAGAAAACCGTGGCCTGGGGAATGTGGTTTTGTGCTGGTGGCTTACACTGAGATCACCTATGGCCCCTAAGGCTAGGAGTTAGGATCAGTTCCTCCCACCCCAAAGGGACTAGGTAGCTCCCCAGACGAAAAAAATGGGTATTGGGAAGGAAGGAAGCAAACAATTATTCAATCAATGTACAATAATCCCACAGGAATTCCTCAATGTTGTTCGCCCCAGTGGGAGGCTCCATTTGCCTGTACAGAGCGTGGGCAAAGATACTGTTGACCAGTGGTGGGTGGTTCCTGGAGCTTGCAGTGTAAAGCAGACACCTGAGGTCTGGAGCCAGGGGAAGAAGTCGAGTTATGAGAAGTCAAGACAAATAACTGAAAAGAGCTAATGGCATTGGTTATTTGCCGAATCCCTCAACTTGAACCTAAGTTTCTCCAGGCTTCTCTCTCAGAAGAAGGGCTGGTTCTAGACCCTTGCAGATTTGGTGGTAATGTGTTTCACTGTGGGGGTTTGAAGACCACAGGGATAGGGAAAACTTCCACACTACAGCATACAAATTATTATGGGTCAGTAGGTATGGCTTTGTTCAGAAGACTATATATCCTCCTAGTTAGCAGGAGAGCTTTTTAAAAAATAAAAGCTAAGAGAGAAAAGGGGTTGGGGGAGGAAAGGAAAAGAAAAGGCTATGTTTAGAGGAAGTAGGTAGGTTTGAAGGAATCCAAGTCTCTCTGAAGATTGTTACATTCAGCCTTTTTACCTCCCGGTCTTCAATCCAGCCAGGGTGTTGGTGAATGAAAATCATTATTTTATGACCATTTGCTGTTTGGTGGGGTGTTTGGAATAGCTAGTTAATCCCATTCCAATTCATAATGGGCAGGTAGCCAATTCATACAAAACACCTTGACAATCCGTACTAATTGGTTTGTCTCCATGGAGCAGCCAAAACTGAATTGCCCGTGGAGATGGACATTTCCTTCCACCCACCTCCTTCTTTCAACTCTCCTCCTTTCCCTGACCAGCACCACCCACCACACACACACACACACACACCCACCCACACACACACACGCACTATGCACACATACACAGCCTGCCAGAGTGGTTTTGCATTTAAATGGCATCATTTTTCCACCCATCTTCCCGGGCTATAAATTTCCCCAAGCTTTCTTTCTAAAAGAGGGACCAGATTAGAGGTAAGGAAAGTAAACCGAACGTCCTTGGGACATTTTCAGGGTCGTTTGTATTGTCAGAGTTGGTTGCATTGCCAAGGGTGGTGGAAGGGACGTTATCTGTGAACAAAGCAAAATGCACTTCATGTTTTGGATGACCAAGGAAACATTCCTAGACAAAGATTCATACAGCCTAGAAATAATTTCAGAAAGATCTACTGACCCACAAAAACAACCAGCCCACAGAGGCATCTCCAAGAATGGCTAAACATGTACAGAGAGACACCCCCCAAAATATAAACATATGGGCTTATGTAACTGTGATATCTGGTTCCTGGGTAAGTAATTACCCTTTACACCTGCGTTGGCTTTATCAAGCACTGACTACATTTGGGCTCTGGCATTTCTAAGGGGCAGGTGGGATCGATGGCATTACCTACGTTTTGTGAAAGGACCAGTTCAGTTGGCTGGCTGGAAATGCAGTGGTACTTCGTTGCACTTCAGCTAGAGCTCTGGAGCTGGGCCAAATCCTGTGGGGTCTCCTTACCAGCTCTGTGACCTTGAGCAACCACTTAACCTCCCTGTGTTTTCAGGGTGTTTTTTTTAAACCAACCATTCTTGAGATAAGGTCTGTACTTCATTGAAAATTATATCTTATAATTAAATAACATCTTTTTAATAATCTTCAGTTTTAAATGGCTTAACTTTTTATACATTTGGGTTTTACATAAAGAATAGAAACCTCCATGTAATGATGAGTTGTAATACCTTCTTCTTTTATTCATGTGCTGTTGCCCTCACCTTTCTCCCTCCAACCGAGGGTAAAATTAAAATAGTATAACTCTGTGTAAACATTTGTCAGCCCAGATGCATTTCTAGATATTCAGTGTGTACAGACACCTGATTATTTACACAATTTATACAGTGAGTGCCATCATCTGTAGGTCGCATGAATATCTATCAAATACTTGCTCCTAGTAAGCCTTGCTGTGAGTTTTGACAGTCAGAAATACATAACCTGACCCATAATTATTTCTGCCTGTACAATGTGGTAGATGGAGAACAAGGTTAGGAAACACTCCAGCCCCCTAGGGTCAAAGAGGGATGAAGGAAATAGAGAAAGTTTTCATAAAGTGTAAGACAAAAGTAAGTCATTTTAAAGTAAGGCCATCTGATTCTTTTCTTGCTTTGTCATCTCAAGGCCCAGATACCATGAAGTGGAAGATGATGTGATAGACTTCCCTTCATCACAGGGTGAAGGTCAGGGAGGTTTGATTGGAACCTCCAGGCCTCCAATGGAAGGTGAAATTAATGAGGAATTCTAACAAAATCAACAAATGTTTGCATGGGGCTCACAGCACAGCTCATGAGCTGGGCTGCAGATGTTCTTTGGGCTTCTGTTGTTGTAATTGGTCTCTTACTCAGATGAATAGATACTCTAGGCCTGAAATCCATAATGAAACCCAGCTTCTGCTTTCTTTTTTTGTTTTTTGTTTCTTGGTATTGTGGGGTTTTTTGGTTTTTGGTTTTTGTTTTGAAAACTTTGTGTAACTTTGGAGAAAAGGGACTAAGGGAGGGAATCTCTAGCCTTACTTAAAGAAAACAAGCCAGGCTTGATAACCAAGCTCTGCCCTCTTAGGCTCCATATCACCCATGTGTACAAATCACTAGAAAATCTCAAGGATACTTACAGGGAGAAAGAAGAGTTGGGTAAACCTGTTCCTTGGTCTGGGAGAGAATGGAATTTTTTTTTTTAATTTCAGATTTTTGTGTTTTGGCAGTTGGTTTGGAACGTCTACTTAAGAACTTTTTAAAAAACGTTTTGCTGTCATCCGTTTTTCAGCATGACTCCTCACCCTTCTGGGAGGGTGGGGGTGGGGGTAGAATTGTCTTGGGATTCTGTCAGTATAGTAAAGTTCCGTGCAACTTGTTGCCGGAGGTTGGAGTACATCGTAGCCGACCCAGACTCACTGGCCGCAGAAACTTTCCCCAAATATAACAACTTCATCTTTTGGAAAATTGCATCCAGGTGGTAAAGGCTGACAGTGATTTATGCTGACTCGGCTCTCGGCAGCTGATATGCATATATGAAATACCCCTGGACTCTGTTGGCTTGCTTAAAGAACTGCGCTCGATCTGCTCCTTGCAGCCTTCTTCCTCAGCCTGCATTGCTGACATGTCTCAAGTGTGATTTGAGGGTCTGCAGGAGGAAAGAGCCGGGAGCTGGAGCCGTGTGGAGCCTGGGAGAGTATGCACAGGCCGAACATCTGCTTGAGACTTCATGGAGATGTGTAGCACACTGATTTACAGTCCTTTGGGGAGCCTGTGCACAGAACCCAGACTCACGACGAAGCTGGCCTCTGGCAAGAGTCGGGGTACACAATTGAGCTGGATTATCAGGACATTGGAGAAGTCTGTCTAGTCTTGTCTTCGGTGCCAAATTGTAGATTTCTTATTTGGGGCCACATCGGTCCTCCCTGCCACCGGAAACAAAACAAAAATGCCAAGAAAAAGAACCCCAGACTTACACATCAAAATACACATAGCAGTTTTGAAATAAAATGATGCTTCTCACAGTCTTTAGAGTATAGAAATCAAGAGCATGCACTTTGGAGTCAGACCACTGGGGTTCCAGTATAGGCTGTACACACAGTAGCTGTGTGACTATGGGCAAGGCACTTAGCCTCTCTGTGCCCTAGTTTCCTCACCTGTAAAAAGGGGTGACAGTATTTACCTTTTAAGGTTATTTTGAGAAGTAAATGAAGTTTAGACATGTAAGGAATTTAAAATAGCACCTGGAAAATAAAGCCCTATCTAATTTTTTGTGATTTTTTTTTTTTCCCTGGAAGGCATGAGTAAGCATCAAGGTGAGGGCCAGCCACTGCCCTGCTGGATAAATGCATTTGGTTCTAATCACTTACCTTCCTGCGTCTGCCATCCCGTCCACCACCACCACCCTGACTGGCTTGGCTTCTTTCCCTTGCTCCTTGAGTGTGTGAAGAAGGTTCAAAATTGGGGCCCTGTCCAAATGGCCCCCACTTGTTGAATCATTCTTTCCACACCCCCTTTAGGGCCCTGGCTTCTCTTCAGCCCTTAGGCCCCATTTCAGTGCTGCTCCTTCAGAAAGGGCTTTCCTGCCCATCTCCTTTCCACTCCTATGCCTCCACCAGTCCACAACCGCTTTAATGCCTACCCATTCTTCAGGGCCTTTAGGATCTGTAGCTACCTATGACCTGCATGTGTATTTTAACAGGGTTTGCGCCCCGCAGTGGATGATGGAGCACATCGCATTTCTGTTTGAGCCCCCACTGAGTATCCAATCCAGTATAGTGCTGGCAGTTATATAAACGCTCAGAAAATATTGGGCTCACTCACTCTAGAGTTAGAGTGAGTAAGTGACTGACTGAATAACTGATGTGCTTTCTAGAGTATATTCGTGGTGGTGTGGGCAGAGCATTTCTTCCTTCTGAGCTGGCCAATTCTCATTCCCCCCCAATCCGACCGGTCTTTACCCCTTTTTATTTACATTGTAATGGGAGTGCAACAGAAGTCCAGGAAATAATCAAATGCCTCTTCTAAAGATGAGGTATGGCCTCCCCCTCCCCGTGTGTACTTTTGACTATGTGGGAGCTAAGGAGGAAGCAGGACCTATTCCCCTTCCTCACCAGGCACGTTCGGTGGGAACACTTGCATGTGGATGTGCCCCATCTACTGGTTGAATCAGGTGGCTACATTCTTCCTGGATGGCATTACCCTGTGCGGTGACTATCTTTACAAGCAGCTGAGATGGTGCTGGGGTTTCAGGCACACGTTGCTATCCCGCTGGCAACGAAGTGAAAGGTAAAACATAGTTTGCTTCTGGAGAGCATGTTTTGGCATTCGTGGTGCCTAGATATTTATCAGAGTTGCACACATTCTGTCGTGTGAGTTTTGCAAGTTTGAAGTTAAGAGTTTCACACTTGTGTCCACGGGCTAAAATCCATCGTTTAATATCCGCGTGCACCATTTCGTTGTTCGCTGTGTGCCTTATGCTTGTGTAATTTTTGGATAAGCTTATAAGTAGACGTAGTGAGGCTCCCCAGCAGATCTGTGGGCTGAGGGCTGAGTGGGTAGCGTTTCTGTTGTATCGGGGATGCAGCTGTCTGAACGTTGAATTCAGGTGGGTATTTTATAGCTTTTTATAACTTGTGCTGCCTTACAAAGATTTGTCTAACATATCCATCCAGAAGCGTCTCACCTCACACCACCCCATCCAGATTTCCACATCATAAATACCAAAGGCATAAAACCATCTTAATTTTAAGTTTTAAGGTCACTTACTCTCACTTATAAGGTTTTTCTTCTTTTGACAATTATTAAGTAGTTGTTAACTTATTCTTTCTCACTATTATTCTGTAGTCTCCACTCAGTCCCCAAAGGGGAGGCTTTCGAATGCCAGCTGGGTTTTTTTTTTTTTTTTTTTTGCCTTTGCGTTTTGTCTCTGAGTTGTTTAGCATGAGAGGCTTTCACAGTGCCAACACAAAGTTGGCAGAGCAATAGCTTACTTTAGTTTCTCTTGGTTCGGGATGATTTCAGACACCTGAGAGTGTGTAGCATCTCTCAGAGCATAGATATAAAAAACAGAAAGCCAAACAACAAATGCACTAACTTATCCAGAATGCAGCAATCAGGAAAAACCTAGGAATAAGCCATTTTAATGTCAGCGTACATGTAAGGTCTGTATGTTAAGGTTTGGTAATTACTTCATTGGAATTGCTTGTTTGAACAGGCATCAAAATATTTCCAGTGCTCATGCTCTGAAAGATCTCTATGCCTCTTCCTTCTGGAGACCTCAGCTACTGCCAGTACAAAATACCGCTGAAGAAGGTCCAGCAGGTTCTCGAACTTCTCAGAACACACTTGAATTCTATTTGTCTTTATTTACTGGCTTTATAATTCTGGGAAGATTTTCAAACCTCTGTCAGCCTCCATGTTCAGTCGTAAAATGGGGATAATGGTACTGACTTCAGATTATGACCCTCTGTGTAAAGCCGTCAGCACGGTGCTTATTAGCATACACGTGTGCTCTCAACTGGAGCAATTGTTATATTTTTACCATTATTGTTATTGCTGCATGTGAGTTATTTATAGTTTATTATTTGTTTTTTACCGGGAGCCTTTCTTTGGGCTCTCATCATCATCTTTCTTTTTCTAGTCAGGATTCTGATTTAAAGATGGAGAATGTGTGTTGTGATGTTTAACACGTATATATATATTTTTTTGTCCTCCAAGCTTTTCTTCCAGTTCTTTCCTAAGGGCTTAGCGGCCTTAAAGATACAGGTAGCAGCGGTTTGCTCTGGTCTGACCTCATGATTCGATCTTTATTTTGCTGTGTCGGAGATTCTTGGGGAGGTCCTATAATCCCTCAATAAGTCTAGGAGGCAGATACATGAAAGCTGTGTCTTTGTTGGGCAAAGCCCAGTCATGGCTTTTCTTTTGTTCCTGACTCTCAGTCCAAACTAAGACCTTAATAACTGAAATTCCCTCTTGCACCCCCTCACCTTAGGACTATGAAGTCAGCAGGAAAGACATCACAGTGGCAGAAAGATGCCTTCACAGCCCCCCTGCCCTCCCCGGCTGTGGGCCCTGGGCCAGGCCACACAGCAGTCAGCACCTGAGGACGGGCAGGCCGAAGCCAGATCCCAGGGGCTGAGTGCGCCCTCCCAGCGGGAGTCGAGCTGCCTTCTCCTCTCTATCCAATTCAGCGGCCTGTGAGGCTGCCTCTTTCTGCGACTGTGTCATCTCTGCCTTTTCTCTCATGATTTCCTTCACCCTGGAGATGTTCGATGTTAGGGCAAAATACAGGCATTCAAGCTGCTCGTAGCATTTAGGGAGTTGGGGAATTTGGCTTTTAATTACTGTGAAAATATGATTATTTAGGGACTCAGCACAATCTCTACAGAGCTTGTAGAATTTTGTGGCAATGGGAAAAGGGGCTCATAAGTACGTGCTAGAGAAGGTGAATTGTCAGGTCCTGGGAGGAAAGAGCAGGTAAAATGAGCAGAGCAGTCTCAAGTAGCTTCCATTAACTCGAATCAAGATGTGAAGGCTCTTCCCACCACAGCCTTCCTTCTGTAACACAGGTTAAGACCGGCTGCCCAGTTCCATTGCTGAGAGGGTGTGTGGCATCTAGAATGTTGTGTACAATGGGCGTGTTTCACAGAAAGTGAGTATCCGTCCGGACAGCCAGTCCTTCATCCTACTCGATGTTTCCAGGCAGCAAGAAGCCCCAGCGTTTGTTTCACACACACATACAAAGAGTTCGTCTTTGTCATGGCAAGCTGTTTTTGCCTTGTTGAGATGACAAGATGTAGTATGTGTCTTTTGCTTGCACAAACGTATTTTACGTGTCTCCATGGTCGTTGCATAAGGCCATCCTGGTGGCCTTTGACAATTTGCTGTCAACACTGCCCACAGCACTTCATCTCAACCCCAGTCCTCCTTGACCCTTATGGGGTACTCTACTCCTGACAAGGTCACTCTTCTCTTTTATGTGCTCTTGTAGAACCATTAGTCTCTCCTTTGATCGCTCATTAAAAATTATTTAATATCCAGGTGCCTGGGTGGCTCAGTCATTTGAGCAACCAACTCTTGCTATCAGCTTAGCTCATGACCCCAGGGTTGTGGGATCAAGCCTCACACTCTGCACTGAGTATGGAGCCTGCTTAAGATATTCTCTCTCTCACTCTCTCTCTCTCTCTCTTCCTCCCTCCTTCCCTCCCTCCCTCCCCTTTGTCCCCACCCTTCTCCCCTGCTCATGTGCATGCTCTTATAAATAAATAAATAAATAAATAAATAAATAAATATTTAATATCAGCCCTCCCAACAAGACTGAAAATTCCGTAAGATAAAGAAATGCCATGATGACAGTGATGAATTTTTGCTCCCCGTGTACTCCCCCCTCCTAACAGCGGCATGCCTGGTTGTTAGGTAGCTTCTCAATAAGCATTATTGGTAAATGGGTAGATGGATGAGTAAGTGAACAAGTGAGATGTCAGTGTCTCTTATAGTGTTCATTTTATCTCTCTTCCCTGTCCTGTTCACTTGGCGTTAGGACCTGCACACGTAGGAGAGGTTCCGCACAGTTTCCTAGGCAACTAAAAGATGCCTTGTGGTTCTTAGTACCAATGCCGTGTGGTGGATCCGGGATGTAAAATTATATAAATTCTTAGAAAGAGGCCTTGTGGTTTCGCTGTTCTACAAGTGGTCCTGGCTGAGATAAAATACAGCAAATAGGCAGCCATTTGTTTCTCACCTGCTCTATCTACTCCCCAGGATCTGGGACTAATACTTCACTTGGGAGGTGACCTCGGAAAGGATGCCTTCTCTAATTCAGAGCCAGATAAAAGAACTGGTGCAGTGCCAGGCCTGTCTCCAGCCAGAGGACCATGAATCAGCCCAGGAGATTCCATAGTCTCCCTCAAGACAGAGCTCACTTACCTAGTCCATGGGCCAGCCCCAAGAAGCATTATAGAAGCAAGATACTGTGCTACTATATGTTAAGTTGGACCCTACAGTCAGAATGTCTGAGTTCAAATTCCACCTGTGTGCTTATTAAGTGAATTTAGACAACTTAGGTATAATCCTCAATTTCTTCTTTTATAAAGGAGGACACATAATATTACCTATCTCACAGGGTTGTTGGAAGATCAAATGGCCAGATATAAAGTGCTTTGTGGAAGCTTGAGCTTGTAATAAGCTCACAAGAAATGCTTGTTAACATCTTTTTTTTTTTTTTTTTTGAGAGAGAGAGAAAGAGAGCACGCATGCATACAAGCAGAGTAGGAGCAGAGGGAGAGGGCATGAAAGAATTGCATGGAGCCCAACATGGGGCTCGATCTCACAACTCTGAGATCACAACCTGAGCTGAAATCTAGAGTTGGACACTTAACCGACTGAGCCACCCAGGCACCCCTAATTATTATCATCATTTTTATTGATAGCAAGAATTTCATTGCAGTTCCAAGCCAGTCCCTGTGAATGCGTGTCCTTTCTATCCCTTTCAGTCTATGCTGGGACCCATGTGTTCTCCCCCACCTGCTCTGCCTACATGTATTGGGCTCCCATTTTTACTATGAGGACCCAAGCACAGTGTCCAGGAGTGACACCAGTTATTCTGCATTTTGCCTTATAATACCTTAGCCACTACTGTAAAGGCCAACTTGAACCACCTGAAAATCCATACTGTATAGTGATTTGCCGGTGTGCACACACTATCCACAGGTATTAGATAAATTAAACAATGCTGACAGTGTGTGCATGTGCCCCACGAGGTCGCCCTGCTTTCTTAAAGCATTTAAGCACACTTAATCTAATGGAATATATTATGACTTCAGTAGCTTCTGGATAGAAGTTGGAGAAAAAAATTTTAACGTGGCACCAACTAAAACTCCCATACGGTTATTTAAGGCAGCTTCAGCACTTCCCCGGAAACTGGGATCTGTTGAAGAAATAGCCACTCCTCTTAGAGAATGAATTTTTTTTCCTCTTAAAAAATTCCTTCCTTATTTTTAGAGTTTGGATGAGATTGGGACTCCAAATCTATTTTCAAGCTGTCTCTTTCTTTCTCTGCTGGCTCAGAACTAACCTTTTTATCTTGCTTCTGCCCCTGGTGGTAGTATCTTAGGCAAGTTACTTGACCTCTTCCTGGCTTTGCTTTTTTTCATCTGGGATGTTTGGAATGGATGATCTTTGTGGTGCCTTCCAGCTGTTAACATTTTTTTGATTTCATGATTTCTCTCCCTTGTTATTATAGAAAGCGTAAGTGTTGTGCCGCAAGCATAAGATAGGAAAGTATTCATTGATCAAGTTGAAAAACCTCCACTTGCCACATTCCAGGACTCTGAGCTTGGGCTTAAAGAGTTTACAGTTGTTTTCAGGCAGTTTTTTGTGCTAATGGTAGTTTAGGTTTCATTCCTGTTTTCATTGTTGTTATTGTTGATGTTGTCATTGTAGACCTTTTTGGACATGTGGCCGTTTGATCTTGGGTAGAGAATACTATGTCGTGACATACCCCAGTGTCCTTACCCTTGGCATGTTTTGGAAGCCCACAGGCAGGATCTTAAGGCTGCCCCAGCCACTGTCAATGAACCAGGCCACCTAAATTCTCCAGTGGTTGCCTTTTGGTACTTGGCAGGAAAATCCTTTTCATGTTAGTTTCAAGGTTGTCAGATATCATTATCTCCAAGTATTAAAAATTTCAAAGAAAGGAGGCAGTGTGTTTGATTTATAGAATAATTATCTAGCTTTAGCTCTCGCTTGGCTTTGGCAATGGTTTTGCAGGCACTCGAAAATTAAATCCATTTTTTATGGCACTACAAGGTATTATCTCACAGCAAATGATAATTAAACACCTGTGAAATCAATTAGCCCTTTAAGCAGGGAAAAAAAAGTTTTCCAATTATGTTTTCACACCTCCAAAACTTTTATAATTCCAAAACCAACACTCGTGGAGAGGGATGTGGTCGATCGGCGTTGCAGGGTTAACTTTCCATAAAGAACATCCCTAAATTTTGCTTTGACTTCTCCCCAACCAAGGAAGGCAGTTTGTGGTACCAGCTCCCTTCCAGAGAGGATGCAGCTCCAGAGGAGCCGACTCTTAGCAGCTATCTATCTGACACACCGCTGAACTGTCAGCTCCTCTACAAAGGAAGTTACTCACTTTGTGTTTTGATGCCAAGTTTTAGTTGACAGTTTATTTAAAAGCCAAGATACCTTATTGGAAACTAAGCAACAAGACGATCCATGTGACAGAATTGCTCTGCCTTTAAGGGCCCTGTAGCCAAGAGTTCTGAGCCTTCTTCATTACAGATTCATACTCCGAAAACAGACTGATGGGCTAATAGCTGAAAACTAACACAGAAGAGCCCTGGGAATCATGGCCGGTTTTCCAGACCCTCTTAGGATCGTGTGTGTTTCATCACTGGCTTTGGTAACAAATTAGCTGTTGCAGATGCTTCTTTTGGAAAATGATCTGCACTTCTGAAGCATTCAATGCATTTGGGGTGGAGGCCATAATAATTTGGGACTCAGAAAAGAGGAAAGGAAACAAAACAGTACCAAACCTTTGACATCCTCTACATTATGCCTCCCAATATACAAAGATCATTCTAAGAAGGCACTTGCCTTGTGTTCCCCCGTATTCACACGTGCTCTTGTTTACATAAACTTGTCTTATACTCTGTCCCATTAGGTCCGCAGTAGACCTCGTTAGGCAGGCAAGACAAGTATGATTGCTCCATCTTATAAACAAGCATGCATTTAGGACCCAAGTGCCTTCTTCAAAATCAAGCAGTTAATGACAAAGTCAAGACCAGAAACTATAGTTTCTAATATTTGTTCATGCAAGTTTCATCCCTTCACTCTGCATAAACCTCTCTTAAAGACATTCTTTAAAAAAATTTTTTTTCTCCAAAAGCATTTTTAATGAGATCTTGCTTTCATAGCAGATGGCATTTAAAGCAGTTGATGAATCTTAACATTAACCAGAGAGATGAGGCTGGTATTGCACCAAAAAAAAAAAAAAAAAAAAAACACAAACAAGAACTTCACTATGTTCTTTTAGAAGGTTGTCCTGTGGGTTATCACTTCAAACATGGCCAGCAACTGGGACACTTGGTGACTTGGTGGCCACATGAGTATTGTCCCCTGAGGAATGAGAGATAATGGTATTCATGAAACAACAAATATTTCTTTTCTTTCTTTCTTTTTTTTTTTTTTTAATTTGTTAGAGAGTGCAGTGGGGGGAGAGGCAGAGAGAGAGAGAGGGAAGAAGAGAATCCTAAGCAGGTTCCACACTCACTGCAGAGCCTGACAACAGGCTGGATCCCACAACCCTGGGATCATGACCTGGACCAAAATCAAGAGTCAGATGCTCAACTGACTGAACCCCCCAGGCACCCCAACAACAAATATTTCTTAAGATCACCATGGTCCAGGCACGTCTAGGGGCTGAGGTCACAGTGATGAATAAGAACAAGGAAACTCCTTTCCTCATTGTGTGTGTGTGTGTGTGTGTGTGTGTATAATTTAGGGAGAAAGAGAGTGAGCCTGTAAAACAAATATGTGGGTGAATTCAGACCGTAGTAAATCCTAAGACAGAAATGAAACAGGGCAACGGGACAGTGAATGCTCGGAACACAGACTGGTCTGTGAGGGCCTCTCTGAGGAGGTACTGTTTATCTGAAAACTGATTTGCATCTTGGGACAGATGGGTGAGAATATTCCCAGCAGAGGGCATAGCAAGTACAAGCCCAGGAGATGGTGATGAGTGAGTTGTGTGAAAAGAAGCTGAGAGAAGGGCAGTATAGCAGTGGCTGGTGAGTGAGGAGCAGGCAGTCTGAGCTGTGGGCAGAGGCCAGTTCTCATGGAGTCCCATTGGCAATGGCAAGGAGTGTGAATATTATTCTAAGTGTCATGAGGGGCCACTGGGGGCTTTTCAGCCTTGGAGTTAAGAGTTTAAGGGTAACTTTAGTTGCTCTGTGGATTGAACCCTTAAGATTGAACTTCTCCTGACCTGAAACTAATAGGAACCAGAGCATGCTTCTTATTGCTCAGTTTGTGTAGAGACCCAAAGGAATAGAATTAAGGAGATCTAGGAAAGAAGGGCCTGAGAAGACCAGGGTTCCCATGTAATTACAAAAACCGTTGAGGGCGTCTTTGTTTCCCCTGTGTGCAGTGTGCTACCTGGCACAGAGGAGCTGCTCAGAATTCATTTGTCCAGTGAACAAATATCAGAGCAAGAAGGCATCTTAGGGCCATCTGGTCTGCCCTTCCTCTATTAGGTACTTAAATTTTCTCTGTCCCACAGCCTCTTCCCAAAATGAGGCCACCTAGGAGTTGGCTAGCTTTTCAAGGGGAGCTGGGCTGGCCAGAGCCAGCTGGAGAAGAGAGGAGGGGTGACACTGAGCTCAGACTCTATCCCCCAGGGCACTATTGTTTTCTTCCAAAGGAGATGGCAGAATCTGAATTTATGGGCCTTTCCGATCTCCGATGGCCAAACCCTCATGGGAGGATGATCTGGTAAATAAACACTATGCACCATCAGGTCATTAACCATAACACACATTTTTATGTCCCATGGACACATATGCACCTATACATTTATGCATTCACATACCCAGAGGGGAAAGAATAAACTTTTCACAATCAACCAGCTTCATGCAGCTTTCATATTATGTTGGTGTCCGATAATTTTCTTGAGGATGCAGCATCTTCACCTGTGCAGAATTCTGAAGCCTCGTTTGCTTATTCAGCATGAAGAGTCCCAGAAGTGAGCTGGCCCTGACTGTCAACGTCAGAAGGTAGACCCTCAGGAATGGCCAAAAAAGGAGCAGACTTAGGAAGGTGAGGTTAGCCGAGCCAGCTGTTATTTCATTAACTGTAATTGGATTCTCAAGGTATTTTATAATCACTTAAGTGCAAGGACCAGACGAAAGGCTTAAGGGCTGACAAAGAATGCAGGGCATGTCCTATTCACCACTGGGCAGCCACTCTGTGGTGACGAGAACAGCCCAGAAGGAATTCCAGACATCCTCCTAATCCCAGGGCTGACCAAGTCTGGCTGGGCAGGAAAGAATGTTTTGGCTCAAGAAGGGAAGTGGTCAGAAAACTAGGTTGAGCCCAGTTTTCTTTGGGGGATGGGGAGTCATTGCCTTTGGAGAAAAGCGGTGTTTATCATTATGAAGCCAGGCGGAGGTTGTACTGTTTTGTTTTGTTTTTTTCTTCAGCTCAGACATGGAGAAAGGCCAGGAGAAGGTTCACTTTGAATAGCACTGCACATACATTTGACTCAATTTGCAAATAATGCTATTTATCAAGGCTGGTGAAACACAAATCCCCCACCCTCACCAGTGTGCAGAAAGAAAATGAAATTTTTAACAAACTGCCAGGCCTTTAAAAATAAAGATGAAGAAGGGATAAAAAATGTACCAAAAATATCTTTAAAAAGAGAAAATGTACAAAAGGAAGGCAAAAAAAAAAAATTAAATACAAGACAGTGTTTTCCATTCTCTAACTTGGGCTCAACCTAAACAGAGAAGTGCAAATCTTCCGAGGAAGACCAGGCATAATAAATAGAGATGTTTGTCACAGCGAACTAGAGATGATCGTAGTGAAGAGAGGTTTACATCTCTTGGTCTTGCCGTTGATCTCACCCCCCCTTCACACCTAAATGAAAACCAGTGGATGCAAAGTATTTTCCATCCATTTATTATTTTTCAAGCGGCTCCAATAAGGCCAGGCCTTGGGGTGAGGGCTGGTTCTACAGAAAGTAGGTCCTGGGTCCTGTCTCCCGGAGTCCAGTGAAAAGAAAACAAGAAAATGGGCAACTTAATCCCGTGTGAGCGATAGACAGGTCAGCCCAGGGTGCTGTGTGAGCAGCGCAAGGGTCTCTGGCCAAGACTCGGGGATGCAACTAGGCTTCCTGCAGGAGTGCATGTAAAGCAGAGGAAGGAAAGAGGGGTGTGCTGAGGGGAAGTGCCCTGCCCCTGCTCCCTAAGGCTCTGCCTGTCCCTGAGGGGGAGCTGCCTTTTAGGGCAGATTCTCCGGTGCTGGTGTTCTCGGCTTCCGTCCATACTTCCTGGCCCCACTCCTATTGGCCAGTCTCCTTGGTGCAGAGCCTGGTGAGAGGTTAATGGGAAGATAATGACCTTGGGATTCCCAGTTACCCTCGGGAACTGGGAAGACATGTAGCTCCTGCTGCCAAGACCTTGGTGTACCTCTTGTGGATCCATTTATCCACCCAAAGTCATGGTTGCTGCTGGCTCTTCTTATGGTCCCTCCCTTTTCTGTTCCCCTGTACCCAGGTAGTGCTCTGGGTAGCATTTTCAGAAATGCTTTATTTCTAACCAGAGAATTGATGAGACCCAGAGAAATGATGATGCATTGATCTTGGAGCCGTTTGAGATTTGCTTTGCTGAGCACAGAAGCTGGTGCTCTAAAACCCCGTTCCCACCATACAGCCGAGATCAACGCCACCTGGTACAACATGGTATAAATCTTGTGTTTTCACCTTTGCTGTCCCCGTACATCCCTCCTTCCTTCTTGAGAGACAACAGAGCATTTTGTGTATTCAGCCTTCCTTGTACAAGCCTCATGAAACCTTTGCCCTTCTACTTCATCATCTGTAAAATGGGGCCATTTCACGTGTGGTTGTAGAGATAAAGTGCAATAACAAGCACAGGTTGTTGCCCTGCACACAGGGAACATGTCATCAGCATGTTTATGTGTGTGTGTGGGGCGGGGGGGCAGTCATTGTTATAATGTTCCCTTTCACGGCTATCCTATTTTATCACTTTTACATATTAGCTGTTGAGCTGCTATTGAGCGGGAACCAAGATGGTGTTCTACCCATCTTGAAATAAGAGATGGATCTGGCACTTGCTGTATTCACTAGTATATGTAGGTGGTCACTACCACATGGTCCCATTTTAAAGTCCTGAGCTGTCAGTAGATATTTATGATAAAGATGGTATAGGGGAATTTTGACATGACATGGGGTCAGGATCCAGTGTGTTCAGATGGGGTGTTGGATTCCAAGTGTCTTCTGACTCTTGTTCCCTGTGAGAAGCCGGCATAACCATACTTACCTCCTAGTATAGCTGTGAGGCTTAAATGAGATAACGTGTGTGCAAGAGTGTGTGCTTCCCATGGGGCCTCATGCCCAATCAGAGCCCGCAAAACTTTACCTCCATCCCTTCCCTGCATTGAAATGGATTTTTCTAAGATTTTATTTTTTTTTTATTTTTATTTTTTTTATTTATTTATTTCTAGGAGAGAGAGAGAGACAGCGTGAGCAGGGGGGGTCAGAGAGAGAGGGAGTCACAGACTGAAACAGGCTCCAGGCTCTGAGCTGGCAGTCAGCACAGACCCCGACGCGGGGCCCGAACCCATGAACCCCGAGATCATGACCTAAGTGAAAGTCACCAGGCGCCCCATCTAAGATTTTATTTTTAAGTAATGTCTACACCCAACTTGGGGCTCGGACTCACAACCCCAAGATCAAGAATCACTTGCTCCACTGACTGAGCCAGCCAGGCACCCCTGACATGGATTTTAAATGGACAGTAAAGAGGGGGTGGTCTTCTGGGGTTAGGGTTAGGGTTAGTATGAAGGATGGATGTAGATACATGCCCTTCCTTGTCTCCAACCACTGCTCTCCGCACTGGAAAACTTGGGACCAGCAGCGTCATTTTGAGAAGCTTTATAAAGAAATCAAGTCCTAACCTGTGGCATGACCAGTGCCCCTGAGGTTCTAGCAGCAGCCAGTGCTCCAGGCAAGAATCGCCCACGTGACACATCACACCACCTCCACACGGCAAGTGCCTTCTGGCTGCGGGGCACTGAATGTCCGTGAGGCTGCAGCCTGTCGGGTCAGCCAGGTCCAGCACCGCCCATTAGTATTGCACTCGGCATTTACCCGACATGAGAGCGTATGCAATTCATCCCTGTGCACAAAAGCTGTGTGAGTAGGCGAAGAACCTGCGGTGTATGTCCCCTGAATTCTCAAAGACCACGGGGGCCTGTTCTCCTCCGTATGTATGCTGACGTGGCAACAAACAGCCGTACTGTAGGGGCCAACTGGACCCATTTTCCGATTCAGAGGTATGTTTCTCAGTTCAGAGTTGTGTCTTGGGCCAATTTCATGTTACAGACTTTGGGTTTTCTCAAAAATAATTGAAATTTTATGTGCTAAATCTGTGAAGTCCAAGAAAGCGTCTAAGGCAACACGGATACTAAAAACAGAGCACTATCTTGGACTGAACTGCTCGTGTGATGCGATGCAGGGTTTTGAGGAGGGGAGAAGGGGCCCTCTTAGTGGTAGTCTCTTGTTACCAGTGCTCTAAACTAGGTGAACTAGGTGAACTGCTTAGGAATTTGCCCCCTAAGAAATGTATTTTCAGGGGCACCTGGCTGGCTCATTCAGTGGAGCGTGCGACTCATGATCTTGGGGTTGTGAGTTCAAGCCCCATGTTGGGTACAGAGATTACTTAAAAATAAAGTCTTTCAAAAAGAAAGAAAGAAATGTATTTTCAGACCTTGCATTTGTGTGAGCTGCCCAAGGAGGCAGTATGGTGTGGTGGAAGGCAGAGGCTCTTTAGTATTGGAAAGCCTGGAATTGGAGCCATTAATGGTTCCATAGCTGTGACCTGCATTGTCGGCAAGGTTATCAGACTATCTGAACGAAGCGCTCGCCTGTGAAGTTGTATTCTATCGAGCTGTAAGAATGCCTTTGGGAACATGTCACTCTTCTGCTTGAGCCCTTCGGTGA
This sequence comes from Hyaena hyaena, assembly GCF_003009895.1. Classification (NCBI taxonomy): domain Eukaryota; kingdom Metazoa; phylum Chordata; class Mammalia; order Carnivora; family Hyaenidae; genus Hyaena; species Hyaena hyaena. The sequence continues at coordinate 3,457,628 of NW_024080658.1, forward strand.
CTCATGACCCACCACACGGGATTATGTCTGAGCTCCAGGAGATACCACACATTGTCCTCCCAGTGGGACCCCGCCTTACGAGTAGTTTCATTCCCCTTCCCCCACCACCCCTCCCTCTCCAAACTGCGGTGCGTTCTCTCATCATGGTTTTCTTCCTGCTGTCCAGTCTGATTCTTGCTCTTCCATTAATAATTAGCTCAGTCTACCTTTCTCCTGGAGGCATCCCTGCTTCTCAGTCTCCCCACCAAAGCCAAGTTGTCACTGTTGTTTCTCTGCATAATCTCCACCTCATGCCTCCATCCTACCGCTAAATAATAATCATTGATCATCATATTCCCTCACTGAATAACAATCAGTTGCTAACACATCTGCCTTTTCCCTGGACCATTGATTCTTTGAGGAGAGCCTGATGCATGGTAGTCATTCAGCTAATTAATGCTTGTTGATTGAATGAAAGAAAGCACAGAGGAGGTGCTAAGGACCTTGTTTTATTTCCCTCATCCCAGTGTACTTAATGGCACTACCGCAGCCATACATCGGTTTTGTTTTCTTTCTTTTTCTCCTAAGGGATGCAGTTCAAACTTGGGTGTAAGCGAGGAAGATTAAGTACTTATGAGGATGGGGACTGGAGGGAACAGATAGTGTAAATGTTCACTTACTTTATAAACAAATACTTGACACAGACTGTCGCAACATCACAGGGAGACTAGAATTGTATGACTACAGAGATGAGAGGCTGGATCACTTGGCATCTTCCCTACCCTCTTTGATTAGCAAAAAGCAGCTCACATGGCAACGGTGCAGGCTACAGAGGGGTTGCGAGAAGCATGGGACGGCCAGTGGGCACGCAGCACTGGCAGCATCCTTGTCTATGTAGCTTTTGATAATAAGGCAAAATCCTTTCAATTAGAGGCTGCTGTTCTGATGTGATTCCCAGCTTCTGTTTGCATTTTATTTTAAAGGGTCTGTTCCACATTTGTCTCTGGCTCTGTCTTGGGGAATCTGTTCTTTCTTTTCTTTTTTCATTGTTCCTTTTTTTTTTTTAATGTTTTTATTTCTCTCATCCTGATGTAATTTACCACAACAGCTTACAGCTGCATAGCGCATTGCAGTTTATAAGGCACGGACACCATTTGATCTTTAGTGCTTTGAAGCAGAGAGAATTCCTTTTGCACAGGAAGTAGTAGATCCAGAACCCAAATTCCTCAAGCCAGGTCCTCTAACTTTCAAGTCGGCTTTGTTTTCCATTATATTCTGTTGCTTTCCTTCAGCCATAATGATAATAGCTACCATTTATGGGTGGTTTAGGATATGCCTGTGCTTTAGTTAAATTGTATAGTCTAAGCCTCATAGAAGTATCTCCGTTTGGCCCACCAGGAAACTAAGATTTCGACAAATAACTTCCCAAGATCACTTAGCTTGTAAATAGCAAAGGTGAAATTTGAACCCAGGTTTGGTTGTGTCTAAAGCTGCCTAACCCACAAAGCTTTGTGTTCCTGACCTCTTAACTCAAATCTTTTGTGAGCTCTTAGCACAAAATCCTAATTACCTGGAGGGCTTGTTGAAACAGAATTCTCGGCCCTTCCTCTGGAGTTTCTACATCAGTGGGTCTTGGTGAGGATAGGAATTCCCATTTCTACAAACTTCCCAGGGGGTGCAGATGATGTTCCTGTGGGGGGAAGGCACTTGGGGAACACTGCACTTGCCACGCTGCCCCGCCCCCTTGCTCGGGTACACTGAATGGCTGCCAGCAACAATGTGTTTCATATGGAGAGGAAGGACTTCAATTATGCATTATGACACGGCCCATTTTAAGTGGGGTGTATCCCATCCATTATTCAGCACAACTTTAAGGAGAAAATTATTATGGCCATAGAGTGGTTCCTGATTTCTAGGTTAAATTCAGGTCATGTCATTTTATTGCATTTTTCTTTGCAGTCATTTATAAAAACTGCTCTAACTTCTGTGTCACCACCTACACAATGGGAAGCTTAATGCCCATCTGAAAAGGGTAACAAAACCATTTCTTGATTTAAAGCAGAAAGGTGTCTGAGATGAGTTGCCTCCCTTATCTACTTACCTTTTTGCTTAGGATATCATGTGTTAATTACCTCTCATTTTGAAGAAGTTTATTATTTTGATGTGATTTACATATCTAGACTTAATAGGGGAGAATTCATCCCTTTAAGAAGCCTGTCCCCCTCACTTGACCTGTTCTCTCTCTGCCTATCCTTCTTCCCCATCTATAATCTTTGGTAACCACTAATCTGTTATATATCCCTAAAATTATGTTATTTCACAACTTCTGTATAAATAAGGAAGGCAGTATTTACCCTTTTGAGATGGGCTTTTTCACTTAGCATAATTTCCTTGAGGATGTTGTGTGTATCAATAGCTCATTTCGTTTTACTGCTAAAAAGTATTCTAGGCTGTAGATGTACCACAATTTGTTGAGTTATTCACCCACTGAAGGACATTTGGATAGTTTCCCATTTGGGGCCATTAAGGATAAAACAGCTCTGAACATTCATGGACAAGCTTCTGCGTGAAAATAAGTTTTCATTTTCTCCGGGATAAAAGCCCAAGGGTGCAATTGTTGGGTCATATGCTAATCCCACTTTCAGTTTTAAAAGAAACTGCCCAACTTTTTTCCAATGTGACTGCACCATTTTACATTCCCAGCAGGAATATGTGAGGGTTCCAATTTCTCTGCAGCCTCCTGAGCACCTGTTCTCATCTGTCCTTTTGATGATAGCCATCCTCGTGGGTGATTTGCATTTCCTTAATGGTTAATGATGTTGAGTATCTTTGTGCCTATTGGCATTTTGTATGTTTTTCTTTGGAACGATATCTGGTCAATTCATGGCTTGTTTTAAAATTGGATTATTTGTCTCTTGATTGTTGAATGTCAGAATTCTTTACATATTCTGGATATTAGTCTCTTACCAAACCAATGATTTGCAAATATTTTCTTTTTCCTGTGGATTGCCTTTTCACTTTCTTGATGGCAGTCAGGAGGAGAGGGAGCACAGTCTTCTTGACTGAACTTGCCTGGGATGGAGCTTCCATGAGGCAGAGCTGGGAGGGGGTTGGTAGTGGAGCAGGTCATGGCTCAAATGCCACAGGCACTTAGTGTTCTTGCCAAGAGTCTGTTGGTTCTCCCGAACAAATGTTTTTCCATTTGTCATTAGATCTTTAGAACGATTTCCAGAAACTTTAAATGAATGAAGTTTTTTTTTTAATATAATTTTTACCAGTTAAATTGTTGTTTTGCTAGGGAGAGTGTCCAGAGTTCCTTAGTGTCTCCCTTTTTAAGGCCAGCCTTTGAGTGTACTTTATAATGCACATTCCCAGGAGATTTCACACCTGCAGTTCTGATCAGCCTCTCCTAATTACCAGATGATTCCTTGGTAAGTCTAGTGGCTGGAGAAGGGTCTTCCTTGCACAGAATCCACAGGACTAGAACAAGGCCTGGGACATAGTATTTCTTGAGACAGTGACTGAAAAAAGGAATGAGTTGAAGCATCGAGAAGGAGGTAAATGTAGAGTGTGTGAGAGTTCCGAAATGGAGAGGTGGGTCCCAGAAAGGCTGAGTGGGAGGGCGCCAAACACAAGTGTGGCCCAGCTGGAAAGACTGCTCCCCTTGCTGGGTATCATTAGTCCCTCCGTTAGAACGCACTTAGCCATTCACAGAGTCCCTGTCACTAGAGTCCAAAGAGAGGCTGGTTCATGGACTGAGCATGGTTAGAAATCTGAAAATTATTATTATAAGTTTTGTGTGCACATGTTCTGTGTGTGTCTTTATGTGTTAAACATACATTGTATACACACGAGCAGATCCGTATTTATACATGTATATATACACACATATAGGCACACAAACACTTATACAAGGGTTATGGAAACTTTGGGGCAGTGGGATATTCTGAAAGGACATTCTTCTCTCTCTTTTTCAAAGTTTCTTTCCTTATTTTGAGAGAGAGAGAGAGACAGCATGAGCAGGGAGAGGGGCAGAGAGAGAATTCCAAGCAGACTCCATACTGTCATTGTAGAGCCTAGGCTTGGCTTGATCCCATGAACTGTGAGATCATGACCTGAGCCGAAATCAAGAGTCAGACCCTTAACTGACGGAGCCACCCAGGCACCCCAGAACGTTCTTTCTCACCTACAAATAACGTAAACAGTAATGGAATGTTCAGACACTCTCTAGTCATCTTGCTGATGAGGAAGCGAAGGCCCAGAGAGCTCACGTGTTTTATTCATAATGTCACGGCAAGGATGCTCATCCCGTCCCTCCCTTCAGCTGCTGCGTGAATGAACACAAGCTTCAGGCACATAAGCTCTATCCCCTACATCGGCAGATCCTCCTCCTGTGCCACCACTTACAAACCAACGCCCTAGAATAACTGCTATTTGAATATTTTGCTGTAAGTGTTCTACCTTCCCTCTACGTCCACTCGTTCCCTAAAGTCAATTCTGCAACTGGCAACTTTGAAACTTGTTACAATCCAGAACATTAATAGGGTTTTACATTTTTAGCAGCCTAATGATGAGGATGTAGGACCTTTTGTGCTAATCCCTCAGGGCTTTCTATTCTGGGCACTTATTAAACTTTCCTGTAGTCTGAAGTATACTTGACCTTTTTATATTAAAACAATTTGAGTTTAAACTTTATATGTGTGTGTGTGCACATATTTCCTTCTTGATCAGGTAAGGTAGAGAGCCAGACATTTTTAACAGTTGAATTGGAAGATACTTATCAATTATTTCCCTATGTTTGGTGAGCAAAGGAGAAGCCATTACCATCGTAATTTAATATTTCTTATTTAGCCAAATTCGAACCCTCTTAAAAATCTTTTCTACTTTCAAGTCTATTTTGCAGTTTAATTAATGCAGCAAGGGTTTTTATTTTACTCTCAATGGAGATAATCTTAATCCATTCACAGTGACCTTTTCTTGCGCAAATTAGTTGTACAAGCTTGTTTAAGCAAATGGTCCTTTGCATGATGTCTCTTCTTAATGACGGGTTTATAATTGAAAATTGGCTTACTCCCATATGCCTAGTTTGTATGAGAATATAAAAATAGATGTGGACTTTAAAAATATAAATGTATATATCAGTATCCCAAAACGAAGAGGGAAGAATCCGATGCCTTCAGGCTATGATTAAATTAGACTATTAGAGTCAGAAAATACCGGTGACATATGCTACTGTCAAAGTCACACCTGTCTGCCGAGCATTGGAAGCTCTTAAAAAATGAGAGTGATTTCATCTTAGCTCTGAGAATCTGGGCTTTCACAAGACACGAGCCATTTCTGCTTTCCCAAGTTTCCTTAAACTCATAATGAACCTGAAACTGCATGTTTAGGACTGTGTTTGTGGAAACCATTTTTAAGGAGATATCCCTAAACAAAATGAAAAGCTAGTCACCTTTCCTGTACTTCACCAGCATGAAGAGACAGCCGATGCTCATGTTATATTTTGTCTTCTTTCAAGAGCAAACACCATGTTGTACCGTCAAGTGGTATTTGAGTAAAAGAAACAAATCCTCTCTTCTGCACCCCGGTTTTCTGCACCCCACGCTATGCTTATTTTCTCTCCTGCTATTCTTATTTTCCCATTTCTTAGGCCAGCTCCTTCTGTCTCTCTTGTCTTTCCCCTAAAAGTTATGTTATCCATTCTTATATAGGAGTATTTGTCTGACGTAGCTGAATATTCTTGGTTAAACGTAGAAACTCCAGCTTGAAGGAGAAAGTAAATGTTTTGTGCTCGTAATGGAGGTTTCCTGAGTAGGTTTGAATAGCATGGTTTTGTGGGCTGGGGAACAAGGACAGTCTTAGTTTTGCTGAATGACAGGGCAGTAAACAAGAACTACTTGTTGTGATCTTTTTCTTTTAAGCTCATGGGGACGAGACATTTCATCAAGACACAAAAAAATCTGATTTTTGGAAGCAAACCCTGGGCAAGCCAGATTGTTACTGGGACCATCAGACTTGTCTTTCATGTACTGCTTGCAGAACACCTTAACTGCTTTGCCCCTGGTGAAAGTTCACATTTGTTGTTCATGCAACAGCCCCCACACCCCCAAAGGGGAAGTGAGAACTGCCTACCCAGTGTGTCTCCTGAGCGGCTCTGGGTAATTCCATGTTACTGTACACCTCCCGGTGTTCATTGACCCCTCCGCCACCCCACTACCCCTCACGGGTCTTCGTTTGCTGACTGTCCCTGATTGTTCCTTCTCTCCTTCTAGGTATGATTATCGGGAAATGCTGCACAATGCCACTTTCTGTCTGGTTCCTCGCGGTCGCAGGCTTGGGTCCTTCAGGTTCCTGGAGGCCTTGCAGGTAAGAGACCCTGAGAGCTCCTCAGAATAGGGCAGAGGACTGAAGTCAGACGGGGTGGGTTTAACCTTAACCCTTCTGCGGGAATCGAAGCAGAAATGCATGGTTTGCCTTGAACACCTGGAATCAGTTTTCGCAAGCGAGTCTGTAACATTTTTTAGGAGAGGGGGTGGAAAGAGGATTCACTCCCTGTCTTTGGACACGAGAAGATCAAAGGTTTCACCACGAGGGAGGAGGTGTTCTTCTGAGACGTGTTTGGCAGCAGAGGGTAGACCTGACTGCCCTCTGGCAGCCTTGCGGACACTGTTCGGCTCCCGGAAGCCAGTCTCAGGAGCACTGGCTTAAGAAAATGGCTCATCAGGGGCACCTGGGTGGCTCACTTGGTAAAGCGTGTGACTTTGGCTCAGGTCATGATCTTGCAGTTTGCAGGTTCGAGCCCCACATCGGGCTCTCTACTGTCAGCGCAAAGCCTGCTTCAGATCCTCTGTCTCCCTTTCTCTCTGCCCCTTCCTGCTCCCTCAAAAATAAACATTTAAACAGGAAAAAAAAAAAAAAAGAAAAAAGAAAATGGCTTATTGGTGGTACTTCCCAAAAGTAAATCATCTTGGGGCACCTGGGTGGCTAGTCAGGTGAGTGTCCAGCTTCAGCTTGGGTCATGATCTCATAGTTCATCAGTTCGAGCCCCATGTCGGGCTCTGTGCTAACAGCTCAGAGCCTGGAGGCTGCTTCGGATTCTGTCTCCCTCTCTGCCCCTCCCCCACTTGCACTCTATCTGTCTCTCAAAAATAAATAAACATTAAAAAATTTTTTAATTAAAAGAAAAAAGCAAATTGTCTTTTCTGCCCACCGCCCTCAGTCATCTCTCAGTACTTCTAAATTCTAACAGTGGGGTAAACCTCTTCACGAGCAGAGTTGTGGCAGTTGCATTGACAAAACCATTTATATTCGAGGTTGGTTTTATGCTCGGATATTGTCGGTGGACAATTGTGTCACATCAGTAAGACTTCTCAAACAAGGCCAGTCGTCTCCCTGGAGGTCAGGTCAGCCAAACCATGTACGAGAATAGAAACGGGGTTGTAGCATTTGAGGGCAAGTCTTACAAACATTAAAATCTTGGCGATATGTACAGGCCTTCACATGACTTGATAACTCATATAAGCTTACTTTTCTCTTTTGCTTTTTAACTTTATTTATTTATTTTGAGAGAGACAGAGAGAGAGAGAGAGAGAGAGAGAGCATGAGCAGGTGAGGGGCAGAGAAAGAGGGAGAGAGAGAGATTCCCAAGCAGGCTCCGCACCCTCAGCACAGAGCCTGATGTAGGGCTCGAACTCACGAACTGTGAGATCATGACCTGAACCAAAATCAAGAGTTGGAAGCTTATCCAGCTGAGCCACCCAGGTGCCCCATAAGTTGACTTCTCTTCTGGCCCAAGCAGTCCAGGATCCAGGCAAGGATCTAAGTAAGAAATGCCAGTGATTAAATTCACACTCATGTCACCCCCGATTAGAATGTCCCCTCTGCTGCTTCCCTCACATTCACGAGTGCCCCCTTCCTCACGCAGGCTGCCTGTGTCCCTGTGATGCTCAGCAATGGATGGGAGTTGCCATTCTCTGAAGTGATTAATTGGAACCAAGCTGCCGTCATAGGCGATGAGAGATTGTTATTACAGGTAAGGAAGGGGCTCCAGCCTTCAGCAGATGAGTGGATTATTGCTGCCGCCGTCCAAACTTTCAAAGAAGATGAATCCAAAAGGTCAGCTCTATAAAAGAAATTTTATCAGGAGAAAATTGCCTGTGTCATGGCGAATATGAAGTCATTTAATATGACATTGTTCACTTTCCACACAAAATCTGCCCAGGTCCAGGGAATATATTTGGAAAAGGAGAAGTGGCAGGCGAAGGCCATGAGCTTGATGGGAAGAAGAGATGTATACCCATCCTCTTCCCTATCCAGAAGATTTAGAAATGATCCAAGAGAGCTTTCGTACCTTCCTGCCACTCCATATTCCTTTCCCTTGTTTCTGTAATTGCCTTCAGATTAATTTTCAGAAAGAGGGAGGTCTCTAGGGTTGATGCTTATAATTAGTGTTATCATTGCTCAAATGATCTGGTCTGGGAGCCTGAGCAGTGCTGCTCTTTAACATGTATATTTAAAAGAGCAGCCTCTAATAAAATTGGTTTTTTAAATGTGTTTTTTGCCATTTGGATCTCTCTTTTATTTCATTTCGTTTTATTGTAGCAAGAACATTTAACATGAGATGTATCCTCTTATTTTTAAGTGCACAATATATTATTGTTGACTGTGGGTAAAATGCATTACACATTTCTGAAGCTTATTCATCCTGCTTAACTGAAACTTTATGCCCACTGATTAGTAACTCTCCATTTCTTCCTCGCCACCAACCCTGGCGACTAATATTCTGCTCTTTAGTTCTATGAATTTGGCTGTTGTGAGGGTAAGTGGAATCATGCAGTATTTGTCTTTCTGTGACTGGTTTATGTCACTTAGCCTAATATCCTCCAAATTCATCCATGTTGTCCCTATATTGCAGAAGTCAGACTTAATATTATTAAAATGACCCTATTACCTAAATTGATCTACAGATGCCATGCAATCCTTATCAAAATCCCAATGGCATTTTTTACAGAAGTAGAAAAATAATTCTAAAATTCATAGGGAACCACAAAAGACCCCAAACAGCCAAATCAGTCTTGAGAAAAAGCAAAGCTGGAGACATCCTAATTCCTGATATCAGAATATATTACAAAGCTACAGTCATCAAAATGATATTGTACTGGCACACAGGGGGACATACAGATCAACAGAACAAAATAGAATGCCCAGAAATAAATCTACCCATATATGGTCAACCAGTCTTCAACAATGATGCCTAATAAAAATTTGAACTTCTCAGGAGCTGCCTGGGGAGAGGAATATGATACAGAGAAATCCAAGGGCAGCAATCGTCAGTCACTAAGGATTTCCAAAGCCCTTTCGTGTAATAATATTGTAGGTTCCACATAATTTGTCATACTCCTTTCTCTAAAATTATAGAATATTTTAATGTTTTCCTTTGATGGCAGTATATACTTTATCTTGAACTACCACAAATATTGTAGAATGATTTTTTTTTAATGTTCTAGCATTTTAAAAAAATTATCAAGAAGATTGAGTTTCTGGGGCACCTGGGTGGCACAGTCGGTTAAGCGTCTGACTCTTGATTTCAGCTCAGGTCACAATCTCATGAATTGTGCACTCAAGCCCCACATCTGCACTGTCACTGTAGAGCCTGCTTAGGATTCTGTCTCTCTCTCTCACTCTGGCCCCCTCCCCCACTTTTGCTCTCTCTCTCAAAATGAATGAACACTGGGGCGCCTGAGTGGCACAGTCCGTTAGGTGTCCGACTTCGGCTCAGGTCATGATCTTGCAGTCCGTGGGTTTGAGCCCCGCATCAGGCTCTCTGCTGACAGCTCAGAGCCTGGAGCCTGTTCCAGATTCTGTGTCTCTCTCTTTCTCTGCCCCTCCCCAGCCCGTGCTCTGTCTCTCTCTGTCTCAAAAATAAATAAACGTTAAAAATTTTTTTAAATTAAAAAAATGAACATTTAAAAAAAGAAGAAGAAAATGAGTTTCTAACTTTCTTATTGCTTCTGCTTGTGCTGCTGGCCAGTCTGCTAGCTGGCTGCTGAAGTAACACAGTACTCTTCCTAAAGTAACACGTGAAATATCTGTAATCAAGAAGGCTAATGATTAGGGACGCCAAGCTGAACACAGCTCCCTCAACATGGCTTCTCTCTGGTACTCAGGTAGATCACTCCATGGCCCCTGGGACCTCCAGCACAAAAGAGGAATATGTGACCTAGCAAAATCCTCCCCGGGTAGAATGGCATATGTTAAAACCCTTGACTCATGAAAGGCCAGACAAAAATGATCTGTGTGGTTCTTTCACACATTGCCTGTTTTCTTCCTTTTATGTTTTTTTTTTTTTTAATAATACATGATGATTACAGGAAATTTGGGAAGTAAAACAAATAAAAGACAGCCGCCCTGATATCTCCAGTTGTGCATCAGTGCTCCTGCGAATTTGATGTGAATAACTTGGGAGTTTTTGTTGGAGAGGAGAGCGTTTCAGGATGCTTGAGTCTGGTTGTCCAGCTTCTCCCGTTTCACCAAAGTTGACGTGTATTTCACCTTCTGCAGCAGTTTTTGGCTTGACTCTGAAGATTTTGTTTTCCATCCTGCACCCACCCAAACTTGCTGTTGTCTTCCCGTCTCGTACACAGTTTGTCTTTACACAGCTGCCTCCATATTGAACAGCGACTGCACTGTCATTGACAATGGTTGTAAAGAGCTGGCACTGAGCCCAAATGTCTGCTGTGGGAAATGTTGTTGTTATGTTACAATTTTTTGTTTCCTGTTTTAGAACAGCTCGGATGTTTTTATTTGCATATATTCACGTCATTATGTCACCAAGAGAGCTGAATGTTGCTTTCCTATATCTATTTTGGTAGATGCCATTAGTTTTGTTGCCATACATGACCTTTTATTAAGACTTCATTGAGTTCTCCCACACTGAACAATCCAGCCAAATTGCAATTAATTTATCACTCTCGCATATACCTGTCTCTCAGGACAAGCAGATTAATAACCAATAGCCAAATGCCATTAAAACTTGGAACTCTTGTCTTTTCAGTCAATTGGAATTCTCTTCCAGAGCACTTTGCAAAGAGCTGTCACTTATATTGTACATAGAAACAGGTAGCGTGTATTTTACTTGATGTCCCAACATCAAGTTGTGGCTTATATAAAAGAGGGGAATGTACTGGTAGGTTAACATGTGATATTCCCTTTCTTCTTTCGTAACCTCAGCCCACTTATTTTTCTGGAGACTACACAGTGGGAGTAGCTTTTGGGATTTTTCTAATGGACTGGTTTCTCGTGATCATGACAAAACAGTGAAGTCAACCTATATGAGTCTTAGAAAATACCATTGGCATTTAGAAGAGAACTTGATTATGAAAATTGGGCAGGGTAACTTTTTCCTAGTTTTTTTTGGCAATCCAGGTATTTTCTCAGTAAAAAGAAAAATAAACTGTCTTTGACACATCAAGGTTTCTCTACCTTCTCCAAGGGTATTTTACTTCCATTTGACCTTGAGCTCTGATTCCAGGCTAATGTTTGCCTGCCAGTGCTTTTCCTTTACCAGTAGCCTCCACGCTTCTTCAGTGGTGGGCATCCAGATACACACTTTAGGTCATAGGTTTGATATCTGCTTTAGGACATTGCCAAAGCAAGTGAGCTTGTCCATGTGCTCTTACTGTGAAGTGGTTTCATTGCTCCTCTAAATAATAGTCTTAAGTCAAAAAATGTGCTACCACCTCCTTCCCCCTCCATCCCCCCGCTAGTGGAAATTCACATATTGGCTTGCTCACAATGCCATGAGTAACTTTCTTATTAAAGCAGCTAACAGAGCATCCCCCCTTCAGCCCAGGCCCCCATGTCTGTCTGATTAGTTATCCATTAGCAAAGCAAGCATGCAGAAAGCGGAGAGCACAAGAGGGCAGTTGCTAATCACAAGGAATCTCCTCGAAGAGTATAGATCCCATAAATGAAATAGACCTTGAACTATAGGTGAAGATAGGGAGCAAGCCCAGCAAACTCACCAGAAACCCAGAGAATACAAGTCATAGCTCCAGATCCAAACAAGTTCATATGCAGACATTAAGCAGCAGTTGATCCAGCTTTGACCCTTATGTCAGTAATAATAATAGCGGTAGTAATAATTTGCTGTGTTAATTAAGCTTCCCATGTTCTAGGCACTATACTAAGCACTTAGATGATCTCCCTTACATCCTTGTGATGTTCATACTATATCCCCACGTTATAAATGAAGAAATAGAATCTTTGAGAGAGCAAGTAACTTCTTCAAGGAAGCACAGCTGGTATATTAGAAGCAAGAATCCCACCTTGGTCTAACTTCTGGTGTCCCTGTGCTTAATCATTAAGCTATCTTGCTGGTAAAAATAATGGTATCCCTATGGTGGCTTCAGATGGCCATGTTCAATTCAACTCTTATTTCTTGAATAAAAATACTCTTCTAGGGGCGCCTGGGTGGCTTAGTCGGTTGGGCGTCCGACTTTCGCTCGGGTCATGATCTCGCGGTTTGTGGGTTCGACCCCGCGTCGGGCTCTGTGCTGACAGCTCAGAGCCTGGAGCCTGCTTCAGATTCTGTGTCTCCCTCTCTCTCTGACCCTCCCCTGCTCATGCTGTCTCTATCTCTCTCTCAAAAATAAAATATTAAAAAAAAAAAACTACTCTTCTAGCCTTAAAATATGTAGCATGATGGACAGGACCTAAATCTCTCCTTTAAAATCATGTAGCCTGGCAGAGAACAGTGATGGCTGAACATGTATGATGTTTGGCAGATCATGTTGGATTGGGGTAAGTGCTAGAGCCAGAAAGAGAGATCAGGGAGCAAAAGAGCTCTCAGGGTGAGGTAGCAGGTGTGTGCACATAGTAATGACTGTCCAGCTACAGAAGAAGCTCAGAGACATTCCCTTAAAAGCCCTTTTGTAGATTATAGTCCCTGGCATGGCACATCTTGGAACTGTTTGGAGGATGATGTCTTTCAACCCTTTCCCAAAGCTGATAGCCCCCTTCTCTGTAGAATGTGGTTGTGTGCAGAACCGAGGATTTGTGGAACCCTGAACAGCTGATAAGCTGCTACCAAATCTTAGAGGTAACTTTAACTTCCATGCATTAAAGGCTGTTAAAGCTGATCCCCAGTAAGTATTGTCTGTATCTGACACCTTCTTAAAAGCATTTCAGTTTAAGGGTTGGTGATCTTTGGTAGATCTGTATGCTAGAACCTGAATGCTGTGAAGTGTAAAAGCCCAACCCAGGTGGGTTGTTTTGATCAAATGGCATCTCATTGCTTTACAGTTCTAGTTATTGTGTGTTCACCTTGTGTTACAGATTCCTTCTACAATCAGGTCTATTCATCAGGATAAAATCCTAGCACTTAGACAGCAGACACAATTCTTGTGGGAGGCTTATTTTTCTTCAGTTGAGAAGATTGTATTAACTACACTAGAGGTAAGTGAGACCACTTGGCTCTCCGTCTTGAATAATGGTCTTGATACACTTCTGTTGGCTTTCTCATCCATTATTGGTGAGGTGTAATTGGGTCAAATGGGACAAAACTGAATTTTATGCTCTTGGATATGTCAGTTAACCCTCTTTTACCTGGTCTGCCAAGCCCGAGCAGGTTCCCCCGTTCCTAACAAAGCTCCAGAGAGGAAAACTGACATGAGGAGAAATTCCACTCCTCGACACAGATATTGGCTCTGTCTTAACATCATTTCAGTGATATGTGGTTAATGACTACCCTGCTGTCCTTCACACTCAGTGACACCCTTTAAAGATCTATTTCTGGAGCCCATTTAGAAAACCGATAATGACCAAGTAGGGGAGTATCTCCTACCTTTCTCAAAATATAAGCAGTTTACTGGGCACCAGTGGCATCGGGGTACAACAAAATTAACTCTCAAGATCTGCACAGCCCAACCAGCATCAGTGTTACAAGGATGTGTCGAGAAGAAAATCAGGATCATACCTATCTGGTACAGAAAGTGTTAAACTTTATGAATGCAGAAAATCTTCTAGGCATATGGGTGCCCCTTTGCTTTTTATTACAGCAGGAGGGAAAAGGGAGAGAGAAGCATGGAGATGATTAAAACCTTTGGAAGTAGAACAGATAGTGATGGCCCGAGGCTACACCACACTAGCACAGAAAGCTAAGAAAAGATTTAGGAAACTGCACACTCATGAATTACAGGCTTGCAGGAAGGAGAGCAGAGGTCCTCTGGTGAGGCACAGCACTGAGGTGATTCTGAGGTGTTCGCATAATGCAATGGGGACATTTGTGGCCTCACTTGGAGTATCTACTTTGTGAAAGTGTTTACTGCTCTGGAAGCTAATGGAATTTGTAGCATACACTGAGGAGTCTGAGTAATGCCAAGGAAAACTGAAAATCATCCTGTTTTGTCCATATCACTGTTCTCTTGCTATCCACATATGACAGCCTGTGCTGGTCATGCCCTGGGCACAGTGGGGCATTTACCTGCCCTAAGCCTAGCCTGGGCCCCTGTCCTGGTCAGAGTCTTCTCATGAATGGTGCACATTTGTTTTTTCATCCTGGACCTAGGTGAAAGGGGCTATTTAGGACCCAGGCCCAACCCATGAAGGGACAAGTCAGAATGGCTTCTAACGGCTTCCTTATTGCAAGCAAATCTCTTATTCCTCAACACTGATGGCATTTTCTTTTCTGTTCATAGCAGCAGATTTGAATATGTAATAGTTTTTACTCTTCTCTCTTCCTTCCATCCAACACCCTTCCTAGACCCTTCTTAAGGAAAGTTGAATGTCAGTTCTTTTTCTTTGTGGAATGAGTGCTTTCTATTTAAAAAGGTACATGGATAATGGAAAATACTTAAAGCATAAAAATCAAATCATCTACCCATACAAAATCACTGTTGATGTATAGATACACACAAACACATATATATATTGGCTTTTTCTATGCAAATTTATACATATGTTGCAATTTTTTATTTAAAGAATAGTCTTTCAGGGGTGTCTAGCTGTCTAGGTTGGTAGAGCATGCAACATGCAACCTTTTTTTTTTAATGTTTATTTATTTATTGTTGACAGAGAGAGAACAACCAGAGATGGGGCAGAGAGAGAGGGAGAGAGAGAATCCCAGGCAGACTGGCTCCACACTGTTAGTGCAGAGCCCAACACGAACCATGAGATCATGACCTGAGCCGAAATCAAGAGTTGGGAGCTTAACAGACTAAGCCACCCGTGTGCCCAAACATTCAACTCTTAATCTCAGGGTTGTGAGTTCAAGCCCCACATTGAGCATGGAGCCTACACGAAGCCCATGTATACCTTAGATTGCAAGTAACTTGTTCCGTGAGTGTTCTGCAAGACAAGCAAACATTTCTTATAAATTTTAATGTGGTAAACAAGCAATGTCTTGCAATATTAGTACATGATGCCAAACATCATATCATCACAGCTGAGCCAGTGATTCTTGAAATTCACTTTGATATACAGGTGTTTTGGATTACAAGCATGTTTCTGGAATGAATTATGCTTGCAAACCAAGGTTTTACGGTGGATATGTATTTATATTTATCATATGCATATATGTAATTTAGATTATATATACATATATAATGTAAACCTGTTTATAATGTTTTTTTCTGCTGTTAATAATATGTTGTTAATATTTTGTCATGTTAGATGTTTCTACAATGATTTTAATGACATGTAATATTCCATTCATGATATCACTTAATTTCTTTAATTATCCTCAATTTGAAGACTTTACAATTGTTTCTGCTTTTTCATTATTTATATGCATTATTGAGGCAAATAGTCTCAGCACTAAATTGTTGTGCAGGTTCAAAATTACTTCCTTAAGATTAATTCCTTGAATTCAAAGTCCTGGTTCAAAGAATGTGACAAATGCTAAGACTTCTAATAAATTGTCCATTTTCCTGAGCTAATTTATATTCCCTCCAGCTTATATGAGAGGACCTGTTTTTATTATTTGGGGTATTTTTCACTTTCACCAATATTGGACATTATATCTTTCAAAATGATTTAAGTCATTATTTTTTAATTTATATTTCTTAGGCTATTAGTAAGAATGAATATTTTTCATATTTCTTAGGCAACTCACAAAGAAAGAAATAGAAATGGCCACAACTTTGTCCCACTTTTTCTTACTAATTTTTAGAGCTTATTCGATTAAAAATATTAACCCTTTGACTCTCTTATTGCAAATATTTCCCCAAACTTGTGGTATCCCTTTCAATTATGAGGCAGTCTTTTCATCTGTGGCTTTTTCATTTGCTACTGTTTAGAAAGGACCTTTTGACCCATAATTTAATTTATACAAACACTCCCTTATAATTTTCTAGTACTTTCATGGTTAACGTTTTACATTACGTGTTTAATACTGTTTACTTTTTTATATATGACCTGTGTTGAAAAATCTTTTTTCTTTTTTGACAGATTATCGTGTTGTTTGTCCCAACATATTAAGTTTTCTTACCTCAGTATTGTCACATGCCACATTTATGCATCGTTGAGTCTATTTCAGACCTTTTGTAGGGGGGTTTTATGTTTATTTATTTATTTTGAGAGAGAGTGAGAACAGGAGAGGCAGAAGGGGAGAGAGAGAATCCCAAGCAGACTCCACACTATCAACAAAGAGCCCGACATGGGGCTCAGTCCCACGAACCATGAGATGATCATGTGAGCCGAAACCAAGAGTAGGATGCTTAACTAACTGAGCCACTCAGGAGCTCCGTTTTTGGCCTTTTGATTTTGCCCTGTTAGTTGTCCACCCTAAAACACCGAGGCCACTTGTTTTCATTTTTCCTGCTCTGTATGTCCTCGTTTGGTGGACCTCTCTCTGTTTAACCTACTATCATGGACTATTAATGTTGTTTCTAGTTATTTATTTTGTATAGATCTAGATATCTTTATCCAAGCAATGAGTTTCTCCATGTAACTTAGGCTACAACTCTTATTTCTTTAGGCTACAGTCCTTAATGTGGGCTTGTTGCTGAGCAAGAGTCTAGGTTCATGATAAGCACTGCCAGATTACCCTTCCAGAAGGATGCATCCGTCTGGACCCTCATAAGCCATCTGGGGGGAGACCTTCTCTAGCTGTGCTCTTGTTAGCCTTAAGGATCATAATTAAAACACACACATACACAACTTTGCAGATTTGCCAGATGAAAGATAGTATCTCATTAATTACATTTCTTTTGAGTATTCTGCATAGAGCTGCTCTCTTGCCTATTCAGTTAGCAGTGTGCAGCTATCCTGAAAGAACAGTTGGATGTGTTATGTTCATCAGAAGAGAATCTCAAGTCAAGCTGTTGTCATCTCTGCTGGAAAGGCCTTCTTCCCCTTGGATTTGAGCCATGCAGTCCTCTAGCGACACAGTTGTTTTGAAAACACTGTGAACCATACACTTCATTCAAATTTATAGCAACTGTCAAATCTCCTTATATAGTTCCAAGATTGGATTGTAACAGTTTGACCTCTCAACCAAATTGCATGAAAGATACCATCCAGTTTCCCTTTTTAATTCAGAACTCAGATTATCCCAGAATTCAATGTAAATAGAAAAGCAGAGAAAATAGCAGAAAATGCCATCCGCATTCACAGATAAAACCAATGTGTTTATGAAAACAACTTAAGTATCACATATCAAAAATGCCTCTCGGCTTAGAGCTTAGATGATAGAAGTCAGTCTGTGCTAGAGCTCCTAAGTTATAAGGTTAATTCAAAATTACCCGTAGATAACATAGATTTGAGGATCCTTTGTTTTCAGGATGTTCCACACCCAGACTCTAAAACTCTGGGTCTTCCTTGCTTGCTATACATGAGACCATGGAAGGGGATTACTCGGTCTTTGGAGTGTATGAGCCTTAGTGTGGTGGTAATGCGTAGACACAATTGAAAACAGGATGCCATCTCTCCAATGCCAGGGTCAAGTTGTTAGTGCATTCCACTGCACTGCACTCTGTCATACTTGGGATTTGGCTAGCATTTCCAGTCTGATAGAAACTTCCTAATACTGCATCTTGGAATTAAGGGGCTATTTAACAGAGCTAGGCTCTTTGGAGCTCAGTTTTTGTGTGTGTATACAAGTTGAGAAGTAATGATGGGGACAATGATAAAATATTGCAAAGACCAGTGTTCCTTTATGGATTCCATTATTTGTCGGAATATTGCACAGCAGTGACCTGGCACTAACGATTGAACCATAGGAGCTCAGTCAGAATCAAGATGACTGAAAGATAAGTGCACTAAGTTGTAATAACATATAAAAAGAGCTGATGGTAGTTTGGAAAGCACATTTTTAATGGAGTTTTTGAAGTATGCTCCAATTTTTTCTCTTCAGTTACCTAACAATGCACATTCAAACCGTGCCATTGCTAATGCTGTTGTATGGTGAAATATTAAAATCAATGAAATAATGGAAATAGAATGCTTTGGCTCAGAGTGAGGTGGCATATGGTGGCACTGTGTGTGAGAGGCAACATTGCATTGGTCAAAAGACCAAGTCAGGGCCACACAGAATGACTAACCTATAACCATTAGTCCATTATTTAGAAGACAGATGGCACATAAAAAAAGAAAAATAAGGAGTCTGCCATTTTTCCCTTTGAATTCATATTAATGAGAAATATTATCCTTATCAAGGGTACCATTTGTGTCTATAATGAAAAACCTTTGCATTATGTGTGTATATGTATCTGTGTGTATGTTTGTGTTGATTTTCTTTATAGCCAAAGAAGTGCCCGACTTCTAAATGTGATGTCTTTTTCCACAACAATAAAGATTGAGCTCTAGAGCCCTGAAAGGATCCTGGGAGCTGTCCAGTGTAGCAATAGGGAGATTTGGACATTAGGAGAGGGAGAGAATGACTTTCCTATTTGGTAAGATGAGATCCATACTTGTTCAGACTTTTGAGAAGGCAAGTTGATAACAAACCTTTTAGGAAACATTTGTCAATGCGTATGAACTGCTTTAACAGTGTTTGTAAACTTTGAAAGACTCCTAAAGAATAAGTTCTAGGGGCACCTGAGTGGCTCAGTCGGTTAAGCATCAGACTCTTTAATTCGGCTTAGGTCATGATCTCACGGTTCGTGGGGTTGAGCCCCACCTCAGGCTCTGCTCAGACAGCACAGACCCTGCTTGGGATTCTCTGTCCCTTCCTTTCTCTGCCTCTCTCTCAAAAATAAGTAAATAAACGTTTTAAAAATGAATCAATTCTAGGTGTGGAAAATTGTAATTCATAAATATAATCATTGCTCTGCGTGGAAAAAATTACACTATTTTTGGTCCTTTAGGATACCTAGCCCATGAATACTATTAATAATATGGAAAGATACCTATAATATCTGATATCTGTGATATTAAATCTATGTACAAATAGAAAAATCTATGCCTAGAAAATGAATTCAGGAATGAGATTTTTTTAAGGCAAAAAAATCAAGTCCCAAGTATAAAAACTTAGGCAGCTATTCCTAACAAATTCTGAGAGGTTATTATAATTTACGTGATATTTTATTTCATTACACATGAGATAAATGAGACATAAAGATGGCAGGTTACTTGACCCAGGCTAAATTAAGCATTTGCTGTTGCCCTTATAACTTTACTGATATCTTCCTATCAAGATTCATTTGAAGAGAGTATAATATGCCTCTTGGTATCTCAGAAAATTACTATAACTTGTTGTATCCTTGAATTTCAAGTGATAACAATGTTGTGATACTAAGCCAGAAGGGATATGACAATGAGAAGCATATTGCCCAGGAACTCAAAGTGAATGGTGACCCACCTTGTGGCATCCTGAGTCCCCACATCATTTGTATATATGTCGGATTTATGATGCTGTCTCCTTTCAATTTATTCTGTGTCTCGATATCCAGGTTCATTTAAGTAACCACATGCTGGAAGGCACATAAATTTGGAAAGCAAAAAAAGAGGATCTACATGAAAAACTAAAAGGGAAAATAGACAGTAGATTTGGAAGGTATAAATAATATAGAACTAGAATAAATGGTACATCAAGTGAAATTGTTAGCCACATAAAAACCCTTAACAACCATAAGAAGTTCCTCATAATTAATGCCTAGACAACAGCATTTTAACACATGTCCGTTGTACCACAGAGAGTAAACATTAATATTTTAGCTAGCTTCCTAAACTCTCCACCAAAGTAGAAACCACTACCTAGCCATAGAAAATTAGCAGTTTTGATCTGGAGGAAAGAGAAAATGCAGAAATCACTAAAGTATTTGAGTTCTTTCAAATTACCTCCTTGCGTCCTTTCTTCTCTCTCACTAAGAAACATAAACATGATAAGGTTTGCAAAAATAAATGTAGCTCACTTTATTACTTATCTATCACTATGTGGGATGAGACGAATGTGTTAATAACCTTCACAAATAATAAAGCTCCATTTAAAACGGTCTTTACTTAAAATCACATTGCATTAAATGGAGACCTGGAAAATAATGATTTAGGTCTTAAATCTCTTAAGAGACATGGCAGGCTTTTTCTTTTTTTTAAGTGCAAAAAATAATTGCTGCAAACATGAAATCCTGTATCAAGTTAATTATTTGCCAAATCATATCTTAATGAGTGGATGGTATAATTACAAGAGTTTGAAAGTCACAGAGAGAAATCTGTAAAGAGGACTAATCATGTTCATCTGACAAATGATTCAGGATGGGAGAATGTTTGACTCTAAATGTAGAATTTAATGATCTGCGAGGTCCCAGAGTCCAAAGAAACTAATGAACTAGCATGGCTATTAGTCTTCATATGCCATGGTTCTTGTCCTATTATGTGGGATGTTTTGAGCAATTGTTAACTCACTGCTTTTTGAGGTGAAATGTAGAAAAACTTCAGCTAACCAGTACCCCAAAGTCCTACAACTGACTTTGAAAGGAAAATGAAATATGACAGATAAATCCGCCTCCTGAATTAAAGGAACAGATCAGAACTTCAACAGCTTCTAGAATGTACCACACCTTGTGTACCCTCCCAACCCAGTCTCCACACGGACATCTATGTGGACCGAGAATAGATCTTCCTGGCGGGGATCTGGAACCACAGCTGGATGCTTGGCCATCAAGGAAACTGTTCCACGCGTTCTGCTTTCAAATGAGAATGGACTTACCTTTATAGAAAGACAAAGTAGAATTTATGGTTAAACTGAAGTTCAGTTAGGAAATTGATTAGCCATAATTCATAATTCTTTCTCACACTCTCTACCATCACTCTTTTTGTGTCCCGGACACTTTATCCACGAAGAATTTGGGGGTAGTCGCTCCTTGGAGGGTCATCATTCCCCAAATTTGGATTGCACACGCTCCTTATCAGATACCATCAAGGTTTCATCCTCATCCCGTGCTGTGTTTTTATTTTCTAGATTATTCAGGACAGAATATTCAAGCACATATCACGTAACAGTTTAATATGGAACAAACATCCTGGAGGACTGTTCGTACTACCACAGTATTCATCTTATCTGGGAGACTTTCCTTACTACTATGCTAACTTAGGTAAGTGAGTTCCTTTCAGGAACTTGTTTACCCCTCAGCTGTTGTCCACACTTAAAGTCCCTTGATTCTTTCTGTTCTAGAGCAGGGTCTTCCTTCCAGCCTGCCTGGGCCATTGATTCCTAGGGCCTTGTCATAAATGGTGTATCAAGATCAAGAATTACAAATCCAGCAGAACACTGCAAAATGAAAAAACTCCTTTCTTGTCTGAGCAGCTGTACTTCACGTTTAGTGGAGTCCTTCCTTTTTGAGAAATGGGCTCCCCAAGTGACAGATCATTTTGAACGTGACAATGGGTTTGCTGTAATTTTACGTCTCCTCTTAAACAAAATGGAACCAGAAGAGCTCTCCCTAATTTTTTTTTCTTTGCGATCTCAACATGTCTCTCTCCTACCAAAGAAAAGTGGAATTAATAAAGGGAAGGGAGATTTAATAATATGTGACAAGGAAGAAACTTATTCACCCGTTTAACATTTGTTGTGTTCCTCTTATATGTCCTGTTAGTGCAACACTACATGGTAGAAATAAGGAGTCAGATGAGACACAATCTCTGCTCTTCAGCGGCTTCTAGCCTAATCACCCTCGGGGAAAGGGAATGGACAGGGTCCGAGACAAAGCTCTGCCAGTACTGCCATAGCCGGTTATGTTTTTGCAGACTCACCTGTGCTAGTGTTAACAGGATTTTAGCCATTTCCCATCATTCACAGTTCCAGATTGGAGCAACTCTGGGGTGGTAAAGCATCTTTCAAGATGTTGGAAAAAGACTCTGGATTGTCCACCCTGTGCAGATGTTCCCCATAACAATCTCATCCTTGAGTTGTGGGTGTTTAATTTGAAACTGATAAAAAAGAAATTTAAGGAAAGCCCTGGCCTGAAGTATCACCCAGTGGCAAAAAACCCTTTAACCCACACCAAACATGTTATGGGGACTGGTAGTAAAATCAGGGACTGGCCTACACCGGGTAATACACTTAGAATTTGATAACTTTCAGAAGAAGGCCATATTTGATAAAAATCCCCACGTATTTCTTGTAGAGCTAGTGAGATCTTCATGCGGAGCGAGCACATTAGAAGTGTGTACATGATGCTTCTCAAACTAGTATAGGAAAATGCAAAAGCAGTGACTTGTCCTCACCGTGAAAAAGGGAACCCCTCCATCATATGTATTCTTCTTTGGCAAAATTTTGATTGTATATCTAGATAGTGAGGAAGTTAGTTTTTTTCTAACATGCAATTAAAGTACCAATTGGAAGATACAATTTGCTCTACAAGACACTCATTGAATTCTTTAATATGTGTGGTCTGATTCTTCCCTTTATTCTATCAACACCAAAGCTTAACTTGAATGTCACTGCACACTCTTGTTTGCATTTAAGCTACCAAAATGGCAAAACTTGTGGGGCTAAACTAGTGAAGTCTTAAAAACCTTTTAAACCCTGTGTCCAATTTCTTAGTGAGTTCTTACAAAAACACTCATTTGGGGGAGAAGCCGTCTCACTTCTTTCTCTTTGGTGGTAGTGCCTGTTTTGCATATTTATGACACCTTTCTACGTAGGGCTTCAGAACACACAGTTGGCAGAGGTCTGGGTCACATACTGATTCTCTCAGTTTCTGTCAGCACTACACAGAAAGAGCTTCTTGGGAGCATAGAAGCTTCTGCTCCAAAATGATCATGACGATGGTGATGTTGATGGTGATAGAGATGATAGCCATGAACAGATACTGAGCACTTAATATTTGCTGGGTCCTGTGCTACCTGCTTGGAAAGGACTCGCTCCTTTAATTCAGTTCTGATAATAACCCCACAGGTTTGATGCTCTGACTGTGAGCCCCATTTCACAGCTGTGGAAACACCAAGGAGAAGATCACATCACCACTAGGGAATAGCACAGAGATTCAAACCCAGACAGTGAGGCTCTGGATGCTTTTCTTTTAACCTTTACTGATTTGCTGGTTATAATTTGAAATAATATTAATCAGGCAAAACAAACAAAAACACAAAAAAACAAAAACAAAAGAAAAACAACCTTAACTACTTTATTAAGATTAAGAGCTCTTCAAATACCCAGGAAGAGAAAGTACATTTAAATCCATATTAAGATATAAGTGACTAGCATAGACTTTCTGGAGTCGAGGGAAGTGAGTGGCAGGGTGTGTGTTAAGATTTGGGGTGCCTAGGGGCGCCTGGGTGGCTTAGTCGGTTAAGCGTCCAACTTCCGCTTAGGTCATGATCTCACGGTTCATGGGTTCGAGCCCCGCATCGGGCTCTGTGCTGACTGCCAGCTCAGAGCCTGGAGCCTGTTTCAGAGCCTGTGTCTCCCTCTCTCTCTGACCCTCCCCTGCTCACGCTGTCTCTCTCTCTGTCTCCTAGAAATGAATAAAACATTAAAAAAAAAAGATTTGGGGTGCCTAAAGAGCAGACGTGTGACCAAAGATGCATCCCCAGGGGAGGAAAAGATTCTCAAAGGAAGAATCTGCAGATGGACATTGAGCTGTAAATTAGTGAGGTCCCGGAGACTGAGGCAGCAGTTAACTAGCAGCTTTTCACCTTGTTTTTGTTCAGTCAGGACATAAGAGGCGCAGGAAATATGCTAGGAGGGAACATTCGCTTAGGGTGAGGCAACGGAGCGAGGAGGAATGATTTTCTAAGTGTTGTTTTCCAGTGTTTCATTGGCTCTTCTCCTCTTTCTATTTCAGGTTTAAAGCCCCCCTCCAAATTCACTGCAGTCATCCATGCAGTGACGCCCCTGGTCTCTCAGTCCCAGCCAGTGTTGAAGCTTCTCGAGGCTGCAGCCAAATCGCAGTACTGTGCCCAGGTGAGTGGGGGCTGCCGGCAGTACCTGCCTCCGCCAGCTCAGCGGACCAGGGACCCCCGCTCTTACCTGCTCTCCGCTTTGCTCCCTGGGACTCATCTAACGTCATGCCCTTGTTACTCCCCTTTCATTTGTCATGCCTTGTTACTCCCTCGTCATCAACTTAGAAGTTCTCGCAAGTGAAATATCGCACGGGTAAGGGATGGGTTACAAAGAGATTTTTCGCTGGGGTTACGTTTAAATATATATACCAACACGTTCTTTAAAGAATGCATAAGCACATCATTTTGCTTTTAAATCAACGTGGTAAAGTAACATCAGAAATGCCGTGGGAGGAAACTAAGTTTCAATGGAAGAAACAGATTTGCTGGTTTCAGGAGGCATCTTTCATATCAGCCATGACTTAATTATAAAATGGGGAGCAGAAGAGTCAACCTTTGATAATAAAGTTTTCCAAATCAGTGTCACTCCCATAGTCTTAACAGTGGTTTTCTGATTTGTAAATTGGGTTGTATAAGAAGGCTTACAAACAAGGAAAGAATTAACTCATGTTGAAGTATGTCTTTTTGAACACCCTTACTGGAAATAATAAAGTCACATAAAACCAGCAACCAGTGCTGACCTGGAGAATCCACATCATGAGCTTGCCAGGCGAGTTCCATCTTGAATTCTGTTATCTCTCCCACATTGCCTGGAGTAGCACTGGCTCGTAGCCAGCGTTCAGATGTTCACTACATGTTTTTATTTAATTTGGTCAGTGTTGTTATCTTGCTCATGGTAAGGCACCAGAATTTAGGAAACCACTGTGTTAAGATTCAACAACCCTGAAGTTTACTTCTTTTCTCCCCAGCTTTCTCCTCCCTCCTTGTTGTTTCAGGTTACTCTTTCTGCCCCATGTCTCTAGTTGTTGAGGTCACCAGATTCTGAAGATTGCGTGGGAGGGGACTCTCTTTAAAATTCAAGGTCGATGTCCACCTCTCTGCCTTGCTTAGGCTCCATGTCCTCTCCCTCTTTCTGTCTCTGAGAAGGAGCTGAGTTGGAGGCCAGTATAAAGCCAGCCTTCTCAAGCCATCTAACGATCCCCTGTCCCTTTCAGATCATAGTTCTATGGAATTGTGACAAGCCCCTACCAGCCAAACACCGCTGGCCTGCCACGGCTGTGCCTGTCATCGTCATTGAAGGAGAAAGCAAGGTAGGACGGGAAGGTGGCCCTGAGTGTGGAACCACCATTGAGTCTTTGATTCTCCACGGGGCGCTTTGGGCATTGGCCATAGATGGCTTCTTCCTGCCCAGGGAGCTTCCTGCCCTGGACTCTTTTCTCTCATATTGTCCCTGGGTCCCCTGGGTGGCTCAGTCAGTTAAGTGTCCAACTTATGCTCCGGTCATGATCTCATGGTTCATGAGTTCCAGCCCCACATCAGGCTCTCTGCTGTCAGCACAGAGCCCACTTCAGATCCTCTGTCTCCCTGTCTCTCTGCCCTTCCCCTGCTTGAGCTCTCTCTCTCTCTCTCAAAAATAAATACAAATAAATATATAAATGAATGAATGAATGAATGAATGAACAGTGAATAAATAAATGAATAAATAAATAAATAAATAAATAAAATTGGCCCTGTCGCTGAATATCTTTAGCTTTGACAGCCATAGGTTCTCAAATTGGGGGATCCTGGGTCCTAATACTTACTCTTTAGGAGCTTTGTGACCCTGAATATGTTTTCTTTCTCTGAGCCTCAGTTTCCTCATCTATAAAGCAGAGGTAAAGCTTTATAGGTGAGCCTATATTCATAGGGTTGCTATTAGGATTAAATGAATTCGGGACCGGGACCTGGCAATAGTGATCTGTCTATAAAAGATGAGGATCCAGATGAGGCTGCCGATGCGATGGTGATGCATGAGGTTTGCTTGGCTCATTAATCTGGATTAGCTGTGTCTTTCAGAATAGTGGCTCGTCCTCACATTTGTCTTCTAAAGGACGTTTGCATTTTAATTTCGTTTGGGTGTCTCCATCAGAGCCTCACAGGTGCTGCCTAGCTGGCCATTGCTTCCAGTCTCCAATTCATTTTGCCTAGAATGGAATGAACTTCTTAATCATCTCACAGCCTCAAGGGATTCTATTTGCTAGTGCTTTAAATTAACATTTGAGGATGTGTAAACTGTTCTTGGCCAGCCTTACCAGTCTTCTCTCTCATTGCTCTCCCCCACAGACCCTGTCCTCTCCCGAAAGTTACCTAAATTGCCTTCCTGCCTCTAATTCTTGTCTTTCCCATTTGCTCTAAGTCATCCCCATCCCTTCTCAACCCTTCATCTCTGTTGTCAAAATCCCCAGGTACTCTTTATTCCCTGTTCCCATGCAGCCTTCCCTTTGGGGTTTCTTCCACTATGGGCAGCCAGAGGAGAGTTCTTTTTTTCTCTAGATTCTGCTTGTTACTTTCTTGTAGGTCATAATCCATTGCGAAGCAATTAGTGGCTCCTAAATAAAACAGATTGGTGAAGCAGAGTCGTCCAAGAGACATCCTTTGTCTGTGCCCAAGGAGTCCGGTCATGAGAGGTTCTCATACTAAGTAAAACATCTTTGAGCCAGAATAAAACATATCAGTTAGGTCAGATCATTCAAAGCCATCATTTGACTTGCTAAAAGTGACAGTCTCACATAGTCCAGCATGATGCAGTGAAAGCTGTAAATGTCACGTGGTCAAAGATCAGTGCGTTATGTGGTCATTTCCAGTGTATGACTGCCTGCCGTGTGCTGGGCACCATGCAATATTGTGGAACACAGTGCGGAATGTGGTAAATAGAATGCCAGCATTCCCGGGGCTGGAGTCCAGCAGTGTGGTTATCCAAGAGCTGCTTCATAAGCATTTAATGAGTAAAGATGAGAATTAGAAAAGCACCTGCCTCTCACCATGGCTCTTACTTACTCTTATGAAATCCATCTCCCCATAGATGTGGTTTAACAAAAGGGATGGTGCACAAAAATCTCCTGCCTATGATCCCATATATCTGTCTCCCCAGTGCCAGTGCCTGAGGTCCCGAACAGTGCTCAGATGGATGCTATCAACTTTGGACTTGGGAATTCATTGTTGTTTTGTGCTTCCGTGGGTGACTAGATCTCCTTCTGGTAGAGAAGTCTTCCTCTGAATTTGTTAGAATATCCAGACAGGTTCCATTCAGACTAACTGGGAGCGATTATGACTTCTGTAACTCAGTGTTGCATTTTTATGCACAGATTCATTGATGGATTTTATATTTTCACCCGGTGAGTAGTCCCAGTTTCTTTAGTTACCAGATGGTAGCTTTTATCAGATGTAGCTTATAAGATACTTCATATTCTCCCCACCATATCTGTGGCTTCTTGCCGTTTGTTGAGTCCTAGCCTCCGCCTTGCCCACCGACTCCAGTGGGCCATGTGATTCCTTTTCCCTCACTCCCACTGCCCTGGGATTGCACCATGTAGTAAAGCATTTGCACTTAAGTAAGTATTGCCTAAGGCTCTGTATTCTGGGGATCCTAGGCTAAGACTCAGGCCCATTTGGAGGATTCAATGAGATAGTGCATTATAAGTGCTTAGCCTGGTTCCTGTTATATACCAAGGGTACAATAAAAGTCAGCTACTCTTCTGGGAGGCATTGTAATATTTATATTATGGACTCTAAGAAGAGTTACTTAACTCCCTGTGCCTCAATTGCTCCTTCAGTAAATGGAAGCAATCATAATACCTAACTAACAGGGTAGCTGAAAGATCAAAATGGTACAACACTATACTGGTAATCACACTTAGAAGTATGTATGCACATGCTCGGTGCTCGGTAAATGTTAACTCTTACCGTTTCTTTAATTGCTTATGGATATTTCTTTTCTTCCCCATTAGACAATAAACTTCTTGAGTCTTGGTCACTTCTTAGTCATGTTTGCTAATCCTAGAAGAGGTTGGGCTGCTATACGATAGCTAAATATTTTTTACACGAACTAACAAAAGCCAGTTCACTCAGGATTGACTTTGTAAGGCCACCAGTTCCTTTCATGCTACATGCTAAACATTCAACTTTTGGAATGTAGCTGAGGCCAGGTATTTGAAAGGGAGCCTCTAGTTTCTACACTAGAATTTGAAGTGGCTGGATTATGGGCTCTTAACCTCTGTTGATGAAGCACGTTCAGAAAAAGGAAGTGGATCCTTTTAAAACCGGTTGTTGGGACCATAATGGGAAAGGAGTCATAGGTCTCCTTATTCCCCATTTTACATTTCCATACCTAGCTTTGAGTTTAGAGTTGATGTATTTGCTGCTTTGGCTGCAAAATTCTCTTTTGAATTTATAGGCCTTGTCTTTGCAGCTCTCCCCCTAAAGACTTAACAAGGGAAAGGTCAGGGCATCACTAAGCTGGCAGCTAATGGTTTCTGTGTTTGTCAGTGGACGTGGAAACAGTATCAGGAGAATTGCTGCAGGCTGAGATTTCTGAGCACTGTGTATATGGGGTTGCTGATCACTTTATATTTTATTTTCTTTTGAAAGCCTGAGAAAGGAAAAGAAAACTTGACCCAGTTGACAGATGTGTAGGAGCAGACCCGGGAGCCATTTATGCTGTAGATACATCCCTTGAGCTCCCAGAGTTGGGAAATGTGGGCACTTCCCATCCTTTGATGTCAGAACCCCTCCAGTAACTGCACGGGCACGGAAGCCGAATCTGAGATGCAGGTGCATGGACGAGCTGGCTTTGTGCTGTAAATACAGCTTGAGCTTCTTGGGGGAGAGGGGCTCAGATTTGTGGAGAGCAGACCCTTGGTAGCCAAGTTCAGGGTCTCATTTCTCCCTCTGTCTCCAATGACCACCTGCTGCATTCCCTGGCCTTTTGTGCCTTGGAAGTGGATGGCAAGTGTGCCTTTTCTCTCAGTCTCCAGGTGTGAATTTAGAGAGGATGTCATAACTGTGAATATAATTTCCACAGGAAGGTGGTGAATATGAGATCGCTTTATATGCCCCCAGTTCACTTTTGGGGTCCTTGTCAAACCTGAGGCAGGTCCAAAATGGTGGCTGAGGTGCTCTGTAGAACCTCACCATCCGGGATGTGGTGCTGGAAGGTCCATCTAAAGCAAGACATCTAGGGGCACCTGGGTGGCTTAGTCGGTTGAGCGTCCGACTTTCGCTTAGGTCATGATCTCGCGGTTCGTGGGTTCGAGCCCCACGTCGGGCTCTGTGCTGACTGCCAGCTCAGAGCCTGGAGCCTGTTTCAGAGCCTGTGTCTCCCTCTCTCTCTGACCCTCCCCTGCTCACGCTGTCTCTCTCTCTCTCTCCTAGAAATAAAAAAATAAAAAAAAACATTAAAGCAAGATATCTAACCTTTCTATGCCTTAGTTTTCTCAGCTGTACAATGGGGTTATTATAAAGATGAAACAGGATGACGTGTATAAAGAACTTGGGACATTTCTGACACATAGTAAATGATTTTTTTTTTTTTACCACGTTAGTTATTCTTAAATCATCATTCTCATGGTTAGTCATCCTGCAGTACATTCAGCACAGAGGTTTAAGGTATGACTGTCACAGAGAAGTGTCTCTAGACTTAATTTTTCCATCTGGTCCCTTCATCCGCAAAGCCCTCACCACACGCCCCCACCCCTCCCACACACACCTCACCATGCCTTATCCTAGAGTTGCCCAAACTTTATTCATATAGTGCCTTCACAATGTGCCTAAATCCTTAGACCACATGTGCTATTGTTTATTTAATATTTCTCCATAAATCAGCTTACTTTTCATTTCAGTGAAATTATTCTTGAGTAAGTTTACTGCTCCCTGTTACTGCTATAGCCACTAATCTCTGTGTATATATATATATATTCTCATCTGCACTGACATCAGTGAAGAGTAGAATTTTCAAATGTGTGTCCCCACACCTCTGGAAATGACGTGGCCTTCTAGTGGTGTGTGATCCCCACTTGGAATCATGGCTCCATCTGTCCCCTCTTTCCAGGCCTCAGGGTGCTGGTGCTTTCCTCTGTGCCTTCACACATGCTGAGCGCTGTTTCTGCCTCACTTCTTGTTATACCCGGTGAATTCCTGTCCATCAGGTCCTACTTCAGTGTCCCATCTTGTCTAAGGTTTTCATCTGCTCTTCCAAGTGGCTGGCTGCTGCATCCTGTGCGCTCCTGCATGATCTATATCCGCCTAGCACCGGTCACCTGCATCTTGATGTCTGTGGACTGTGAACTTTCCTGAGACAAGAGAAAGTGTCTTAGTTACCTTGCACTCCCTTTGACTAGCAAGGTGTCTGTACAGAGTAGGTGCCCAGTGACTAGATGATTCTCCACTGATGGGAAATGGAAATATGCAATGTTGAAGGATGACGTGGTGGTAGAACATTCTTTTTTTTAATTTTTTTTTTTTAAATTTATTTCTGAGAAAGAGAGAGAGAGACAGCGTGAACAGGGGAGGGTCAGAGAGAGAGGGAGATACAGACTCCGAAACAGGCTCCAGGCTCTGAGCTAGCGGTCACTACAGAGCCCGACGCAGGGCTCGAACCCACGAACCGTGAGATCATGACCTGAGCCAAAGTCAGACACCTAACTGACTGAGCCACCCAGGCGCCCCTAGAACATTCTTTCTGAAGGTGAGGATGGGGAAATTTGCCTGAGAACAGATCTCTAAATTTACCTGTCTTGTCCTCAATTCCTTTCCTCCTGCCTGCTTTCTCCCCACCCCCAGGTTATGAGCAGCCGTTTCCTGCCCTATGACAACATCGTCACAGACGCAGTGCTCAGCCTTGATGAGGACACTGTGCTTTCCACCACGGAGGTAAGGAGCAGGCATGGGCTCTTCGGGCAGGTACCCCAAGCCCCAAGAGGCCACAGTTTCTTTTGCCCTTGCCTAGGCTAACTTGAAAACCTTTGCCCAAACTTCCTGCACAGTCAGTCGGTTTTAATCAACCTGGTTCCTGTTAGCACCTTGCCACTACCTGGAACCTAGATGAGGGCATTTTTCCCCCTTTGTTTTCTCTGCTAATTGGCTCCTCATTTGCATGGCTGTGCCTCACCTCTCCCCTCCTGTCTGCCTCCCTTTTGTTTTTAAATAGCACAGCTGTGGGCAGGTGTGTGGAGCCTAAGGTGGGGGGGCACCTGGCTAGCATCATCTTGAGACCACATAGTCCAGAGCAAACAGGCCGTCCTTCCCCAATTATCCTAATGCCTGTGTGCATGTGTGTGTCGCCTTTGTTAGGGAAAGCTATTCTGGGTTCTGAAGGCAGCCCTTCTGTCTCGGATTCAAGTGCTCATTTTCCTTCACCCACACAAGAGCAAACGATTTCACTTTTAAGATGGAGACAGAGATCCTTGCTATTTCAGATGTTCAGGTATTTGTGCCAAAAATAAGATTGCACAAGGAACGTGTGAGGAGGAGAGATAGATATGATAGAAAACCAATTTTTACAACTCGAATGAGTATTGATCTCAGAAACCTTACTTTAAACCATCGAGGGGACCAAAGACAGTTCTATAAAAATGTCGTATATCGGAAATCCATTATTAATGGTAGCTGCTAAAAAGCACAGAGACTGAGCTACTTATACCTTTCCCTTTCGTCCCCCTCTTATTCATAATCATTTTCTTTTCCATTTAAACATCGACTCTTACCAGCATGCACTTTCCTGGATGCTGGACGGACTCTAATGGCCTGCTGCCTACACACCTAACGCTTGGTGTCAACCTAGGCCAACAGTCCCACGGCCTCTTTCTTGAAATTCAGTGGATGCTTCCAGTTTCCATCAAATGGAGTTGAACAGACGTTCTGTGCAAGAGCAGCCTAAATGACCCCAGGACAAAATGCCCGGGTCTCGCTCAACTTGGTAAAATGCTTGCTCTGTAGCCCAGGCTCTATAAATACCCAGGGAATGAATGATTGGAGGGATGCATGCTGAGGTGCTTAAAGCCCGAGCACACAGCCAGTTGCATCACGTGCAAGTCTGCAGGAGAAAGGGGTTGGGGGAGAAGGGGACAAGCTCTGCTTAATTCTCAAAGGAAAAGACAGCTAACCACGGAGTACAGGGTGTGGGACACTCCAGCTTGCATGTTTCTGCTGTTTCCTGCAAGGGAAGCTGGCATCCCCGGAACACATTCATTCAACAAGTATTTATTGAGGGATCTCTTTGTTCTGGTCTCCACGCGGGGTGCCTTGATGACCCAGCTCCCGCCTCTAGCCATCACAGTGCTGGCAGCAAACAATTCAAGTCTGGTGATTCCAGTGAAGGGATTTAGAATGACTTAGGTGGGTGGCCTTGAAGGCGCCGAGGTACCTGGAGAGTGGCAAGAACAAGAAGCAGTCCCCACCCCCAGGACTGAAGAAGGGAGAGAACCCAACCTAGTCAGCCAACAGCCTGCCAAGGGTCGTGCCATCCGTAGGGTTCCGTCCTGCCCGCCCGCAGAGCATGGCCAGAGAGCAGGGAGGGGACCATGGAGGGCAAACGCAGGGAGGAGCAGCACACTGCCCTGGTAGAACGTGGGGTCCGGACAACTGCGGTGTATATTTGAATGATTATCCATGGTCTCAAGTACTGATGGATACACTTTACATCTTCCCCTGGGCACAAGGCAATTAGTCCCCCTCTACAGGTGTTTTTTCCTGTCCCATGGCCAGATATCTTTCAGCTTCTGTGACATTTCCGTGGGCTGGTGAACTTCTTTTCAGAGACTAGCAATTTCAGCCGCTAAGTGCGTTCTGGGAGGGACACGCGTCCTATATGAGGTCATGAGAAGTCAACGTGGGTGGAAAATGGTGTTAGTGTAAGAGGCCGGTGGTCTGGTTTACTTTTGCTTGCTGATCACAAAGTGCTTGTGTCACCTAAAGCAGCCAAGGACAGGGACTTCTCTTTTCTCACTTTTTAAGTGAATGGATGTTGGTTCATTTTATCCCCTCTCTGAGGATTCTCCTGCTTGTTTAAACGCCTCTCTGTAGTATTAAGGATAGGTTTTTAAAGAGCATTCTATAACAGGTATTAGATGTAGTTGGTTTACAGTTATTTACATTTATCTGGGTTGCTGCAAATTCTCAAAAGGAAACAGATGTTGGTTTTTAAGAGAAAAGGCCGTAAGCTGACCTTTGCCTCCTTTGATGTGTTAATGATCTTCGTGAAAGCAGAACTATCACAAGAATCGTAGTTTTATCTGAATTTACTTTTGAGTTCCTTTGAAATGACTTGAAAAGGCTTTGAGATAGTAAGAAATTCATGTGATGAAAAAAACCCCATCGGGTTCTATGGTAGTTGCCAGTGCGTGTGTTTCCTTTTCAAAGAATAATGGAAAACCCCAAAGAGCTCCTGATTCTTTGACGCCAGGCTGCATAATATACAGGCCCATCAGCTAGTATCCAGCGCCAGTGATGGTGTGCAGGTTATCACAACCCAATTTCAATCTTCTGGCAGATACAGTCCCCTCCTCCTGCTGCTAGTCTGAGATGCCCTGCACCCCAACAAGCTTTCTTAATGTATTTTCCAGTGCCTGGCTATTTTTTTTTCTGGATGTTTGCATTTGGGGGAACAAGCTGTATTCTTAAAGCCTTTCTTATCTTGAGTTAGGAACAGTAGAGTTCCAGAAAAATTTGAATTTATGGCTGTTCACAAAAATAGTGACTTCTAGCCCCCAAAGAATGCAGAGATAGAAGGACCCTCACAGATGACTCAAGCCAGTGTTTCCCAGAGGATGGTTTGTGCACAGTAGTTTTGCATGGTTCATGGCAAGCATATTTCATTTCAACAATTGTGTTTACTGTTTGCTAGAAAACAATGTAGCCAGCAGCCAACCCCAGGTTTTCACTGTCATGTTTACATAGGGTGAGGCTAAGGAGAAAAGAAAAAAACATAGGCACTTTAAAGAAAAATACTAAATATGTGATTGTGTGTTGTGGGATTGTGGCAGAGAGGAGAATGCTATGCATGTAGTGAATGCCTGGGAAATAGTGATCTAGGCTTATTTGCTATGTTCTTTTAGTTGAGATAAAATTCACAACATAACCATAAAATTAACCATCTTAAAGTGAATAATTGAGGGGCATTTGCTACATTCACAATGCTGGACAGTCATCAGTTCTATCTTATTCAAAAACATCCTCATTGCCCCCCCCGCCCCCCCACCAAAAAAAGAGCCCATATCCATTAATCAGTCACTCCATAGCTTTTGGAACCACAGATCTGGTCTTGTCTCTATGGCTTCCCTTATTCTGGGCATGTCATACCATATGTGGCCTTTTGTGTGTGGCTTCCTATACTCAGCATACTGTTTTCAAGGTTCATCTGTGTTCTAAGTATTTCATTCCTTTTTATAGCTGAATAGAATTCCATTGGATGGATATACCATGGTTGGTTTCTGCATTCATCAATTGATAGAACTGAGTTGTTTTTGCTGTTGGCTGTTGTGAGTAGTTGCTGGCTACACTTTTTAACCTCTGGGAGGTAGGAGCTGGCCTTGCCACCATCACTCAGTTCCCAGCCACCATTCCAGCATGGGACTGGAAAAATTTATAGAATAAATGAAATTTCCATTTGCATGGCTTATCGAGAAGAGATTGGACAAAGGTCGTGGTGAAATGGGGAACCCGTATAATAGTTAAATTGTTCTCAGTACTGTAGCAACAGAGGTAGAAAGGAGGCTATGGTAACAGTACATACCAAATCTGAAATCAGATGGCTGGGTTTAAATCTTGGCTTTGCCTGTTACTAGCTCAGGAAAATTACGTGACCCTCCATATACCTTAGCTTCCCTCTCTGGAAATTGGAGACTATAAAATTACCCACTTCACGGGGTTATCATGAGGATAAACGAGTTAAAATGTGTAAGTGTCTTGCACCAAAGCATTACATGATTATGAGCATTATCTGATCGCTTGCTGTTACTGTTTTTATTTTTTTACTTTCTATTTATTTATCATTCATCAAACAATCATAGCAAGTCAGAAATTAGCTCACACATTTGAAAACAGACTATTTGCTAATTATAAATGTCAGTTTCCAGAATGTTTAGAAGTACCTGCTTTGGGTTATTATAAGCACTGGAAAGTCATTTACCCGTACTTCCTTTAAAATAATCATGTGGCAAAAAAATAATAATAATAATAATAAAATAATCATGTGGCTTCACTTGGAGCTTTTCCACACTTAGTGATTTTTCATTCTGGCTGCTTTTTCTAGATTTCCTTTTTACTGAGAATCTTCAAAGCTGAGAGGCCTGACTTACATTTCTTTATGATATCTGCTCTGAATTTCTGATAGAACTTATGGGGTGTTTAAGCATCTTTTCTCTTGCTTTTAAGAGAATGCCTTTATTCTAGTCACTTTGGCTTTGCTGTATGCTAGTCACGATGAATGCTGTATATTCATACTCCGATGTATACAGGAAATCTCCCATTTATAAAACAGACACATTTGTGCCTCGCATGAATCCATGGTCATGTGCACCCTAGAGGGAGGAGGGAAAAAGCAACTGCTTTTTTGACTTGCGTTTTTGCTTGAACAAACTGGATTCTAAAGGACCTATCAGCAATTTCTTTTCTTCTTTCATTTCTGCACTCATCTGAAGTTTCTTCAACAGAAAACATTAAAATGTGCATAATTATGGGGCAAAATGTCAAGCAGTCAGTTTAATTTGCTGATGAATACACGGAATTAATGTTTCGCGACAGTCCTGGGATTTCGCATTATGAATTAGCAGGGGGAAGGTAATGTTTTGTTGACATTTGTTAACGCTGTTGATTGCTTGTTTGGCTTGTGTTCTGCCTGCAGGTGGATTTTGCCTTCACAGTGTGGCAGAGTTTCCCCGAAAGGATTGTGGGGTACCCCGCGCGCAGCCACTTCTGGGATAACTCTAAGGAGCGGTGGGGGTACACGTCCAAGTGGACAAATGACTACTCCATGGTTTTGACAGGAGCTGCTATATACCACAAGTGAGTAATTTAGACATCTCTCATACAGATTTTTACGTAACTCCTTGTAGATTAGCTTCTGGCTGTTGCATAAATCGGCACTTGGGCCAGATCTTATTAACAATATTAACAAAAATTAGTTTGCATGGCTGTTTAAGTTCTGTCAGTGTGGCCAACATGTGTCTTTGAAACCAATAAAACTCCTTGGCTTACTGCACTTCCAGAAATAACAGTAGCATAACATCCTAAATTTGCCTGAAGTTGGAGGACATACTCATGTACATTGAGTAACTGAACATTTCGAATAACAACTGCAAAAGTAAATACTTAATTGTGCACCCCCAGACACCATTCTGAGTGCTTGGGATTTACCATTGAGTAAAATTTTTTAAAAGAAAAGAAAAGAAAGAAATTCCTGCCTAAGGTTTTCTCTTCTAACAAGGGGAGGACACGATATTCATAATAATTTTACAATAGATTAAGGGCATGAGTTACATAGCAAAAAGGCAGAGTCACACAGGTCAAGGATCATGAGTGCTGAAGGTAGAGGGGAGGTTGGAGGGTGGCCAGTGATCCTTATTGAACAGGTGAGATCGGAGCAGAGACTTGAGAAGAAATCATCCAAGAGGATATTTGTAGGGAGAGTGCTCTAGTGTAGGGAACAGCTGAAATAAGTGAGTGCCCTGAGCCAGAATGTTGGAAGAATATCAGGAACATGAATGTGCCAAGAGTAGAGTGAGTGGAAAGCAGGGGAGAGAGGTCATGGGAGCCAGTGCACGGATTTGAACAGAGTAGAGACATCTTTTTTATATTTTAGGCATCCACTCTGGGTGCTGTGATGAAAATAGACGATACAGGGACCAGGGTAGAAGCAGGGAGACCTAATAGGAGGTGATTGACATCTAGGCAAGAGATGATGGGGCCTGGGGCCTGTAACTGAGCACTGGAGGTGGTAAATAGTGATGAGATTATGGACATATTTTTGAAGATGCTCCAGTCTGATCACTAAGTTTTTTTGACCTAAGGAACTGGAGGGATAGGAGTCGGTAAGAGATGAGAAAAGTGCTTATAGATGAATTAGGTTATTAGGGGAAATACGGGAGTTCAGTCTCTTGCATGCTAAGACATCCAAAAGGGTATGTTGTGAAAGGGGCAGGGACAGGGATACACATGTGGAAGTTGTTTAAATATATTTGGTCTTTGAAGCCAAGGGACTTGGGTAAGACTACCAAATTAGTGAGTGTAGATGGTTAATGTTACTGACTCAGTCATTAATAAAAACCCCATTCTTCTGCCTTAGTAAGGTGAACACACTAATCTTAACCTAGTCTTCTTTAGTAGACAATAGAGAGGCTTGCCATCTCAGGGACAAGTTACAAGTGCACAGGGTATAAGAATTTAGGTTGACTGAATCTTGATCTTAAGACCTTACCTCTTTTTTTTTTTTAATGTTTACTTATTGTGAAAGAGAGCGAGCAAGGAAGGAGAGAAAAAGAGGGAGAAAGAGAATCCCAAGCAGGCTCCGTGCTGCCAGTGCAGAGCCTGACATGGGGCTTGAACTCACAAACTGTGAGATCATGACCTGAGCCAAAATCAAGAGTCAGACACTTACCCAATTGAGCCACCCAGGTGCCCCGTAAGATTCTACCTCTTGAAAGTTCATTGTTCCCTTTCTTCCTGTCACTACCCCTCAATGAATCTGATTTATTGCAATGATTTTCCCTTTAAATATATGCTATTATATTCCCCTTAAAAAATAGTAGAAAAAAATAGCAGAGCAAGAAATAATTCAACTTAATTGTGGGTTCTCCCTAATGATTGACCACCATATTAATTAGGGTTTTGATCTAACGGTGTTAAAATATATGGTTTATACGCCACAAAAATGGAATATTGTTGGACTCAGAGCCATAGGATACTTGAATACAGTTCTGATTAACCCAAT
Source organism: Hyaena hyaena (assembly GCF_003009895.1). Classification (NCBI taxonomy): domain Eukaryota; kingdom Metazoa; phylum Chordata; class Mammalia; order Carnivora; family Hyaenidae; genus Hyaena; species Hyaena hyaena. The sequence continues at coordinate 3,495,789 of NW_024080658.1, forward strand.
AATTATAAAGCCATTTTTAAGGTTATATAGATCATGTGTAAGTAACTTCTCTTACCATCGGAATATCTGCTTTCTAACCATCCACCCTGGCTGGCCAGGCAATATCTGCACATTATTTCCCTATCTGTGAAGCACGGATAATGATAGTACCTATATCATAGGTTCCTTATGAGGATTACATGAGGCATTTCTTGTAAAGCACTTTAGAACATTATGTGGCATATAGTAAGTATATAAGTGATAGCTGTTGTCATCATCTATGATATGTTTAGGGATTCAAAGAGTAAGTATAGGTTTCCTGTCAAAGAAGATCACTTGTCATTATATAATGATGGCCACCTATGAAACCTGTCTGGTTTTTACAGATATTATCACTACCTGTACACCCATTACCTGCCAGCCAGCCTGAAGAACATGGTGGACCAACTGGCCAACTGTGAGGACATTCTCATGAATTTCCTGGTGTCTGCTGTGACAAAATTGCCTCCAATCAAAGTCACCCAGAAGAAGCAGTATAAGGAGACAATGATGGGGCAGGTAAGAACAGAACTCTCTTCCCCTGCTTCGCTCTCTGGTAGTTCAGCCTGAGGTAATAAGGACTCACTGTTCTTCTAGGAAGCATAATGAAGAAATATATGTGTGTGTTTATACATGAGCACACGTGCACACACACAAACACACACACACACACACACCCACATACACACCCACACACACATAAAAGCTCCAAGGGAATATATGGTTGGCACATGTATGAATAGGAAGACATAAATCAAGGGTATCTTCTCCAGAGTTGAAGACCTACAAGAATATATGCAAGTTTATTATAGGTGCTTTATGTAATGAATAGCTAATAACACTGTCTTCAACAGAGCCTTCTTTCTGCTAAGTGCTCTTGAGTTGGGTGAGCATCATAGTGACAGACCAGGAGTCACAAGCCTTGATTTTCACCTAGAACTAAATCTGTAAGCTATACACAAGCTATACACAAGCTACCTTCTGAAACTTATTTGGTTCACTCTTAAAATGGAAATGGTAAAAATCCACCTCACAGGTGGTTTGTGTGAAAACTTGTATGAAAGTAAAATATTGTTGAATTATGTAAGTTCAGTACTAAAGACACTTGCAAGGAAATATAATTCAACTTTCTCTTTTGACAAGTAAGGAAATTAGGATCCAGAGACTTTAAACATAGTGCCACAAGTCACCTAGTATTAGAGACAGAACTGGGAGTTGCATCCCAGGCTCTGTTCTTTCCACTACTCATTATTTTACACCTGGGTCTTGTATCAAAATGATCTGGATATTCGGTAGTTCATCCACTTTTATTCATCCTGGACAGAGCCCAGTACCAATAAGAAGCCAAAACCCTTTAGACCATTTAGATCCACCCAAGGTAAATCATGGAGAATCCAAGAGGATTTAAGTCAACCTGGAAAGATGTACTTTTGAGGGTTCTATCCGTTCAATTGTTTGGAGTTTCCCATGTACCTGTTCCAGTCGTTTCTGAAAATCATATACAGATCTTGTTTTTGCAAAGGAAAACTTAGCCAGGCCTCATGTTAACACAATTGATGATTTTTCATTCACTAAATTTAGTAAGAGCAAAAAATGTGCAGGATTTGAAGTAAAAAAAATTTCATAATTCAGTGTTTATGAGCGTGTACGGTATATCAGGCACTGTTTTAGATACTGGTTGTGACAGAGCTACTGTCCTTAATGAGCAAAGAGTCTAGTGGAAAATTTTATTTTCATCTAACTACTAAAAGAACAAGCAAAAGAATTGACAAGAATTTTTTTATCTTGAAGGATGACAGACTATTCAAATTCAAACAAGATGTATGGAGTGGCTACTGTGTGCCCAGCCATTTTCATCCGTGTCACTTACAGACACAACATTCCTTTAATATCGTTTGCTCAGAGAGTTCAATGAACTTCCCTGAGGTTATACACTAATTAGGGGTAGAACTCTAATAACACACGTTTTCTTAGGCGTTGGTTTTATATTCTTTTCATAGACTTGCCTGATTCTACCAAACCAGTATTTCAAGTGAATTTGCACATATTTTGGGACACATATAAATTTAGCCTTAGCTATAACTCGATATATCTGTATGTGCCCCCTGCTTCATATCATGCACATTAGTTTATTGAATGTATGACTGGTGAAGTAAATGGATATCATGTGCTATGATTGTTTTTATTACACAGGAAATATATCTTCTCTAAGGTGTTGGTTGACCAAAAAATAAATGTGGAAATCTAGAGGCAAAAATGATACTTGAATGATTCAACTGGGTTGTTGTTGTTTGTTTTTTTTTTTTTTTTGTATTTGTAAGAGAGAATAAGCTTAAGCTCTTGACAGTCATTTCATTTGCATACATTTGCATATGTGAGCAAATTTCTGGGGGTAGGGAGTCTGGCCTTTTGGGTTTGAGTGAACCACTCAGAGATGGCCTATCCCAATATAGGAACAAAATGAAGTCCCTTTGGGACAGTCTGCTCTGCTATGAACTCAACTGGTCAGCTTAATTAGACACCATCTGACTTACCAAGGAGAACTATAGTATATTTCTCATTCTATAAATGGTAGAGGATGGAACTTGAGATCTGCCCCTTCCTTCTTAAACAAGTAAGTGTAACTTCCCTAAACCTGCCTCCGCACCTATGCAGGGGGGATGTTATTATCTGAGTAGATAACTTGACCAAGTTGTTACGAAGCTCAAATGAGCTTCATGGAAACACTTAAGAAGTATTGTTTTGTTTGTTATTCTGCTGCTCAGAGGTAACTTGACATTCATATTTACCCTCAATAGCTCCTTTCAAGCACATTGACACTTAGGTTTTTAAGTACTCTGAGTGATTCTCACAGTAAAATGTACCTTCCCAGGAAAGTATTTTCTAACAGTACATGGAACACACACACACACGTGCATATACATCATTGAACAGTTGCCTATTGATAAATGTGTTTGTGTTTTTTTCCCCCATAATCTGGTAGTTCTCTTTTTCTTTGTTTCATAAAAACATGGTTTGAGAGACATTCTGCTTATTTAAATTTCAGCGCTTAAGCCATTTAAGGCTTTCTTTTAAATCAGTGTCATCCCCATGATCTAAAAATATTTAACCAAACTTAGAGGAAACACAGAGAGCTAAAGAGATAGTAGCCATCCTGCCTACTTATCCAGAATCAACCAGGTAAACCAGGTTTTAGAAAACTGTCTTTGAAACCATAAACACATTGTTAGTCATAGTATTTGATCGCAAGTACAGAGTTTTGTTTACTGACAATAGTAGTTGAAGTTCAACCGGTAGATCATTCCCAGTCCAGGGGATTAGTCAGTATGGAGTTTTGTCTGTTCGTATGTTTTTAACATCAAGGAAAGTTGTATATCTTGGGGAAATCTTCCGACGAGGCTGAAACCCAGGACTAGTGCTGTCATCTTCACCAGGTGCATAGGAGGTTTGGTGGCCCATCCAGACCCCAAGCTCTGCCGCTTGCCCTGGAACCTGATTTCTGTGGTGTTTCCAGCTCACCTTGCACTGTCTCATTGTCTTCCTCATCTCTCTCCCTTTCCCCAGACTTCTCGGGCTTCCCGCTGGGCTGACCCTGACCACTTTGCCCAGCGACAGAGCTGCATGAATACGTTTGCCAGCTGGTTTGGCTACATGCCGCTGATCCACTCTCAGATGAGGCTCGACCCTGTCCTCTTTAAAGACCAGGTCTCCATTCTGAGGAAGAAATATCGAGACATTGAGCGACTTTGAGGAATCCGGCCAAGTGGGGGAGGGGAAGCGAGAAGGGACGGGGTCAAGCTGCTCTCTCTTCCCAGTGCAGATCCGCTCAGCAGCGGAGCCAGATTGTGCCAAGTATCCAAATAATCTTAGATGAACAGAATGACAAAAAGAAAAAAAAAAAAAAAAGGCCAATGAAAACTCGACTCCTGGCTCCTGGGACTGCACAGGACTGCTCCAGACTCACCTCACTGGCTTCTATGTCCCAAGACTAGGTTGTGTACAGTTTAATTATGGAACATTAAATAATTATTTTTGAAATGATTGCTATGCAGGTTTAAACTTTTTTAATGATCAAAACTATTAAAAACCAGAGTTCTTTCTTTAATCAAAATTGTGTTGGTTGTGAATATTTCGAAGCTGCTACTCTTCTTCCCACAAACATCTTTGCCCTTGGTCATGCAGGGTTCGCAGCAGTTACAAACGTTCAGACTTCATGAAGACACAAGAAGTCACTCCACCCAGTGCCAAGAAATAACCAAGCCTAAGTTTAAGACAAGTTCATTATTCCACTTTGCCAGTGCAAATGCTTTCCACTTCGAATTTGCAGATCCACTTGAACTTCTATCTCTAATATGTTGCTGCAATATGACCTCCAGGTAGATAGCTGTAGCAGAAAACTTTGAGATATAGTGGTATGATCATCTTCTGCACTAGGGGAGTGGGGAGAGTTAGTACCAGGAAAACACTAGTATAATTAAGAATGTTAAGTTCACACAAGGAACCATCCAGTCAATCCACCAGCATATTAGTGAGATGGAAATATTGACCCATAACAGTGACTTGAGGCTCTTCAGGGATGTGAGCTAGATTATACCTTTAACCATTGACACAGCCTCTGAGAGCTGGGGGAAGTCTTTGGTTTAGAGGCAAAGGAACAATGAATGTGCCCATGGCAAACCAGCAATCACAAGACAAACTCTTTATATTTGTGAAAAACTCGAGTTTCAGAAGCTTCCCTTGAGAAAGAAGTAATCATATAGAAACTCTCCCCAATGAACATGAGCATTGCTGACACGGAACTGAGGGCATACCTCACCTCACCACTGGGACCTTCATATCACTTTTTGGTCTAACCTTGTTTTGAGCAAGAACTCAACAAACAAAATAATCAGAAACAAATGTGAATACTGTTTCCTGTCACTTTAATGTTTCAATGTGTGGAGAAGCTGTGTAGGGCTTCTTGTTAAAAAGAACACTTCTGTCCCTGCAAATGCTGCTTTCAGTGTCTGATTATTGTAAAACTGCAAATAGAAACAGAAAATATAGATGTGCCTTTACTCCCTTGTAAAAGACGGAGGTTTCTGGTATTAATGCCTCCTTCTACCTGGAAGAGGCAAGAGAGAATAGAGGAGAACATTATTGGGTCCACCTCTTATTCTGAATAAACAAGAAGCACTTTCGTTCTTTCCCCCTGAACTCTCCTATAGCTCATAAACTTATTTCTAGTGTTGACTTAGAAGAAAATTCCATTACAGAATTATGTTCCAATCATTCCAACTGCCTGGCTTAGGTCAGTGGGAACCATAAATCTGGGAGACTTGAACTCCTCTTGCTTTGTAGACATCCGGAAGGGAAAGAGGGGCTGTCTGGAAAGCAAGGATGGAGGGTCCCCTCAAACAAGAGAGACACTGGCTGCTTGCAGAGTCCCAGAGAGGTGACTCCATGCTACCTCGCAACAGCACGAGGGCCGGCCCATGCATCCAGACGCTGTGTTTTGAGTGGCATGCAGGCAAGGAGGTTCAGTGAAAGGGGGGCCTTCCTCTGCAGCCTCATGACTCAGAACAGTTCTTGAAGTCTCTCTCTCTCATCCAGTTTGACCCAGCTTTAGCCCACTCTCAAGCATGTGACATTTTCTCCTAAGTGGACGTGATTCTCTCCTCTGTATTTGTTGAAAACTAATTCTTAGGTCCGCGGTATCTGCCCTTGTTTCTCTGAAATGCCCGGTCTAATAGGTTCTTTGCCATTTAAGATGCAGCTCTTAGCGACTTAAACGGTTAGCAATTAATCCTTATTCATCTGGCCTTTGCAAATTTATATTTAAATTAATTTTTGAGGACTGCCAAATTATTCTTGTATCTTCCTCCTTTGCAAAAACACATGCAATGTTTTGTTCAATGACCCCAAGCCAACTTGAAGCTCATGTTGTCATTTGGCTTGCAGAGAAGTGTCCCTAATTGTATGAGTCTCATGAATGGATTCGGGGACTGGCCTGCCAGATTTACCTGTCCCAAAGCTCACAAGGCATATCCTCCACAAACAGTATGCATTCCATGAAAAAAAAAAAAAAAGTAATTATAAATGAGAACATGAGAACAGCACCTGACACACTCAGCCGCGTCAAATCTCCATGGTTTCATTTCATGTCATTGTCTGAACAAATCTCTTTGGGATGCTAGCTAGTATATTCTTTTCCCATTTGGAACATACAGCTGGGAATTGAACAATCGTTAGCAAATCAGTGAGGCTCAACAGTAAGATGTAATTTTAATTCACTTAGGCAAGAGTTGTATTTCACTGCAGCAAGTTGACAAATCATAAGCATCTCTTTAGGGTGTCCAGAGTTATCTCTCTCAGTCAAGTTTAATGATAACCAGGTGTCCCTAAGTGGGCCAACATGAACTGAGAAGCAGCCAAGGCCAGAGAGTACAATGCCAATCCTATAATGAATTACATGCAGAAACTCTATAGAGGACTCGGTCACTTAGGATTTCCGCACATTTTCCTGTTCCACATTAGATTAATTTTCCCAAAGCTGGTTTCTGTATTTACATAAAATGGTTTACAAATACCAAATCAAATTTGCATATATATATATGAAATAGATCACTGTTGTTGAAAATGAGATGACCAGAAACAGAGACTATAGAGAAGAACCCATGAAATAATCCTTGTAGCCATTCCCCAAAGATCACATAGCCAGGTGGGCCCACTGGGATATAACAGCGCACTTTCCAAAGGATGCTTCAGAAGACAGTGAAATCTCTCCTACCTGGAATCTCATGTGCATTACAGTTTAATTTCTTCTTATTACCACTGGTTCTCAAAGGACTTAGCTCAATTATACTTTTGGAGTGATTTTTGTTTTTCATTTCCAGCAGACAATGTTAGCTTTCATTTTAGCCGTTCTGGATACCTGGTCACTTGAAGGTCTGTCATGCCGGTGGCCTTTCATAAAGGTTACTGAACTTAATTTGAATGGGGGTGACAGAATGAATATGAATAGACCCATATACTGCCTTTTTTAGGTGGGCTCTTGATTTAGGAACTAGTGAAATTTTAATCAAACCTGTTTGGAGGGCAGGAGTAGGGAAAAGGCAGAGAGCGCTCCCAGGTTAGAATCTGAATAAGACTTTAGCTGGACAAGCTGAATTAAGGGCGCAAAAGCCGAGGCAAACTTCCAGACCTGCATGTGTCTTATGCTCCCTCTGGTCTCTGAGAGCTCCGTTTAAAAAAAAAAAAAAAAAATAGTACCACCTATTGCCATGAACTCTGAAATAGAAATGTCCCTGCCTTCTAATAGTTAATACAATCGATATGTGGCCAGTACAGCGGGACTTCAGTTGCTGAATTCATTTACCTAGTTTCCATTTTCAGCAGGCTTTGTCATTCTTGGCCAGACTTAACCCAGAAAGTTCTTTTACTGCCGGCCTCATTTTCTCAGGTATGCTTGAGGGGGACAAAGTTGTTTTGACTTGCGTTTTCAGTGAATAAGCATTAATATCAAACTGTGCTGAATGTGTCTTTCTCAGTCTTAGAACTTCAGCATGCAGACCTTAGATGATTCTTTGACTCTGGGTCTACTTATAAAAATGAGATCCAGCACCTTAAGAACATGACCTCCCCCATCAATTCTTTGAGCCTATCTGGATGCTGTGGATGGATAGAAAAGCTGCTATTTGCAAAATAATCTCAACAATAAAGATGACTCCTGAAAACCACCTCTTTTTACCTGCTCCAGAAGTCAAAGGATTTTATTGTCATTGTTTTTACAGGTTCTTGTCTATAGTTGTCATTAAAGTTCCACCATGTTCCATATTGGGAGCCTAGATGAACACTCCAAATTCCTGAGCTCCAAAGCCCAGTTTTAAGCAGGTGAGAAAGTCTGTATTATCCTCTGGAATAAGAGGCAAGTAGCAGCCCTCAAGAAAGCCCTCAGATTGGCATGGTCCTGGGCTTGCTTAAAATCAAGTCAAGCTAGCTCTACAGTCACTGTGCTTTTATAATAATTTGCCCTTTAGGCTTCAAAGGCCATCTGACTTCTGCAATAGTTCTCTGTTCTTCTCCTACAGGAATACATCCCTTTCCTTTTGGTTGTGATTATTACTAAACCTGGGGCCATGCAAATAACTTGGTTACCATGTAATGAACCTTGTATGTTTACTTTGAGAGAAAAATATGTGTAGGATATGTTGAGGGATAGAATAAAGGCACTGAAAATGAACTCTTCTGGTGGCAAATTATAAAGCAGAAAAAAAGAAAAGTGAAGAAGTATACCTTATTTTGTATCTGATGTACATTTGGGATGGTTTTCTAACAATGTTGCCAATGTCTCTGTCATATCATCACAGGACTTCTCAGAAGTGTTTACCGCATTTGTGATAGACTATTAATTAGCGCAGTGAAGCCAGAAGTGCGTTGGAGAGAGTGTGTGCGAGAAAATACAAAGCCATAGATCTTGATTTACCCCATTGACCTGTGTAACTTTATGTCTGAGTTTCACCATCCAAGATAGATTGTTTTATAGCAAGTGTCACCAAAGACTTTTTCCTTCCAATTTATAGAAGAAGAAAAAAGAGAGATTATTAATAAATGACATGACTTTTCATCTGCGTGGTTTCATTCCATCTTTTCTGTTGATGACAGAAAGGTGTCCATTCTCAGGAGGATTCTGCATGCTGCGGAAGGCAAAGCTTGTGGGGAGATGCTGCGGGAGACAGGCAGAGGAGGTTGGACCACGTGTGCTGGGTGCAGGTCCAACCCTCCCCTCCTGGATGAAGCCCAGAGCCCAGCTTTGCGGGCACCACAGTGCTGCCAGCAACAGCCATCTTCCAGGCCAGATGCAGCTGAGGCTGCTGGCAGCTGGCCAGGGTGAACAGTGGTGATATGCCCAGTTCCCAGTGTTCCTCCACACAGATGCTGGGACGACGTGGCAAGCCTGGGCCCAGAGCATCTGGAGCCTGACAGCTGTGGCCATTACCTCCTTTGGTTTCAACTACTGTGTAGGGCTTGTGAATTACTGGCTGGCGAAGCATTTATTAGATTGGCATTTCTCAAAAGAGTTTATAAATGGTTCCCGGTGTGAATGCAACTCCATGGGTCAGGACCACTGTAGCCAGTAAGGAACCTCCTGTCCATCCCCTCTTCCCACCTTCCTTTCCAGGGGCATCTCCTCCTCATCACTTTTTCTATCCTCTTTCTTGGGACATTTTTAGAGAAAAATCATCAGTTACCAACGTCACCAAGTTGCAGGGGAACAAATGCCAAATGGCACTTGGGGGTGTTGATTTACTTTTGGGTATCAATCAAGTTTTATGTTTTGTATTTCAGTTTGTCCAGCTGTAAAAAAGTGATTACCAAGTATTTATTTACAAATATTTTCTAAGCAACTACTGTATACTCAGTCCTGTGCATCGGAGGGAATTAAAAAAAAAAAAAAATCCTACTCCTGACCTCAAGGAAGAGAGAAGTCAAGGTCCGGTTGGACAAGGCAAGTCATTAGAGGGGTCTTGGCAAGGAATTTGCCAAGTCCCAGGCTCCATGGTTCTGACAGTGCTACTTGTAAAATCTGGCCCCACGGTGTGACTGATGATGGAATCCCAAGTACGAGCCCATCGGAGAAGCAGCTTTAAAACTCAACCCAACCCTACCTCACAGATGTTTCGATGAATACATAGCATGCAAAAATACCTTGAGCAAACCTACTTAATAAATTAAACATGGTGTTGCTTTATAATCTGAGCATTTCCACCAAGTCTGCTCATGATAAGAGAAAACTAGAAGTTATTGATGGACCCTTGAGTCATTCTATATTGGCCACCCTTAATGTTATACAGTCTTTCTGATTGCAGGAACTCATAATATAAAGGGGAACTAATTAGGCTATGTTGCCTACTGTTTGAGGCTCAGCTATACTTTGGAGGATATATTTGTCTACTACAGAGGATCCAATGTTTTTATTTGCATTTGACCTCACTCAGATGAACTGTTCAAGTGTGCTGGTTAAAGTCTCAGTCTTTTTTTTTTTTTTTTAAGATTTATTTTATTTTTAGAGAGTGTATGCAATCAGGGGTGGGGGGGTTGGAGTGAGAGAGAGAGAGAGAGAGAGAGAATATCTCAAGCAGGCTCCACACTAAGCATGGAGCCTGATGCTGAGCTTAATCCCATGACCCCAGGATCATGACCTGAGCTGAAATCAAGAAGTGGATGCTCAACTGACTGAGCCATGCAGGTACCCCAAAGTAACAGCCTTTGGAACACAGCCACCTGGTTTGAATCCTGATTCTGTTCTTCATAGTTCTGTGACCTTATGGAAATTACCTGGCCTCCCTGTGACTCAGTTTCCTCAGAATTGCACTAGTCTATACCTCATAGGGCTCTCATGAGGGTGAGATAAATTAATAAACAACAAAGTTTCTAAAATAGCATCCAGGATGTCATAAGAAGTACGTAAGTCTTAGCTAATATTAGTAGTTAATATTTTGCCAAAATGGTTTAAGAATCCTTTCCTTAATCTGCTACAAAGGAAACATTCTGAGTTTAATGTTCAGAATATTAATACTGGCCCAGATTAAACTGTGATCTTTCTAATGTCCCAGGCATCTCTTGTTTTCTTCTACAATTATATTTTAATGTCTGTTGACATGAAATCATCATAGCATCCAGGAATAGGCAATCCATCAGCAGAAATTACACAAAGTCAAGTTTTTATTTTCTGGCTGAACTTCTTTGAGGAATGGTCTGTTTTTTATTCTCATTAAATGGAATATAGTCAAGGTGGCTGAGGACTAAAATGAAGTTTAGGTGCCAATTATTAATGTTTCTTTCCTGGTGGTTTCAATCACATTAAGAAAGAGAACGTGTTCTTGCCAATATATAAATGATTTGCCAAGTTGAAATTTCCTTTCCAAACGAAATAGCAAATAGCCTGGTTTCTTTACCTAAGTCTACTTGTAAACCAAACCTAAAATGTGTCTTTAATCAGAGAGGATCAGTATCCCATCTCAGAGTAGGGAAAACAAGATTAAGCAATGAAAAGGGAGACTTGGAGGATATTTGCACTGCTCCCCAAAGATTTATATACACACGTTATTTTATAACATGCTTCTTAAAAAATGTAATATATAGCAAAAATATATATATAGAGAAAAAAATATATATATATATAGAAAAAAAGCCAGGGCTGGGCTTTTTAAAGAAATATGTATCAATTTAACAGAAAAAAGTGGAAAAGACACTACTTACAAGGGGACATGAACTCAAACACCGTCCATCAGAAGTATATACAGAGGGAAATGAGAGCCTAGATCTGTATGAAAGACATCATCTTCACACAAAGACATGGTTGGTTCAGTCTGACATGGCTTAGGATGACTGCATGGCTAATGGCAGATGTTCTCAGCAAAAACTAAAGTAAGTAGGTAATAATAATAGTAATAATAGTAATAATTTCATTGAATCCCATTTTCTTTTCTCCTAGTGAAAAATTTTCAGTGCAAAACACTGAAATTGTGGGTCATATCTGATTCTACTGCACTCACCAAAGTATGCAGAGGGGAGCAGAAAGCATGTTCTTCTCAAAATCTTTAAGAATGGTCTGGTTCCAAAGACTTTCAAAATGGAAAAATTGACTTCTATTTTGGGTTAGGATGTAGAAAATTGCAGGAGATTGTCACTCTCACCCTTACAATGAGTATAAATCCAATAAGTTACAATATCATGGTAATTTAAAGCCTGGCAGAGAACAGCAGATGCAAAGAAACTTAAATGAGCTAAATCTTAGGAAGAGACAATCCATTCCCAAGAGAAGAGTATCCTATGGCTGCTTTCATCCTAGCAACACCAGAGTGTTTTTCCCATAGAGAGTGGGGAAAGGAGAAACCAGGAGAATTGCTAATAAACTTTTAGTGGCCATGTGCAGGCTGGCATGAGGGACTCAAATTCCCAAGTGATTCAGTCACATATTGATCCATGCCCACCTGCCAATTCTTTCCTGTGACATCCTCACCAATTTTATACAGGAGGAAACTGAATGCAAGGCAAGAGAACTCAGAGAAAGCCTTTTGAGTCACACTGAATCTTCACTGGGTGAAGGGCGGTGGTCCACCAATATCTGAAGGAAGGGAAGGAAAACAGAAAATCCTTCTCATCCCAACATGTAGAGGACAATCACAGTGCAAAACAGTGGCCCACTAAAGGTTGGGGGAAGAGCAGGAAAGCTGAGGTCCTCCAAAAGCATGCAGCGGAGACCCCCGTCAAGATTCACTGGACTTCCACTTAGGGCATGACCATGACCAACCAAAGGCTGGGAGCAGGACAAGAAAGTTAAGAAAAATCCCCCTCAGGTTCATGGGACCCTCACCAATGCAAAGCAGAAACTCCTCGAATTGTGGAAGTAGGGCATAAAAGGTGAGAGAGTCCCTTCAAAGTACATAAGGCTTTAGCGAATGCAAGTCATTGGCATACTGGGGGCTGCGGACAGGGCAACAGACCTAAAATAGATGCCCTGAGATACATAGAAGCATCTATCTGGCAAGAATATGAAGAAGAGAGAGCCCTTGTGAATTGTTGGAGCAAATGTATACTGCAATAGTGACTATGGAAAAGAGTATGGAGGTTCCTCAAAACATTAAAAATAGGACTACCATATGATCCAGCAATCTCACTTCTGAATATATATCTGAAGGAAATGGAATCACTTTCTGTAATAGATAGATAGCTACCTCCCCCTGCCATGTTCACGGAAGCATTACTTACATTAGTCACAATAGGGAAACAATGTAAGTGTCCATCCATGAATGAATGGATAAAGAAAATGTGATATATATACATATAACATTATATATAAAATTTTGTATATAATATATATTGCATATCTGTAATAATTATATATATTATTCAGCGTTAGAAAATAAAGAAATCCTGTCATTTGCAACAATATGGATGAAATTTGATGGCATTATGCTAAGTGAAATAAGTCAAACAGAGAAAGACAAATACTGTATGTTCTTACTTATATGTGGAATCTAAAAAAACCAAAGTCATAGGAACAGACTGTAGAATGGTGATACCAGGGGATGGTGGTTGTGAAGGTGGGAAGATGGGTGAAAGAAGTTGAAGGTAAAAACTTCTAATTATAAGATGAATAAATTCTGGGGATGTAATGTACAGCATGGTGACCGTAGTTGACAATACTGCATTGTATACTTGAAAGTTGCTAAGAGAGATCTTAAGTTCTCACCACAAACATACACACACACAGGTAAATATGTGAGGGGATGGATATATTAACTAATCTTACTATGGAAACAATTTTGCAATATACACACCTATATCAAATCACCACATTGTACTTACAATTACATTAAATTACATCATACACCTTAAATTTATACAATGTTGTATATCAATTATATTTCAATAAAGATGGAAAAAGAAGTAAGTTCAACATGTTAAAATTGATGGTATTTACGAAAAGATTAGAAACAATCTTCTTGACCTTGGCCTTGTAGTAAGCAAAACGTCGAAGGATTAAAAAAAATTACCAACCATAAAGGAAAAAAAATTGATCTCCATTAAAATAAAAAGTTTCTGTTTCTCAAAAGACACCTTTAGGAAAATACTCCTATGAACTTTGAAATAGGCAAAACTAATATACAGTGATAAAAATAAGAACAGTGATTGCCTCTAGGTTGGGGTAGATGTGAGAGTAACTAGAAAGCAGTATGAGGTAACAGCCTAGGGTGATGGATAGCTTCCTATATCTTGAAATAGATGATTATATCAGTGTGTATAATTTTCAAAACCCAAGGAATTGTACACCTATCTGTGTATTTTATTGTATGTTATTTGTATACCTCCCTTTTTAAAAAGGTTAAGAATATGTAAATTCACTAGCAATAAAATAAACATAATTTTGAAAAAAATTAAAATATAGTACCATGATTCCAACCCTGGCTAATGAGGGATCCAAATGTTAGCCAATGAGAAGACAAAGCAGCATCTTTTTTAAAAGTAGGGTGGGTGCACCAAAGTGACACATTTAAACTTAGGAATGTAGGTTTTATCCTACTATGAGATACTAAAGCAATTGTTTTTCAAACTTTTGGGGTCTCTGATTCCTTTGAAATTCAATCAGAGCTATGATCTCTGGCCCAGAGATATGCATAAGCCACATGCACACAATATTTGACACACTATGGAAGAGGTCCGTGAATTCCCTGAAAGGTATCCATGGGGTCCTATGATTCCAGTGACACCAGTATAAGAAATGCTTCCCTAAAGCCTCAAAGCCATCAAAAGTTACAGCACGAGAACCTACTTTTACAAAATAAGACAGTCATTTTTCCTAAGTGCTCTTTCTACATACTGGATTGTAATTTTGTAAGAACATTTCATCCTCCAATTTATATGATATTTCTGCTAAATGTAACATATCAAATCCCAACAAACCTTCTGTTACTGTTTGCTATTCAAACTGGTGGGAGTGACCAAGGTTAATGAGAAGTATCAATCACCTATGGTCCTAAATGGAGTTGAATTCATTGGCCTTTGGATTCTTGCTCGGAAAATGAGCCCAATTCTAAATGTAAGTCACTCTGGGGGCACCTGCGTGGCTCAGTCAAACATCTGACTCTTGATTTTGGCTTAGGTCATGATCTCATAGACATGAGATCAAGTCCCAGCCAGGCTCCACACTGTGCATGAAGCCTGCTTGGGTTGTCTGTCTGTCTCTCTCTCTCTCACTCCCTCTCTCTCTCTCACTCCCCCCTGCTCTCAAAAATTAAATAAATAAATGTAAGTCACTCTGAGTCAAAGGATCAACCAGTGAGTAGAGATTACCAAGAATATGATTCATGACCCAGAACCACTTAGTAAAAACAAATGCCTGAATGGCCATGATATATAAAACTGCTCTAAAAGATGGGAGGAGAGGCCACGGCTATGAGATGGTAGACATTTTTTATTTTTGACAGATGTGCAAAATTATCTTTAACTAATTAATTTGTTTCCTTCATGATCCTAAGTGCTTGGACCAGCTCTGGTTTAGACTATCCATGCATGGATATTTTCTGACCTAGTTTTTCCAATAAGTGGGTATGATATTCCACCCCCTTCCTTAAGTAAGGAAGAGAACATTCAGATTTTTTTAGAGTATCGTATCTTCAACCTGTTTCCAACTTTTTTGAAGAAAGAAATCTCTTTAAGCCAAGCATATCTCAGAAGGATTTCATGCTGGTTTCTTCTTTTCACTCCCTAACTCTTTATTTATAGCTTCTAGATATTGGCAGGAACAAATTCCTTCAGCTATTTTTTGCATAACATTGTCTAAATACTTTATTTTGAGGCCCCTTTTTCCTCACCCATCAACTCATAGTGTCTATAAAAATAAAGCCTTAAGCTGCTTAAAGGCAACAACTTTGCAGTATACCACTGAATCTTTAATTATAAAAACAACTGTCTCCACATTATTTAGGTGAACACCTCAGGCATTCTACGTGATGCTAAAAACTACTCCCAAGATGGCCACCCAAAAGCCAAGTATCCTTTAGGTCATCCAGGTCTCGGATCATCTAGGAGAGTCACTTCACTGTGTTATTCTGAGTAGGTTACAGCTATTACATGAAAACCTTATTCAGTTAGGATTATTCTATTGTAACCTTTGAGAGTAAAATCACATTCTTTGTGAAGTTAGGACCCCTCACTTGAGGGGTGAGGTCATTCATGATGTAAATAAACGAAAGAGACAGGAAATGGAAATGTGAGTGATTCCTGGGGAGGCAAGAGTTAGGGCCTAGCCCTCTTATTCCAGACCAATGGTACCTGATTTTATCTGGCTATGAGCTCTACCAAAGATTTTTAAATATACATTGATTTCTAAGCCCATGTTCAGAGTCTGATTCAATAAACATTGAATGAGTTCTGTCATCTAAATATTTTAAAATGTGACCGGACATTTCTCATATATGCTCACATTTACTGTCTATTTACTATATCTATCTATCTATCTATCTATCTATCTTCTATCTATCTATATCAGGATCCATAATCCTTTTGTGTCATTGATGCCTTTCAGAATCTGATGAAAGCTATGGGTCAATTTTGTAAAATAAAATAAAGTAAAATAATATTGAAAAATAAAGCATATATACCCAAAAAAAAGTATGTGGAGTTGTTCATCTAAATAACAGGTCTGATTACATTTCTCTGCTGCCTATAAGCACTCAAGAATTCTCTATTGCCTAGGATTCTCAGCTTCTCAAATTCCTTTTCATGGTTTTCTAGATCTCCCTTAATGTCACCACTGAAGCCTCTTGTGTCCTTCTAAGTTTCCTTTTCCTGTTTGTTTGTTTGTTTGTTTGTTTGCAGCCTGTTGCCTTTGCTCATGCTGTACCTGCTGCCTGGGATCCTATTCTTTCCTTCTCAATCTAATTTTTAATTGATTTTTTAAGAGTAAACTCAGCCAATACTTCCTTCAGAATTTCTTTTTTTCCTTTAACTTATATGTTTATTTATTTATTTTGAGAGGGAGAGAGAGAGCAAGCCACAGAGAGTCAGAGAGAGAGGGAGCGAGAAATCCCAAGCAGTCTCTGTGCTGTCAGTGCAGAGTCAGATGCAGAGCTTGAACTCACAGTGAGATAATGATCTAAGTCAAAATCAAGAGTCAGACACTTAACCAACTGAACCACCCAGGTGCCCCCCCCTCCTCTAGAATTTCTGATTCATTCTCCCCAGTCCCCTTTCCAAAACGTATCGGGTCCCTTCACCTGGTATACCATAGCATCCTGTATATATTTCTTTTTGCTTGTTTGTTTAAATTTTTTTTAATGTTTTCTTTATTTCTGAGAGAGGAAGAAAGACAGCGTGAGCAGGGGAGGGTCAGAGAGAGAGGGAGATACAGAATTCGAAACAGGGTCCAGGCTCTGAGCTGACTGTCAGCACAGAGTCCGACGCAGGACTCAAACCCATGAACCTTGAGATCATGACCTGAGCTGAAGTCAAAACGCTTAACCGACTGAGGCACCCAGGCGCCCCAGCATCCTGTGTATATCTCTTTTATAGCACATACCACATTATGCTTGAGTTTTCTGCCTAGGTGTCTGTCTGTCACAGATGGAGAGATAAGTGGGGGCAAGGAGGGTATCTTACTCATTTAGTGTACCACTAAATAGATAGAGTTGGGATTGGTTTCTTGACTGGATCTGGGATTACTTGTGGCACTTCTCTCATTTTTAGGCTTCACACCTTCTCCTTCCTAGACCATGTCTCTTTGCCCTATTTGAGTCTAATCTGATATACTAGCTCCTCAAGTACAGGGGAGTGTGTATGGAATTCTCTCAGTGGGCTCTTCTGGGCTGGGGCTCAAGCTTCAGTGAAGCCTGAGTGTGGTTCTCATTTCTTCATTTGGCTCAATTGCTTTCCTGCTGCAAAACCTAAGGAGGATAATTATTCTCTGAGCCAAAAGATCAGGACTAGTTGCCTGGAGGGCTCAGCTTGAAGAAAGCAGCATCTGGAGCCATTTGGCTCAAACTTCAAACTCTGCTTCAGTTGAATAGTCAGCTGACTTCTTAACATAATGCATGGAACCCAGAAGACAATGGAAGGAATATTTATGATTCTGAAAAAAGTGATACCAACATAGAATGTTTTACCCTGAAAAAATATCCTTCATAATTGAAAATGAAATAGACATTTCCACACAAACAAAAACTGAGGAAATTGATTTTCCAGCAGGCCTGCACTAAACAAGTAATGAGAATTCTTAAGGAAAAGAAAAAGACTCCATTTGTAAACCTAAAAATGCAGAAATTAATGAAGGAATATGTTCATTAATTCCGATAGTACTATTTCATGTCTACTTTGAGGGAAGGTTCTACTGTGTTTTGACTCCAAACACAATCTTTGTATTCAGGGACACTTCATCAGCTTTTATTTATTCCATTCAGGGCTCATCCTTTCTTTTCAACATGCCAGGCAAATTTCTGCTGCAGGGCATTTGCATTGTCTGTTCCTTCTGCTTTGAGTGCTCTTCCTCCTAGCTATTTACATGGCTGGCTGCCTCACTTCTTTCAGAATTTCACTCAAGTCACCTTCCTGACTGCTGCATCTAAAATGTCAAACCCCTCATGAAGACTTTCCATCCCCTTCCCTGATTTCTCCTTCCTCTTTAGCACCCACCACTATTTAATGAATTACAGATTTTTCTTAATATTATAATTTCTCCCCTGTAATGAAGTATAAACTCTAAGCAAGGGTTTTTGTCTATTCTATACATTCGTTATTGTATCCATAGTATCCACAGCAAGAATAGCAGTGTACTCGATAAATACTTGTGAATTAATGAACAAATGAGTTGGATACAGTGGGAAAGCTATGGTTTATATTTGGAAGAAAAAAAAGTGTGGGTGTAATATGGAAAAAGTAACGCCTTCTGGATTTTCAGAAGATGGAGGGTCCCATCTGGTTGGTGTCACCTCCAAAGCTGTGGCATCAGAGCTGGGTCCTAGAAGATGGAAAGATGGCAGATGAAAATGGGGATCTGAGGGATTCCAGGTATGGGTGGATTTCTTGAGTAGGAGCCAGAGAGGCAAACATGGAGGATCATGAGAAGCACTGTGTGAATAAATATACACAGAGGTGAGACTGGGATGTCAGAACACCAAAGTTCTCAAATTCTAGGACAGAGATTGTGGTTTACTTTCATATTCATATTTACTATATTTCATATAGTAAAAGGGGACTCACTGAAGTTTTTCAAGCAGGGGTGTGCCAGAACTGAAGCTCTGCTTTATGAATATCAATTCAACCATCAGTAGAACGGTTGGGACAGCAAGGAGATGGGAGGTGGATAAACCAGTTATGAGGCCATTTTAATAATCCAAGCAAGAGTTAATGAGCGCTTGAATTAGGGTGACAGCAAACAGAATGAAGAGGAAGAGTCAGAAAGAAGAGGAGTCGAGGAGGTAGAACTGACAGTTCTTGACAGCTGATTAGGAATGGTGGCTGAGGGAGGACTCCTTCATCTTCACTGTGAGGCTTCAAGCTGGAGTGACTGACAGATGGTGAAAGCATTAACAGAGTAAAAGAATTGATGGGGAGAAACGACTTTGAGAATGAAGTTGGGATTTAGGTTCTTGACTGACTCTGGGATTGCTTGTGGTGCCTTTATCACTTTTTAGGCTTTACCTCTTAGCCTTCCTGGACCATGCCCCTCTGTCCTATGGAATCTCACACTTTTGAGTCTGACTTGATATATTAGCTGTTCAAGTGCAGTGGAGTGTGTATGGAATTCTCTCACTGGGCTCTTCTGGGCTGGGGCTCAAGCTTCAGTGAAGCCTGAGTGTGGTTCTCATTTCTTCATTTGGCTCAATTGCTTTCCTGCTGCAAAACCTAAAGAGGATAATGATTCTCTGAGCCAAAGGATCAGGACCAATTGCCTGGAGGGCTGGGCTGGAAGAAAGCAGCCTCCAGTGCCAAGGCATCCGCAGGAAGGAGCTAGAGCTTCCCCAGCGTGCCCCCACACCGCCCCCAGGGATGTTCTGCAGCTGAAAGCACAAGGTTGGTGATCATGATGGTTTGTTTCCTCCTGAGATGCTTGTCGACAACTTACTGAGCCTTTGTTAAGAGCAATGTATCTAATGAGCAGCAAAATACTGTTTGTAATGAGATAGTGGCTTCCAGTATTCTTAGAGGAGCCCCAGTTGTATTTACTGTACAGAAAAGGGGGACAAGGGGGAGGATGGTGTGTAAACAGAAAGACCTTGCTTGTTGTTAGTAGCTTCTTCTTGAAAGTTCTAGGCAAGTCAGAATTCCTATATTGTAGCCACTTTTATTGCTAGTGAGAAGATCACTATTTAAAGAAACTAGGCTACACTTGTGGTAGGAAAAGTTGTTTAACAATGTGACTAACCATTTTCTCATTTACTTGGCTTGTAAATTTTGAAGTTTCTTCAGATAGGAAGAGCGAGGTAGACAGGAAGGGGGCTGGGCATTGGTATGAGCAAGACCTGTTTCATGTTCCAGCTGGACCGCCACAGTGGGTATAGTTGATTGCCTATCTCACATACTTTCTGCCTTCATTAAGAGAGTAGCATTTTTATGGTTCAGGAATATTTCTGAGCGGCTTTAGGTAGCCTTAGCCATCTCCCTTAGCCAATGACTGGTTCATGAATGGGCATATGAACCCAAACTGGGCCTCAGAGAAATGAGGAGAGGTCTTCTGGGGCATTCTAAGAAAATTCTTGCTCACCCTTCAGGGCTGTCTTCTTAAAGGGACTCCACTAAATGTGAAGTAAAAGCCACCATCCCATGGATGTAAAAGGAACTGTCTATAGGGCAACACTGAACTGTGAATGTCTGGCAGAGAAACATGAATCCTTATTTCTTTGGAGCTTCTAGGTAGAATAATCCTAAACCATATGCCATTTCTGGATTTACAGGTTTGTGAGCCAGTAAATTTTCTAGTTGTTTACAGCTGTTTGAATCATTACTACTATTTCTTGCCTCTGAAAGCAGCTTAATTGGTAACAGCCACTAACCAGTTTGGGATTTGGGCAAGTAGCTTCACCATGTTAGTCTCAGTATCTATATCCATAAAAGGAAAAAAGAAAAGGAATGGGGAGTTTGGGAAAAGACGGCAACAATCTACCTATTGAGTTGTGGTGCTTGAGGCCATCGATGTTGACTTCTCTCATGTTGCATTTCCTCTGAAAGCCATGGATTCTTCCAAATAGGTTGAGAGGTTTCTAGCTGGACAAGACTCAGCGGCATGACTACATAATTGGCATCTTTTGCTTCAGATATGAGAAGTGGCTTCTTTTTCTGTCCTTTTTAAAAAAAACTTTTTTAATGTTTATTTATTTTTGAGAGAGAGAGCGTGAATGGATGAGGCACAGAATCCAAAGGAGGCTCCAGACTCTGAGCTGTCAGCACAGAGCCCGATATGGGCCTTGAACTCATGAACCATAAGATCATGACTTAAACCGAAGTTGGGGGCTTAACCAACTGAGCCACTCAGACACCCCATTCTGTTCTTGATTCCTAAATGGCCCTAGACCTGACTCTTTCTATGGATGTGAGAAGTTGTTAGATGTTAGATGTTGATGGAGTATCATTGTCTTTGCCTCAGTGATCTTTCATGCAAAGCATCTTCTGAGCCTCAAATAGGACAGAGAGTTAAGAGTCCACTGAGGTTCCAGGCCTGTTTATGTGACTAGTTTCTGTCTAGTCATAATAAACGTGTGGCTGGATGTGGTCTGAGACCTACTTTCATCAAAACCTGGGTGTCAACAGTCAGGTGTTCCATTTATCCTTGTATTCATTCAACAAGTAATTAACGAACACCTATTGTGTGCTACACACTTTTCTAGGTCTTGGGATTGTATGAGTTTGTTATAGCTGCCATAACAAAATACCACAGATAGAGGTAAGGGCAGGGGAACTTAAACAACAGAAAACTATTTTCTCCCAGTTGTGGAGACCAAAAGACTGAGACCAAAATACTGATTGGCAGGACCAATTTCTTCTGAGGCTCCTCTCTCTGACTTGTAGGTGGCCATCTTCCCTTTCTGTTATCATATGGCCTTTCTGCGATGTGGGTACAAGTCTGTGTCCAAATTTCCTGTTCTTAGAAGGATGCCAGTTATCCTGGATTAGGGCCTACTCTAATGAACTCACTTAGATTTAATGAGTTCTTTAGAGACCTTATCTCCAACTTCATTTACACATTCTGAGATACTGGGATTTAAGGCTTCAACATATGGATTTGGGGGGAACACAAGTCAGGGCACAACAGATGGGATATAGCTGAGCACAAAAAAGACAGATCCTGAGAGGCAGTTTCTTTTGAGTGTGAGCAGTTTGCCCATGATGCTCTCTTGATTTGTTTCCTGAGCCATCTCTCTGTGAAGTGATAGACTGAAGGGTAGCAAACAGAGCAGCAAAGGAGCTTTCCTAGATGGGGTCTGAATCCCTCCTTTTCTTTGCAGGAAGCTCTGATCCTTTACAAATATATGCTATTACTCACTGACAGTACATCCTATTACTGTTTTTGCTGATTCTATGCAAAGTGATAAATTTAGCCTAACTCTTTCTGAGTTGTAGGTAAAATGCATTTAGAATTACAGATGAAGAAATAGCAAGCTGTCTGTAAAAATGTATTCAGTGGCAGGATGACTATAATCTATGGAGATAATGTTCACCTGTAGGTATAATACAATTACAGATTGCCTTCATTAAGCATTCTATTACAGGCTTTGTGCTAAATCTGGTATATATGCTACCTTGTAACCCACAAACAATGCCTTGATATCATCATTCCCATTTTTTAGATGGGAAAAATCAACACTGAGAAAAGTAAAGTTACCCAGCTCAGATTTGAGGTAGACCAGGTAGACCAGGATCCCAAGCCTGTGCTGTTAACCACCAAAGAACACTGCTAAGGAAAGGTGGCATTGATTTTTGTTTAGGGAGACATGGAGGAGGAAGTGATAGCTGGTGGTACTTTGCTGAATTTTAAATTATATAACTAGAGTTGGAAGGGACTGATGAGATCATCCAGTACTCGCTCAAAGACATACCTTGGGTGAATTAAAAAGTTAGAAGTATAATTCTGGTTTTCTGGTTCCATATCTAGTACTCTTTAGCCCCATGAGGTTCCCTGGATTCGTCATTTACCACATAATAATAACACAAAACCATTTTGTTATTTTTAGAGTGCCTTTTTGTTCTCATAGTGTTTTCAACTACTTAAATTTAAAACAAGACAAAACAAAACAATGGGCTTTAATTGGCTAAACAGGAAATGCCGTGGGCTCTTCCAGGCAAAGAGAAATTTAACCAAGCTTAACGGGAAATGTCTAAGCAGTCATGTTTCTCAGCAATTCTGCGTTGTTTTTATCCGGATCTCAGTCATGAAGATTGACTAGAAGAAGCAGACTGTAACTCTGTTGGTCATCATGTGAGGGAGAGAACAAAACTTTTCAGAATCAGGACACACAGAGGACTCAGTGTAAAGAGCAGAACTGTAGCTTAGAGGAAACACAAAGAGAAGGCATTTAAATCATTAAGATTCCTTGGGAGCAAGCAACAGAATCCTATGGTGGCTAAAATAGAGGGAAAGAAACAAACAAATGCATTGCCCTGCTCTAAGGAACCTTACCGGATGAAGAAGAAGGCTGAAGAAATCAGGTTTAGAACAAAGAGGAAGCAGGCCAACTCCAGATTATCTCAAGCACTAGAATGAATGAACAGAAATTGTATCTTCTGCCACAGTTTTATTTCATTCTAGAATTAAAATCCCAGAAGAGAAAATACAATTGGCCAAGCTTAGGTTATGTGCCTGCTATTAACTAGATGGTGTGGTTAACAAAATACCTATAGAGCTGGCCCCCAGGGACAGCTGCAGTAGCCATGGGAGGAGAGCAGGTACCTGGGTTTACCATCCTTCCCACTGAGAATACAAAATGATCTCAGAACCCCTTTAAAATTATTGGGTACTTCAAAGAGCTTTGGCTTGCATAGATATCATATTAGAAATTAAAACTGATCAATTTTAAAATATTTATTTACTAATTTATTTAAAAGTAACAATAAGCCAGTTTCATTTTATTTACTTATTTATTTTTAAATGTTTATTTATTTTGAGAGAGAGAGAGTGAGAGCGCAGGAAAGACAGTGACAGAGAATCCCAAGCTCGCTCTGCACTGATAACAACACAGAGCCCTATCTGGAGCTTGATCTGGTGCATGGTGAGATCATGACCTAAGTGGAAATCAAGAATCAAATGCTTAACTGACTGAGCCACCCAGGCACCCCTATAAATGTTATATTTTTAAAATAAAAATAGCTGTATTTAATAAAACAAGAAACATTAGTAGGAAGAGAAGTTTTGTATTATACTTTTGCAAATTTCTTAATGTCTGGCTTCATAGAAGACAGGTAGGGGTACCTGGGTGGCTCTGTCCATTAAGGGACCAACTCTTGGTTTCAGCTCATGTCATGATCTCATGGTTTGTGACTTTGAGCCCCTCCACAATGACAGCATGGAGCCTGCTTTGGATTCTCTCTCTCTCTCTTTCTCTCTCTCTCTCAAAATAAATAAATAAACTTAAAACAAATACAAGATAGCTAGATTCTCATATGTGCTGTTGCACTCACTCTATTGTGATATTTTATTTATTTAAAGTATTTGGAGAAAAGCTGTGCTCACAAAGATGTTTAGGAAGAAGAAGGAGGACTATTTTAATAGCCTTTCACATAATTGTGGAGATTCTTCTTTGATATTATACCAAAACTCAACAGGTAGTAGCTTCTTAAAAATCTGAAACCTTATTAGTAAACATTTCTTCCTCAGATACTTCAAAATCCATTACTATCTTTTGCACTTTGAATGTGTCTTTTACCCACACATGATTTTGTATTATCATGCATTGGTCATTTGGTAAAAACTGGTTCACTGAGTTATGCAGATCTTCCAAATATTAACATATTTTATTTATAATGTCCAAGATCATAGTGATTAATAGCACCACTGATCTCATGAGAAAAGTATTTAAGCATCAGGACACTATCAGATCCATGGTGGCAGATACTAAGTTTTGTAATATTTTCTAATTTTTACATGAAGTCTTAAGTATTATTAGTAGCAAAAACTGTCAATGGTTTTCCTCAAATTGACCAGCTCACTTCATTCATTTTTGAGAAAGTGTCTGCCCATTCAGTACGTGGGTCTGAATAACCATAGTTCATCTGTAGGTCATCCTTTTGAGCCAACATGGAATTCCATGGAAGAAAAAAAATGGTTAGTCCAGATCACACTCAAGCAATTGTACAAATGCTTTTCCTTGAGACAATGATCATAATTTTGCAGACAATGGAAATACTTTATAGTGTACTTCCCATTTTATCATAAATAATATTGATATGACATGTACCCGTGGGTCAAGAATTAAGAAGTTAGTCACTCTTATTGCACCATCAATGACATTTTATTTATTTATATATTTATTTTTAATGTTTATTTATTTTTGAGAGAGTGAGAGACACAGTGAGGGCAGGGGAGAGGCAGAGAGAGAGGGAAACATAGAATCCAAAGCAGGCTCCAGGCTATGAGCTGCCAGTATAGAGTCCAATGCAGGACTGGAACTCAGGAGCCTTGAGATTGTGACCTGAGCTGAAGGTGGGGGCTTAACTGACTGAACCACCCAAGTGCCCCCATCAATGATATTTTAAAATGAAATTGGTCTTTAAAAAGTTGTTAGCATGTGGTGGTGAAGCAAGCAGTACAATGGCTGTGGGTGCTATTAGGGACGCAGCCTGAACGCGTGCAGAAGTACCAGTGGTCTGACTCACTGATACTTTTTCATCACTTCTTACTTGGAAATAACTGTCAATTTAAACATTTTCAGAAATGAAAGTAACACAAAGAACATCCATATATTCTCCATATATTTACTTTGATTCACTATTTTTAACATTTTATTCCATTTGCTTTATTATTTGCCTTTCCCCCACCCCCACTCATTTTTTATTTTTACTTTATTTGCTGAATCATTTGAGAGTAAGTTACATACATCATTGTCATTCACCCCTAAATATTCAGCTGGTATTTCCTAAGAAGAGAGGTATTCTCTTCCATAACCACAGTATAGTTATCAACTACATAGTTAACATTAATAACACATTTTTATTGTCCTCTTCCAATTTTGTCCGTTGACCTAATGAGGTTATATGCACAAGATCCAATGTGGAACCATGTGTTCCATTTAATTCTTTTGTCTTCCTTAGCCTCCCTTAATCTGAAATATATTTCCACAACATTATTTTTTCTTCTTTGAAGCCACTGATATTTTTTAAAGTAAAAGCCACATTCCTCTATGCCTCCATGGGGAAAACAAACCCAAATGAACAAACAAGAACATTTCCTCATTTTGAGTTTGTAGAATGTTTCCTTGTGATTAGATTCAGATTATGCATTTTAGGCCAGAATCCTGCAGAGGTATCTTTCTTAGGAACTGCATCTGGAGGTCTGCCATCACCATATGTCTCTCACTGATGATATTGATAATATTCATTGTGATCACCAGTCAAGCGGTGGTCCAAGCCTTCCACTGTGTAATTATGATGCTTTATTTTTCTCCTTTACCACAGAAAGTAGTCTGGTGCTCAGAATGAGGAATGGTGCTCAGGGAGAGACATGCAAGGAACCTCACCCGTAGCTAAACTTTATTTAGTTGATGTGTTCCTGGGCTTCAAACAAGGGCTATAATGGTTTGAGATTTGGTGGTCTTGGGAGAAGGGAAGATATATTTTGTATGTGAGAAAGGGGTGGAATGTGGTCAAAGGGAAGACTCTGGTAGAATATAGTTTCCAAAACAGTCATGATGAGATTTTCCATCCCACATGCCCTTTTATACAATGTGACAGTGTCACTCCTTTCACTGAGAAGTGAACTTTCCGTTCCCTCCCCTTGAATCTGGGCAAGACTATCCTGTGGCAGAAGTCATGCTACCAGATATTCGAAGCTATATCATAAAAGTCAATGCAGCTTCCACCAAGGGCTTTTGGAACCTAGCCCCATACTGCGAGGAACCTCCAGTCACAGGGACAGACTACGCATAGATGTTTTGGAAGGCCACCTCAGGTGAGATCTCAAATGACCTGACTCCATGAGCAAGGAAGCCATGATGATACATACCTTCAGTGCCAGGTGCTATCTGACTATAGCCACATGACGGACCCTGAGAAAAACACCCTACTGAGTCACATTAGTCCTAAGGACCAGGAGAGATGATAATACGTCCATGTTTAAGCTGCTACATTTTGGGATGCTTATTTATAGAATGGAGGATAGTAGTGCCTGTACATAGATGGGCAAGGCTAGACACTGTACTCCAAACATGGGCCATAAAGGAGGTCACAGGTGACAGTGGACACTTGTACATGCTTGGCAAAAGCTACAAGAAGCCTGATGAAAGAAAGACTTCAGAGACTTGTTGAATGTTGCCGTCCTAGAACCAAACCAGAAAGTGAGGAGAAGGTGTTTTCTGGTGTTGGTGTCCCACCCTGAGCACCACATGGTGCAGCTGTAGATGAGCCTCCATTCTTTCCTTCCTTTCCTTTTCCTCTTCCTTCCTCTCCTGTACCTCCTTCTCTTGTCCTGACTCTTCCTCCTTTCCTCACAGCAATTTGGTACAAAATGAAAGAACACAAGTTTGAAGTTAAGCAAGCCTGCATTTGAACCCTTTTATTCGTCACTCAACTTTGGGCAAGTTGCCTCCCTTCTCTAAGCCTCACTTTCTCCATCTGTAAATTGGAAGTCATGCTACACAGTCGCTGAGACGATCCGCTGATGTTATTAAAAGCACTTAGTGCCTTGCGAGGCGCACAGAAGATCCACAGCCCAGGGTCCATGTTCGTTTGTTTCCCTGTCCCTGACCCACAGCCAGCTTTCTCCTTTGCTTACTCCAAAGCTCCTTGGTCTCTGTCTGTAGATTATCCCATTTCACAGATGCTGTTTTGTTGCCACTCCTGGTTTGCTCTGCTAATGCCTCCAGCAGACCTACAAATTCCAGATGCTGAGAGAAAAGCCCTTGATTCAGGCTGAATGCAGGGATGATATGCACTCTAATGCAGATGGCACATTAGGTACCTGTGGGAAGCTTGTGTACTGGATCAGAAACAGACAAAAACAAAATTTCTTGGCAAAAATGGGCTCCTGGTATAGGGTGGGTGGGAAGAAGCAGAGGCCAATAGAGGCTGACTGATGGTGCAAGGTTGCCCTTCCGAAGCCATGATCTCCCGACTGTTGCCTGTGTGCAACAGAGAAAAGGGAGTGATTTATCTGAAAGACATGAGAGGGAGAGCTGGAACTTAGGGAGATGATATCTTGGAGAATAGAGGTGAAATCCACAGGGTGTGTGATTACCCATCTTGGTGTCAGATGGTTGTGCTGGTTAAATGGGCCCTATCCGGCAGTGAGTGCACAAAGTCAGTGGGAGTTTTGAGGGCAGATCAAATGCACTACTAGGAAGACTGTGGATGGACTTTGGAGCCAAACATGGGCAGAGGCTGGCCCCAGTGATATGATAGGACAGACATTTCTGAAAAAGAAAAGGGGGTGAAACAGGCAACTGTGTTTATAAAGACACTGTAATACCCACAAGGTAGGAAATACAGCTCCAAAGTAGGGAGCAGGAGCAGCGTTTGTCCAAGGATCCTGCCTGACAGACAGATACTTGTATTTCTACACAAATCTTTTCCTGTTGGCGCTGGCTTCTATTTTCAAAAGCTCTGTCCAAGTGCTCATATGGGCTCAGACTGCTAGTGTTAAAGAGATCCTTTGAGATCATCTAGTTCTACCCTGCCATTTCTGGCTAAGATTACTGAGGCTCAGAGAGGCCTAATGAATTCCCCAAGGTCACACAGCTAGTTTGGGGTGGGGCCAAGGCCAGGAGTTGGGTTGCCAACTCCCAGACCAGGGCTCTTTCCCATTCTCTTTTCTCCCAATCTTCTCAACAATTACAGATTTTGCACTTCCTCTGGCCAACCACTACTCATGAAAAATATCTCTTAGATGTTACCATCTACATTTTTGCTCTAAAGTGAGGTCACTTCACCTTTCAGGGAACTTCCTAATAATCTGAAAGACAGGTAATAGTTTAAATTCATGTTCTAGTTCAGCGGAAACTAATTAAGATTGTTTATAACATTCATTCCACAGACGCTTATTAATCACCTACTGTGTGCCGGTTACTGTGTTAATCACCATGCTTTCAGTAATGAGCAAACAAACTCCCTGTCCCCACCGCCACAACTACAGAGAACAGAAAGACAGAACACATACATATACAGTAGAGAAAGTCCTGGCATTCATAGCTGGTCCTACATTTAATACATTGTTGGGGGAATAAGAGGAGTATGTTCTATGAGGTCTGGGAGGTGGTTATTTTTGCTATAAATTAGTCAGATCTTATAATGTCATATTTGGCTCATGAAACTGTAGAAGAATCAGAAAAAAAGATTACTTAAAAATGACTCCCATAGGGACAGAAATAAATGACAGTGAGGTGTTTAAATTAGAATTTAGAAACCTAAAGATGACTTGACACTAACTGAAGTGTGTGAACTGTTCATGCTCTGTCTTCATAGAGAACTTTGCAAAAGGAAATGAACTTAAGCACAGCGGAAGAGATTGCATTGGGACCTAAGGAAGAAACATTTCTTAATACTCTAGGTGTAAAACCTAGGCTCTGGGATCTGGGAAGAATACGGAGAGGAGGAGGAAGCTCCTTTTCTTTTTTTCTTTTTTTTTTTTTTAAATGTTTTATTTATTTCTAGGAGAGAGAGAGAGACAGCATGAGCAGGGGAGGGTCAGAGAGAGAGGGAGTCACAGACTGAAACAGGCTCCAGGCTCTGAGCTGGCAGTCAGCACAGAGCCCGACGCGGGGCTCGAACCCACGAACCGCGAGATCATGACCTAAGCGAAAGTCGGACGCTTAACCGACTAAGCCACCCGGGCGCCCCGAAAGCTCCTTTTCTTATTGGTCAGTTCCCTCCTTCAAAGTTCTTGGTCAGAAACTGTTACGGTGATCTTTCCATACTTCTCTCCAACGTTTAGTCAGATCCATGAGATTCTTGGCGTCCTGTGGTCCCCGAGTCCCTGCTCTGCCCCTCTGGGCCTGTCCACAGCACTGACCCCATCAGACTTCCCCTAGTGAGAACTAGCCCCCCAGGTCTCAGTGCCATGCTCTGTTCTGTAGCCACCCCCAATCCTGTTCTTCTGCACAGGGGTTTAGGATCTTGTATTTCAAACATGGTTCTGGGCTCAGCAAGATCAGCACCACCCAAGATCTACTGAGTCAGAATCTATAGTTTAATACAGTCCCCAGTGATTTCTATGCATATTACATTTTAAGAAGATTTGCTCTAGAATACTGGCCACCTAGCCAGCCAGACTTGACTCCAAAGTTTGGCTCTGCTACTGTCTGACTCTGAGGCCTTGGTAATTCACCAACACTGAGACTCAGTTTCTTCCTCTATAAAATGAGTACAATAGTTTTTACTTCTTAGGCTCTCAGAAAGGCCCTTTCTGGTTACCTTATTTTACGTGGATCCTTCCTGTTATATTTACCTCAGTAGTTTTTTTTTTTTATGAGAACAATTATTACAACTTGAAATAACCTACTTCTGTGGTGTTAGAATGTCATTTCCATGAAGGCAAGAATTATTTCCTGCTATTTCTCCAGATATATTGGGACCTCACACAGTGCATGGCCCTAAAGGACAGCTCAATACTTACTGAATAACTGAATAGTACAAGGATTAAATTAGATGATGCAAGAGAAATCTCAGCTAAATGTTGACTTATAGAAAATGCTTATTAATGGTAGTGAATGATAAAACTGCATAATTTGTGAGGCCCATTGCCAAATGAAAATGCAGAGCCCCTTGTGAAAAAGTTATTAAGAGTTTCAAGGTGGTGACAGCAGAGCAGTAAACCAAGCATGAATCCCTCTCAGAGCCAGATGCTTTGCAGTCATACAGGCTGCACTCCCAGGAAGCCAACCTTGGGGACTGACAGTCTTGTTATTATGGTGGTGACTGTGGGAGACACTGTCACCACCCAAGGATGGGGTGTCTCACCTTTCCCCCTGAGGTGTAATATCCTGGCCAAGAGCCTCACAGGCTCACATTGCCTTCCTGAGCTCAGTTTTTTGCTCCCTCATCTCCTCAGACCATGAAGCCAGGAGATAACTTGAAACGAGAAAGTACAAAATGGACCCCATTGGGGTGGCCAGCCCTTCAGTATTCCTCACAGCAAAATGCTGATTTACACCTGATGGGTAATTGTGGCAGTCATTGAATCAGCAAAAGTTCTTGCAAATGTGTGCTAAACAGAATTTTAAATGAGCTTCCATAATGCACGTACACATAATGTATGGCTTTTAATTTACTTGATAATGTAAAAATACAGTCAGATGAGGAAGGAGGCAGACAGAGTCACTCAATTCTAATGTAACAACTTTTCTTTATGAGAGCCTAGAAATAAGGGCAGGGCTCAGAATATAAAACAGTCATGAGGAATTGAAGCTAAAAACAGGACAGATGAGTTCACTAGAAAACAACCCGTCTGGCCTGGTTCCAGGATCTGCTGAATTGTGGGAATGTGGTTACTAAAATCAAAAGCAAGATGTTTCCAGGGGTCCCAGTCATTCCAGATTGAGAATGACATCCTTAGTGGGTTAAGTTTGTCTTTCTAGAGACTGGGCTCTGTTAGCTGTTAAGTGGGGGAAACTCACCCACCTATCTCACAGATGTTATAAGGGGAACAAAGAATGCTGCCCATCTCGTGAAAGTGCTGTTTGACGTTATAGCATACACAAATAAGATGTTGTACTCCGTAGACAAGGATACTATCCTGGAAGTCAAAAAAACTAATTTCTGACATAAATTTTCTTTTTTTTTCAAAATGTTTTATTTATTTCTGAGAGAGAGAGAGAGAGACAGCATGAACAGGGGAGGGTCAGAGAGAGAAGGAGACACAGAATCCGAAACAGGCTCCAGGCTCTGAGCTGTCAGCACAGAGCCTGATGCAGGGCTCAAACCCATGAACTGTGAGATCACAACCTGAGCTGAAGTCCGACGCTTAACTGACTGAGCCACCCAGGTGCCCCTGACAAAATTTTCTTATTCATGAACTGCCCATCATCCGTGCTTTGGAGCTGCACAATAGAACTGGGGGGAAACCCCAAGCCTGTCACTATCTGGCTATGTAAGCTTGGGCAGGTTCTTGATGCTTTCTGAGCCTCAGTGTTCTCCTCTGTAAAATGGGCTGAACAGGATCCTGGGGACCTAATATTAGCACACCTGACCCATGGCAAGTCTTCAGCAAATCTTTCTTGGCTCCACATTTCTGTCAATTGAGATCATAATATATATTTTTAAATGTTTATTTATTTATTTTGAGAGAGGAAGAGAGAGCATGAACACAAGTAGGGGAGGGTCAGGGAGAATGGGAGAGAGAACCCCAAGCAGGCTCTGCACTGTCAGAGGGCTCCATCTCACCAACCATGAGATCATGACCTGGTCCAAAATCAAGAGATGGATGCTTTAACCAACTGAGCCATGTAGACGCCCCGGGACAATATTACTTAGAAAACTGCAAAGCACTTTCCTGCTCTAGGATATCCCTGTGTGCTGAATTCAAGCTGGGGAAGCTGAATTGCCCTTGCAGCTCCCCTTCAACCTTCCACTGGCCCCAAATTTCAAGTAGTTTTCTGTTGTGGTGCTGGAGTCTTTTGTTCAGGTATTTGTTACCTGTTCTTCCCTAGGTGTTAATTTGTAACTATGATGGTAGCTCTCTTACAGGGATTTGGGCTTGAATTGAAAAAGTTTTGAAGCTAAAAGAGCTACCTTTCCAGAAGCAAAAGGGCAACAGGTAGATGGAGATAATATTCAGAGATGCTTCGCCCTACGGGGTGTACCTTCAAAATGGACAGCTCAGGCACCACACAAGTCCAGGATCTTAAATACATATTTGGCTGGAAATGCAAGTATGTCTTACTATTTCTGCTTGGCCTTAATGATTGTTTGGTATTGATAATGACCCCACTTCTGCCATCTCTTATTTTATCATGCATAATTCTCAGCATTACACATAAGTAAGCGTTTAGTTGACACAAAATCATGGTGGCTGCACAGTTCATGATTTCCTCAGTAGCTGTGTATGTGATTCCCCAGGTCTTTTAGCAGCTGACACCATCCAACTCTAAGCAGTTTCAAAGACCCTGGACCTAGGTTTGCCTAATTACCATTAGCTTCCCCTGTCAGATTGAATGGGTCAAGAGGTGGCCATGTGACTCAAACAGACCAATTATGTCCTTTCTCTGGATTTTTCCAGCAAACTGGTGAACACAAGGAAAAATGTGAGGCCAGAATGGTCTCGAGCCTGTTTCCTTGTTGGTACAGAGCTGTAGAAATGAGACAGATGGATGAGTTGTACAGAGAATTCTGATGACACTCTAGCCAGGTTGTCCACTCCTGTCCTTCCCAAGGTTTGAGGATGTGAACCTCTATGCCCTCTCCCACCCTTAAATCCTAGAACAGTTAGAGTTGGCTCTTGTCACTTATAAACAGAAGTCCTCATTGTACAATCTGATACAAACATCCATATGGATAACCAACAAGAAGTCATTTCTCTTGGAGTTGTGGTAGCAGGCATGATATTATGGAAACAATAGAGCGAGGGACCATCATTAAATGTCATTAAACAAGGCTGGTGGGTACAAATTACTCTTGTAAGAATGTTGATGGAAAGAGGAAAGAAAGAGATCAGGTAGGTGTGATATTGTGATATAATAAGAAATATATATTTGGTCTTCCCCCTGGTTCCTGGCACAGGACTTCTGAAACCCTCAGAATTTCCTGAGTAATACAGATGAGAGGACTGTCTTATTATTCAGAGTAAGCACTTTTCAACCATACCTGAGTTTATGCTAATGAAGTGACTCTCAGTAGGCCCCTAGTAACTTCTGGCTGGAGGCTGGTTGCCAGAGAAACCAACCACGTGATTACAGGATTGGAACTTTCAGCCCCACCCTCTGACCTCTGAGGAGAGAGGCTGGAGATTGATTTAATCACGAATGACCAGTGATTCAATCAACCATACCTACATAATGGCACCTCTATACAAACACCAAATGAAGGGTCTCTGAGAGTTTCTGGGTTGGTGAATTCAACCACATGCCAGGAGAGTGTCAAACCCCAAACTCTATGGAGTTCCTGCTCTTGAGACCCTTCTGAACTTTGTCCTATGTACCTCTTCATCTGGCTAATCACTTGTGTCATTTATATTATCTTTTATAATAAACTACTAGTAGTAAATGAAGTGTTTCCCTGACTTCTGTGAGCTGTTCTAGCAATATATTGAGCCTGAGGAGGGGGTAATACGGACCCCCGATTTATAACAGGTCAGACAGAGTACAGGAGGCCTGGACTGGCATCTGAAGTGTGAATAGTCTTGTGGGTCTGTGCCTCTAATTTGTGCAGTCTGACACCAAATCCAAATAGCGTCAGGATTGAACTGAATTGTTGGACACCCAGTTGGTATCTGGAGAGTTGAAGAATTGGTTGTTGTTGTGGAAAAAATCTACACGTTTGATGTCAGAAATGTTCTGGTGTTGTAAAAACAGTAAATCTTACTAGTAGGGTAGCAAGCTCAGGGGAAGGTATGCTTTTTAGGCTGGAGGAAGACTTTAACTGCCTG
Organism: Hyaena hyaena; assembly: GCF_003009895.1. NCBI lineage: Eukaryota > Metazoa > Chordata > Mammalia > Carnivora > Hyaenidae > Hyaena > Hyaena hyaena. The sequence goes on from NW_024080658.1 coordinate 3,530,068, forward strand.
ACTTATCTCACTTCTCTTTAAGACAGGGAGGAGCATTATTTCAGGAGAAATGCAGAATAGTGTGCCAGAAAAGGCAGTAACATTGGTCAGTAAGGAGACAGTTCTCCTTTGAGAGCAAATGAAGAAGGTGAAAACAGAGAAATCTGAAAGATGAAAAGAAGTCAAGAAAGCTAATGCTGGGGTAGCCACAATTTTCTCAGTGCCAGAGAAAATTTGTGGGATTAAATTGCTACTTATACAGAATTGGGGACTCTCTGGGGCTGCTGCTATGCTCCCTCCCAGGGCCAAGGAAAGAAAAGAAAGAGTGGTAGCAGGAACAGATCTAGGAATGGCAAGGTCTTTGGGATTGATGTCCATCTTGTAATTGATAGTTTGGCATTGACTGTCATATCTCAAACTCCCTCCGATGGTAAGGGCATTTGTTGAGGCTATGGAGATGTGCTGTGCACATAGCTATGGAGAGAAGACAGGTTCTATTAAGTCAGTGAACCTGACAGAGCAGAGAAAATCAGGGGGCTGTTTGCCCTTGTAATCTTTCTTTTATCTCCCTGTCAACTGCCATAATATTTCCCAATGGAACATTTCCTGATATCGTGGTCCCCCTGGGATTGTGGAGAGTGACTGTCCTGCATTGCCATGGCTCTTTATTATTCTCTGGTCCCTGAGAAAACAGACTCATATGAAGACTTTCAAGAGCCTCGACTGTCTTAGCAACTCTCATCTGCCTTAAGAATATTCTAGACCATATCCATTGTTTGCCAACTTAGTTCTTTATTTTGACCTTCAAATATCTAGTGGAGACAATAAATATAGAGTTTAAGGGGGTCTGATTGTAAAGTTAGGTGGACCTGGTTTTGAAGCTCATTGCTATTTTCTGATGATTGCAGATGACCAAAGTTATTTAACCACTTTAATATTCCATTATTCATTGGTGAAGAAAGATACTAAAAATATCTACTTAGTGTGTTATGTAGATTAAATGTGATAACATATATAAAGTTCTTAGAATATAGCCTGGCACATAACAGGTATTCACATAGCTAAATTTAATTAGATTCCTAGTGAGAGAATCCAGGTTTCCTTATTTCTTCTTCTTCTTTTTTTTTTTTTAAGTTTATTTATTTATTTTACGAGAGAGAGGCAAAGAAAGAGGGAGAGAGATAAAATCCAAAACAGGTTCTGTGCTGTCAGCACAGAGCCGAATGCGGGCTCGAATCCATGAACCATGAGATGGTAACCTGAGTGGAAACCCAGAGCTGAATGCTTAACCAACTAAGCCACCCCAGGGGTCCCCCATATTCCTTCTTATATAATGAGTTTTTGGGGGGTTTTTCTTTTTGCTTGGTTGTTTTTGGTTTTGTTTTGTTTTGTAAGCTTATTTATTTTGAGAGAGACAGAGACAGAGAAACATATGTGTGCACAAGCAGGAGAGGGGAAAAGAGAGAGGGAGAGAGAGTCCCAAGTGGGCTCCAAACTGTGAGCGCAGAGCCCACTGCAGAGCTGGAATCCACAAACGGTGAGATCATGACCTAAGGTGAAATCAAGAGTGAGACACCCAATCAACTAGCCACCTAGGAGCCCCAGAGATTTCTTTATAGAATTAAAAGGGAGGTCAATTTAAAGCATCCATTATTAGCTTTATTTTTTAATTCAGTGACTTGTTGATAAGTAAACCACTAAATATCTCCGATGTCAGTAAGCTTTATCATCTGCAAAATCTAATCCATTGGTATGACCACCTGCGACATGGTCATGAGGATTTTCTCGGCAAAATGGAAAGGAATGATGTGCTTGACTAGTTATGTCTGCCATGGACATAGTTAAGGGTACTGACTTCCCCTGTTCCCTGTATGTACTGACTCAGCATGAACTCTGAGGCCATAGATCACAGGGGCAAGTCATAGACCAAGAAGTGTTACATAATTTCCAGAATTGCCAATGCTCAAGGAGAAGGTATTGGCTAATTTGAAGAGGCTAGAGAAGCAGCTGTCATTAAACCCAAGGTCATGGAACAGTGGACAGCAAAGCAATAATGAGAAAGAAACATTGCATTCTGCAGTCTTGTACTTGGAGAATGACAGTGCAGTGTGCATGTATAAATCTGGAGCCTCTAGAATTGACAGGTTTAAGACTATGTCTGCACGATCTCAGGGAAACTGTTTGCAAAGCCTTAAAAAAAATGTGCCAATCACCTGGTTGCTGATGTCAGGACTTGCCTGCTTCTCATCTGTTCTTCTCCATAGCTAGATCTACTTGAATCTCACCCGCAAGTCAGCTGGTACCACCCTATACCCTGAGCCTAATCCTTCCTGCCATCGACAGGGATTTTAAGAACTCTAGTAGGTTTCCAGATAAGCTAGCACCACCCACCCTAGTATCTAAGCCAGTTCTGCTCTTGGTCTGGCCATGTTGCCTTGAGCCCTTAGGAGTTGGGATCTCTTTTACTCATGTCCCTGAATGCAGTCTATTGTCTTCCTGTCTGTCCAGATCTCGTAAGTGATTTTTCTCCTGGATCCTACATACTCAGGATGTCCTGCTACCTTTTCCTTTCACAGGTCAAAGCCTTTCTTAGATTATAGCCTATATCTTATTAATGAGACTTTTCACTTCCACAGTGTCAGGATAGACAAGGGAGATAATGTACACTTTGAAATTAGCTAGACCAGGTTCCAGTTGAAACTTGACTTTTTCTTAACTATGTGGCTTTGGGTATCTTCCTCATTTTTCTCATCTATAAAATGGAGTTGGTAATTAATATGGCAGAGTGTTATATCTTAGATGAAAATAGACAAATATGTTGTAGGACCTAATACATCGTAGCTGCTAACACATAACAATAACAACAACGATGTAACACTAACAATAGCTGTTATTTACTGAGAACTTAGCATGTATGAGGCATTGAACCAACCTTATTTATCCTTTTCCCCATAATGAAATTAATACTATGATCCATATTTCATGGGCAAAGAATCTGAGGATTAGCAAGGTCAGTGACCTACCCAGTATTACCCAGCAAATAAAGGGCAGAGCCTGGATTTGAGCCAAGGTCTGTCTGTCCATCTCTAAAGCCTGACCTCCTTCTATCACACTTTATAGTCAACAAATAGTAAAAGCATCTTCCACCTATTTGGATGAATTTTCCCCTGTTCTCTGAAGCTAGGTTTGTCCCAGGCATTTACTAGACTCTTATAGACATAAATGATTGCAACTTTCCTCTTTCCACTCCTCCTGTTCCCATGGAACATTTTATGACTGGCTATGTCACAAGTTATGACATCTTCAAGTCTATTATACCAAACAAATTTGAGTTTTAAAATATTGAATCGGTTTTAGATACAGCCATGGGAGTAATTTAAAAATCTGGGCTCCCAACCAACAAAGTAATTTCCCTTTATTAATGGGAAAATAAACATCTCCTGTAAAGAATGTTTTCTTCCTTCTATGGCCCTTGTCCTCAGAAATACAGGGCTGGGTAAGTATCAGTCATGCCTGAGGATATCATGTGAGACTAGGTGAGCAGGTTGTGGACCCACAGCAAACCTCACATATGTGTCTACTTGACCCTGCTTCCTCCTTCCTCAGTTCCTACTGAGTATTAGCTCTGTCTTCTCTTTAAAGGCCAGACTGGAGTCATAGAGGGACCCCTGTTTGGGGTGTTTTTAGCAACCCAATGAATTGTGAGGATGTTATTAAGATTTGGCCCCTCTAGGTACCAATCACCATCAGAGTGATCTGGCAACAGAGAAGAAGAAAACTGTAATTTATTGATCCAAATATTGGTCCAAGTACTTTGTATACATTATCTTATTTAATTATCCAATAACCCTATAAGAGAGTCATTAATATTTCCATTTTTACAACACTGTGGCTCAGAGAAATTAAATAACCTGTTTTACATTAAACAGTTACTAAATAATGGTACAACCCAACACATTTTATTATAAAGGCACATCTTTTGAACCCAAGGTTCAAATAGTGAATAATGAGTGTTAACTCTCAAAACTGGTGTCAGAATTTCTCATTGATTTAATACCCATTATATCAGATGCATAATTAGAATCTACCCAAAACTGATGTGAGTTTACAGCCAGAGCCTGAAATTGAGAGATGCCATTCAGCTATTTGCATACAAATAGACTACAATTATTATGAAGTATAGTCCATTATGGAATTTAGTTTAGCTTGCATTTTAGCTGAAACCATAAAGTCAGCTAGGAAAGAGTTAGCTTTATCAATTACATTTGTGTGAACCCAGTTTTGTTTTTTAAGGTTTCTAAATGGATATGCTCAAGGAAAGAACTGCCCAAGGGCTAAAATTATGTAATGAACATTGTGGGAAATGAGATTGAAGTTTTTGAAAGTTTGAGTCTCTTTTTAAGGAATATGCCCCAAATCCCAACTAGTGTGTTGCTTTTGGCTCTGATCTCAGTATTGGATTGGTACTTGACTGTCCATTCTCGAGAAACTTCAGGTAGCTCCCTGGGGCATCAGAAGAGTCTCAGATTCCAGACACATAGCTCTGACTCTTTCTCTTTATTTTTGGACAAAAATGGGCCCCTAGCTACCATAAGAGATAATGTATTGGATTTAGTTTGACAGACATGGGTCTGAGAACTGACTAAATCATTACTTACCTCTGTGTCCATAAGCAATTGCTTTCACTCATCTATCTCTTACAGTCTCCTCATCAAAAAAATGAGGATTTAATAGATGCCTCAAAGAGGTTCTGTAAGAGTTAAATAAGATAATAAATGTAAAATCTTTAGTATAGTTCATGGTACATAGTAAATCACTCTGAATACAAATCATTATAATTGTTATAAGAGTGTTTTCAATGTGTACAACCTAATAAATTCAGTGACCCATATGGTCCGATCATAAGAGTGATATGTCACATTCAAGGAAACAATCTAACAACTAAAGGCAGTTAAAAGCAATAGAAATCTCTATTTGCATTTCTTGGGGAACATCAAAGAGAATTCCATTACTAAGCTACCTTGACATTTTGTAACATCACTTTTCCTTTTTTCCTCCAATTCCCTTACATCCTGTAGCCACTCCAGTGTCTCTTTCTTAAAAAGTCAGCCCCCAAAAACTCTTCCTATGGTAACAGGCTGTAAAGTTTTTTGATCTTTCTTTTCCTTACCCCTCTTTCTATCACTTTGTTAGGTGGGTTGACTTAGCTTCTCTCAGTAAGCAAAAATCCTTCCTTAGCAGGACTGGGAAGGAGTGGGGACTGAGCAGGCAGTACAGGATTATTTTTATTGGACTGGAGGTGGAGTGGGGGTGGCTGTGAGCACTCAAAGGCTAATAACTTTAGTTCCATCACATAAATATAACTCTGAGTGAAGAAAGTCCTGGCTTCTAAGCTGCTCACCCTATACCTGAAGCCCTACTTGATGAGGAAAGTTGATTAATTTAACTGCGTGGAGAGGGAGAGATAGACAAGAAAACCCTGTGTCAATTAAAGCTCATTCTATATGAAAAGTAATTGAAGGACCTGGCAAAAGAGAAACTCAGGGATGATATGAAAGCTGTCTTGGGGATATCCATAGATGGCAAAACTAGAATACAGAATATTTAGGAAGTGGACTGTTAGCTCAGTGTAATGAAGAATGTTCTTAAAGTCAAAGCTGGTAGGCAAAATTACCTTCCTAAGAAGCAATGAGTTCTTTCCCACTGGATTTAAAATAAGACTGATGACTTCCAAGGAGACATATTGCAAATGGCATAAAACATCTGAGATGATTTGGAAGAACCATACAGGCTTCTTTCCATGCTGAGATTTCAGAATTTTATTAATCAGAACTAAGTTCAATACATACTTTCAATAACAACAACAGGTTAGGTAGCTCCTAACCTGAGGTCCCATTCATGGATGGCAGCTGCGAGGAGTATATATTTTGGTGGGATTCTGTGCCCTAGTGTCTCCTCTGGTCCTATCTTTTCTTCCCTTGGTTTTAGCAGTATAGTTCTCATCCTTATCCTAGCCCTTGTGTAACTTCTGTGAAGTGGTTGGTGTGATTTCAAACATCATTGCTCTCTTTTTGCCAATCTAGAGGGTCAGAGTAGCTGAACGATACTATGGCATAGGTCAGTGTAATGACCCCTTGTCTGGACTTCAGGGGTTTATGGCTCTTGGCCGGGCTCTGACACTAACTAATTCTGTAAGCCTCACCATGTCCCTCCATCTCCTTATCGTTAAGTGAGGTATGCATCTTTCTGAGGTTCTCATGTTTCTTTCAACTCATGACACTAAAGACCTAAATACCCCTCCAGTGCTAGTGCTTGGAGAAAGCTGGAAATTAATTTGGGAATCTGAACCTCAACTAAACAAAGCTTCCATTTTCTGGCTCCTCCTAACCACAACCACAGCAAGACTTTAACTTTATTTCTAAAAATATGTTTTGGAATTCTCCAATGTTATAGGCATATAATGAATGTAAAATAAAAAATAATATGTCTAATCAAGGGGGATCTGCTTTTTAAATTGACAGCAAACATTTCTTTCTGTATAGAAAGGTGGCTAAAAGTATATCAAATGATATCAAAGAGAGAAAAATTTTTTCTTCCATGTACATAATTACTAAGATCTATGCACACTGGGCAATACATTCTGATTTCCTATAATTCTACAGCCAGTTGCATCTTCAGAGATCAAAAATAGGCTTTAAAAGAGAAACTTTCAGGCTGATTCCAGGAACAGGAATCTAGTTGAAGGAATGTATTTAGTACTTTAGCTCTTAATTCTAGGGAAGTGTGCTTCTTTCCCTCTTTTAAGATGTCTGGAGTCACAACAAAAATTGATGAAAGCATAAGCATTAAACCAAGTTCTATAGTGATCGGTTGGGAATATTGCCAATATCTCACTGTTTTACCATCATTCACTGACTGTCCTTTTATGACTAATTGAAGTTGGTGAAGCTACCTCTCTTACATCTTTGCCAACTCCTCCTCCTGATCTACTTTTAGTTCTGGAACATTCTTCCATTGTACTTAACTAATCCTAATAAATTTCAATGTTGTATGATTCTGTGTTTGCCAAGATTAGGCTGTGAATTCCTTGAGGATTCATCATATCTCAATGAACTTCATATGTTCTATGTTCTTAGAATGTATATGTATGCAAGTAACAGAAAAAACTCAAGCTAATGTGAACAATAAGGAAATGTATGAGATCACATAATTGGAAACTCAGACATAGAGCAATGTTAAAAGCTGAGTTAATCTGGTAGTACTGATCCTGTTTCCCTATAGTTCTTTTGACCCTTGTTTCTCTATCTTCAAACTGGTGGCACTATGTGAGCAGCAGTTAGGGTCTTCACATTCATACAAGGCCAAAACCAGAAGAAAAGGGACGTGTTTTCCTGTGATGGGTTTTTCAGACCAAGGAAGAGATTTCCCAGAAGTCTCCAGCCAACTCTTCTTAATCTCAGTGGCCATGTTGGAATAAATCACCAGCAAGATGAATGAGTGTGTCATGATTGGCTTAGGTGAATCAGTTCCCCTAGCCATATAGATGTTATCCCAGGGAAAACTAGCAGGGAAGAATGGAGGACTGTAGGGAAGAAAGACCACAATGCTCTCCCTATGACCAATCCCTAACACAAGACACGGTACATAGATAATGCTCAGTATACATATGTGGAATGAGAAAGTGAATTACCATGACCCACTACCTGATATGCTCTTTTTATAAATACTGTGTTTATAATCACTATTTACTTAATTTTATACTTTCTATTGTTCTTTCATAGCATCATACATGTTAGTCTTGTCTTAACAGATAAAGGCAGGATCCATGGCTTATAAGTATTTGTTGATTGAATGAATAATGCTTTCTGGGTGTTCTTTCAGTGTGGATACTGGAAATGTATACATGTAGTACATGTAGTGGGTTTTGTGAATTTTACTCTCTATTTTTAAAGAGCAAGGCCTGTGTTTCTTTGATAGGAAACCATCTGAAAAGGGGAACATGCTTTTTATGTTTAATTTAGCTAAGGGTTTGTGGAGCTCAGTTTAAATAAGCTGGAGCTAACAAGATATTAATCACTGGCTCAGAAAATCTTAGCACTTACTGTAATGTTTCACTCTTCATTAGGCATGATGTGTCTGCATAACTAAAATAAGTGCTCTTTCCTCTGCTGGAGTGAACTTGGCATGGCTTTTCAGGTGTAAAGTACCTGGAAGATAAGCAGCAGTGAGACAATGAGCTGTGCCAGGTTGACTAAAGTGTCCACATGCCATGGAAGTGGTAGAAACATGCCTTACAACTGCTAACATTTACTGAGCAATTCTGTGGTGCCATGCATTGTTTTAATTGCTTTTCATATAAGCCTTTTTATCTTCTCAACAATTCCAGGATGTAGGAGCTATTATGAACACCATTTTGCAGTTGAGAAAATTAAAGTTTAGAGAATTAAAATAGCTTTTTCAAGGTTATACTGTTAATAAATGGTGTGTCAAGATTTGAATTCAGACAGGCTGGCTTTTGAGTCTGTACTCTTACCCACTACTGAAGAATGTCTCAAATTCAACACTAATACAAGGAACAAGGAAAGGTCATCTATCAGAAGACTAGACGGTTAAAACCAAGAAAAATAGTTTAGGAAGCAAGAAATGAGATGAATTACAACAAATGTTTCAGTATTCCATTGTGAATAATGTAAAATATGGAATGAAGGTGTTATTGTATATGAAGCCAAGTGTATGGTATGTTGGAGACTGAGTTCTAATAGCTCAAATTGTTCAAGAACAGGATGGTTTCATCCCTCATCTAACTTACAATTTAGCTGAGAAGATAAGAATTATATATGGAAAATATTAGTGAATTAGGTAAGAATGTAGATACTCAAGGGCAACTGAATGGGCATTGTGGATCATAGAGAAATTAGATGAGAGGTCTTCTCTGCTGTAATCGTTCTGTGTCTAATAGAGATTGGATTCATGGCAAAAGCTGAGCATTGTCTCGCGCGGAGTCAGAAGTTTCAAGTGCCAGTGGACATCTTGCTTTGCAGTCTATGGAACTATTTTTATGACCACTACTTTGAGAAGCAGTAGCAGAATAGCTCTGGCCTGCCTGGCTGAAGCATGTCCAGTGGTGCTGTATCATGGAAGGCTTCTCAGCCTGACACTGGTTGTTGGATGCTGTTCATATAGGCCTTCTGCAAGAAGGCTCGTTTCCTTTACTGTATTTGGCTAAGACAGCACTCCTGTGGGTGGCTTCACTATTAAGTTTGGAACAGAGAAAGTATTCCAACACATGCCAAGAATTGAATTTTATTTTTAAAAGCTGCTTTTTGCAGAATTGAATATATCTGTGACCCTCCCTGGTTACAGCAGACCCACACATGAGAATTGGTGTAGGGTGGGTGACTTGGGTATCTTTTAGTAACAGGTAAATCTCAAGAACTGTTCTCAAGGGACACCACTTCCTTTTGAGAGCCCTAAGATGCTCTCAGCCTCTTTCTTGTGGTTCTTGTTTCTGTCTGTTTCTACCACTGCATTTTAACATCATGACAAGCTTCGTGACTGAGGTATATTGCTTTGCTTTATGAAAGAGAAAGTGTATTTTGGTTGTTTCACACTTGAGTGTCCTGTTCCTCTGTCTGAGGACCAGGATGGAATAGTTCAAACATAAATCCAGGAAGGGGGATTGATAGAGCAAATCAGGACCTTCCACAGCTTGTCCCGTGGCCTTGGGAAAAGCATTTGCCTACCCTCTGCTTCAGATAGTCCCAGGTACCCCAGGATGGCAGCATTCCCTGGAAAATCTGATGAGAGAAATGATGGACATATGAAACACTGGAGAAGTCTGCATGAAGGTAGGTGCAGAAATACCAGTAGCACCATTCATTCCCCTCCTGTCCCACCAATACTCAGTCTCTCTCCCTTAATTTTTCAGCCATGGCAATACCCTGGTTTTTAGGGGATGTATGCACTGGTGACTCAGTGGCCAGTGGGCAGGAATTCCAGATCTCGGGGATTCAGAGGCAAAGCTAATCCACTGACTATGAAAGGAAAACCTATATCTGTTTCCTCAACTGCAGCATGGGGATCCTGATCTACTTTTGTAAAGGCTGTAGGCAAGATCGGTGTGCTAGTGCTGGTGTCGCTTTAGGAAAATAGGACAAACTGTTATTGTTTGCGGGTGGTCTGCCGTCCCCTTCCTCAGCATTGGCTCCTGGAACTGGAGGCATCCCTTTCCAACAACACAGTGGACTGCCAAGCTGGCTACTTAGAAGGACTTTGGAAGCTTTACAGAGTAGTGTCTTCATCAGACACCTGCCAGGACAAGCTTTGCTCAGGATTGCTATCCGGTTGGCTGTGTCCTCCTTTGAAATGAGCTTTTAGTTAAGTGATTGATGTATTTGATTTTTGACTAAGCTTCACGTTGGGTATTAACTCAATTGTCAGCTGTTAGCCAATGCTCTGGAGACAGGATTGAAGCAGCTTTGGAGGGAGGTCCTCATGGTAAAGACTGCAGCTCAACACTTTAAATGTCAGTTTTAGATGTCCACCCTTTCCCAACTACTTGAAATGGGGGCGGGGGGGGGAGGGAGGAGGTGTAGGGAGAGGCATCTCTGCTTCTTCTCTGAAGGGCTTAAATCTTTCAAAATGCTCAAGTGATTTCAAGGATACTTTAAATTGATGCAAAAATTACCACACACAAAACACCACAGAAAGATAGAGCCTAAGAGAGCAGTATGCTTGGAGTCCAAAAATCATACTTATCAACTAAGGGCAAAAGGGTATGTGTGGTTTTTATTAGTATTTGTGTACATATGTAAGGAAAATATAAGGGTTTTCATGCCAACACATGGCACATTCTTGATGTGTCATGTTATCTAGCCTAGTTCACTGAGAGTGATTACTGGCATCTAGGGCCCAAGCCTCACCCAGTGACACTTCCTTTTCCTGGCCCTGTCTCCTGTGAACATAAAGGACTGGAGCTATGACAGGTTAGGGTGGTGTTTACCACTGGCGATTCCAGTTCACTAATGGGACTGAGGTGGGTGTGTAGTAGCTGGAGAAAATCCAGGGAAAGAATTCCTCTGAGGTTTCTTTCCCTCCCAGAAGAGAGAAGTCATCTAATGTTTGGCATTTACATCTCAAAAACAAACAAACAAACAGCAAAAAAAACAAGAAAAAATGCATGGTAAATTGTGAGGGCAATAGCTAGAGTGGAAAGGTTAGTGGAATCCCCTTATATCTGCTCATAAAGAAATGTGAGGCCCAACCTACAGGCATAAAGTTTCAGTTAAGCAAGATGAATAAGCTCTAGAGAGCTGCTGTATGACATTTTACCTATGGTCAAAAATAATGTTTGTACACTTAAAATTTTGTCAAGCAGTAGAATCTCATGGTAAGTGTTCTTCCCATAATAAAATAAAATTTAAAATAAATAAATGCATAAAGACAAAGAAGAATAAAAGGAAATGTAAGACCCAGGATTCGGAGGTGGGTCAGCATTGCCCTCCTCCATGGAGTAGAGGAAGCATATTCTGGGTAAAGGACTAATGGGATCCTAATTCTATCACTTATTGGCTAGAACCTCTTGGGCAAGTGACTTAACTTCTCAAAGTCTTCATATCCTCATCTATTATATGCAGTTATTTCTTTTCCTTTTTTAAAAGATTATTTATTTACTTTGAGAGAAAGAGTGAATGGTGGAGGGGGCAGAGAGAGACAGGGAGACAGAATCCTAAGCAGGCTCTGCATTCCCAGATGAGAGCCTGATACAGGGTTTGAACTCATGAACTGTGAGGTTATAACATGAGTCAAAATCAAGAGCCCAATGCTTAACTGACTGAGCTACTATGGCGCCCCTGGAGTTATTTATTTTTTTTGATAGAGCTATTACATATACAAAATGATATTCTATACAGGCATACCTCAGAGACATTGAGGATTTAGTTCCAGACCACTGCGATAAAGCAACTATGGCAAGGAAGTGAGCCAAATGAATTTTTTTGGTTTCATAGCATATATAAAAGTTATGCTTATCCTATTCCGTAGCTTGTTAAGTGTGTAATAGTATTATGTCTAAAAACATGTACATACCTTAATTAAAAAATACTTTATTGCTGAAAAATGCTAACCATCATCTGAGCTTTCAGGAAGTCATAATCACTGATCACAGATCACCATAACAAATATTTCACAAATTACTAAGATGGGACATAGAGACACAAAGTGAGCAAATGCTGTTGGAAAAAATGGCGCCGTAGGGTTGCCACAAACCTTCATTTGGTAAAATATGCAATAATCTGTGTAGGGCAATAAAGTGAGGCCAAATAAAAGGAGTCATGCTTGTGTGCCTCTATACATATAGCTCTTGGAACAGTCCCTGGCACTTAGAAAGAGCTAAATAAATGATGCCTTTGCAGTTTGATTAAAGGATAGTATTTTGAAGGGAACAGCAGGCTACCAGCCAGTGCACTTGAACTCCCAGCTTAGGTCAAAGGCACACTCTCTTCCTCTTGATGGTTCATAAAAGTGAATGTGGGACTGGAAAAGCAGAGTTCACTCACATCCTTGCTTGGCACTATGCTCCAATCACTATTTTGATTTTCTAAGGCTATGTGACAGGGGTGCCTGGGTGACTCAGTAGGTTAGTGTCTGACTTCAGTTCAGGCCATGATCATGATCAGGGTTCGTGGGTTTGAGCCCACATTGGGCTCTCTGCTGTCAGCACAGAGTCTGCTTTGGATCCTCTGTCCCTCCCTCTCTCTGCCTCTCCCCAACTCTGTCTTTTTAGAAAATAAACATTAAAAAATTAAAAATAAAAAAATTCTGTGCTACATTCTTTATCTTGTTCACAAATACAACATGTAAAACTTCATCAGAAGTCTTGCAGAAAATCAGATACACTATACCTACAGCATTTCTCTGCTCTATCTATCTAGTGGATCTCTATAAAGGATATAAATGTGTGAAAGATTCATGCTAGTTCCCAGAAAAAAAGGTCTGTGCTAAAAGTTTTTTTTTAAAAAGCTACATAACAAACTACCCCAAAACATTAGCTTAAAATGACAGCAGTCATTTATTTATTTATTCATTATTCTGCAATTTGGATGGAATTTAGAAGAATCAGCTCATCTTTGCTCCCAGGAACACTGGCTAGAATGGCTCATCTGTAGAGGGTCAACAGGGACCGGAGTATCTTCTTCATTCATTGTTGTTCACTCAGCAGAAATGGCTAGTGAGTTGATGCTGGCTGTTGACGGAGAGCTTAGCTAGGACTCTTGGTGAGAGCCTTAATTCTCCTCCCTGTGGATAATTTGAGCTTCTCACCACATGGTGGCTGGGATTTGAGTAGGTGTGTCTCCAAAGCAAGCTTTCCAAGAGACAAGTCTATCTTTACATCATGCTTGCTAATGTCCCTTTGGCCAACGCCAGTCCTATGGCCATGCCCGGATCAATAGGGGCAGTAAGATGGGTGGGGAAAGTAGGGAATGACACAAGTCATGGATGCTGGCATGCATGGTTTGTTAGTGGCCACCAAAGTGAGGTTTACTAAAAAAGTGAGAAGTGAAAATTTGCCACAAAATCCTGTGAGTTCAGAGCAGATTCTCTACTAGTCTCTATTCTTCACTATAATAGATTCTTATGAATTATTCTTTGAATCGATGCACACAATCTTCAAATAGCCCTGAAGGTGCCAAGCAGCCTTTGTTAATGTGTCGCTTCCCTCACCCTCCATTTCCCAAAATATAAACATTTTAGATTAATGTGCAAGGAGTCCAAGGCTGGGTGGATCAATGATTTGGATCTAAAATGTGCAGTTTTCTTGAGGCTGAGATGAACATCTAAAAATGTCCTCAGATCTACTCACATCCCTCTGTTCACCCTGCATGAACAACTTTTTAAAAAATATTTTATTGACAAGGAATGAATTCTCTGAAACCAGGAGCAGAGCCACTACATTTTAATGTTAGGTACACATTACCTGAATAAATGAATAAAAGGCTTTATTTGATACAGGAAAAAAATCCATTTAGTAATTGAAACAACTTGCTCTTTTATAGCTTGTAATATTAATTAGCTCCCCTTTTATCTCCCCTTTTAAAAAGAACATGTTTTAATTGTTGCCTTTTCTATACCCCTTGTTTTATGTCTGCAGTTTCCAAATTGATACAGGGCCTGCTAGTAAGATCTTAAAAATAGGCTTGCATTACTTTTGAGAAAGACAATTTTCAATTAATTATAAATGATTTCATTTCAAAACTCAGAAACCTACTGCGAAGCCTGAACCTAATACTTATCTTCTCTAATTGCATGAAGGAGAATGCAGAAATAAATGTGGTTGAATATATAATTGGCATGCTTATATTAAGGTTATTGTTTTAGCCTATTTAGGCTTCCCAGGGAATGTACTGAAGTCTCCACTCCCACCAAAAGCTTTTGAATTCTTTGGCATCAAAAGGGTTTCGGGCTGGAAGCACACAGATGACAAGTAGGTCACCCACAGACACACCAAAAAAATAAAAGGGAAGATGGAGCCACTCTCTCTGGAGTCCTCTCCAGATGTCTTTGTGTAGAGCAAGTCATACAAGCATTCCATGGTGCTAATTTCTCCTAGAGCCAGAGGCAGGAAAAGAACCTCGACAGTCCCATTCACTCACAGTTTTGTTTGCTTTCTCTTCCTCCTTCCTCAGCCTCCCTCTTTGTCCTAGACCTGCCCCAACACATTCAACCCAATAGAATGGGGTCAATAATGGGTAAGCTCTTATGAAGTGCCTGGCACCGGGAAATGCTGGTGACATGCAATATCAATCCCACAAGGGACGCTGTGCTGACGGCTCCGAGCCTAGAGCCTGCTTTGGATTCAGTGTCTCCCTCTCTCTCTGCCCCTCCCCCACTCACATTCTGTTTTTCTCTGTCTCAAAATGAATAACCATTTAAAAAAATATATGGTCTGAGAGGCAGAATCCTTGTCTGTGTTCCTGTCAGAACTCCCGCAATAAAATACCCATGTGTTGGTGGACCTAGTAGACAACTCTATGCCTCAACTTCCCCACTGGAAAGATTGGGATCATTGTACCTATCCTATGGGGCTGTGGAAAGGACTTGGTACATTAAAATATACAAAGAGCATGGAACAGTGTCCAACACCCATACGTTCTTTTTTTTTTTTAAGTTTATTCACTACTTATTATGAGGGAGAGAAAGAGAGCACTGAGGAGGGACAGAGAGAGAGAGAGAGAAAGGGAGAGAGAATCCCAAGCAGGCTCTGCGCTGTCAGCACAGAGCCCAGCGCGGAGCTTGATTTCACGAACCTTGAGATGATGACCTGAGCAAAAATCGAGAGTCAGATGCTTAATAGACCGAGCTACCCAGGTGCCCCTCTCATAAGTTCTTAATAAACATCTTATTCCTGTTCTTACCATTCTTATGCAGCATCTGACCTATGAGGAATGCTTAATAGAAGGTAGCTGCTGGTAATAGCAGTGGGGGTTGTTAGGACCTCACTATTTAAGGGAATTACCTGAATTTTAGGAATTCTGTGATGGAGATGCTTTTAAAAATCAGGCATAACAAACATCCAGCACACTGCTTGTCCTGCTCGAGAGGCCAAGTTTGGGGTTCCGGTGCTTCTCTCTTGGTCCCGTGCCCTTGATCACATCATTAGAAACTCAGTGTTTCAAGGTCATCATCAGGAGAGTCCCAGTGTGCCCTCTTCTTAGCTGCCGAGGCTCTGCGCACGGTGGGAGCTCCCACTCCAGGGCTGAGCAGGAGGGGGCTCCTGCTGCCCCGGGAGCTCCCGCGGAAAGATGCTGAAGCCTGCCTCCCAGCTTCTCAATGTTCGAATTCCTCAGTGCTGACTTACAAACACTTCCAATCTGTTCCTTTTCTCTGGCTTAGCTTCAGGAAAACTTTAAGCCAACGTTTTGCCCAAGAATGATAATCAACTCATTTCAGGCTACAGATAGCACATATCCCTTCTATTTCCTTCAGATGAACTGCACTCTTTTATTCGTAAACAGTTAGCATTGTTTCTCAAATTCTATCAGAAGCAGACGGTGCTAGAAACCTTCACTTAACGGAAGCATAAATATACTTAATCTTATAATACTTATCACTCGAAAGGATGTAAGTAGGGCTATTTTTTAATACCTAACATGAAGTTCATCTAGAACCAATAGCGATCATTCAAAGCCAAAGAAGTTTGCAGGATGAGGAAACAAGAGGAGGATTAGATTCATGAAGCCAGTTTCTCCACTGTGTTCATGCGACTTCTGGGAGATTTGCACATCAGAGCTGACGGAGAAGTGGGCATCCTTACCTGCTTAAGAGCAGAGAGCTGGAGAACCCCTGGAAGACCATGCCTTTGGCAATGCTCATCACTTACCTTGTTATCTGCCAGGGAGAAAAGTTGGGTGCCACAGGCATGATTGACAGAGCTGGGCTTTTTACTGGACTGCGGGGTTTTTGGGTTTTTTTTTTTTTTTTTTTTTTTTTTCATTTTAAAGGGGCGAGTTTGTGTGAAAGCTTCCATTCCTCACATGGCAGCTCTGAATCATCACTGGAGCCGGATCCGTCATGGAACGCCAAGAGCCTAATACAGGCTGATGTGTTGTCTTGGCCAAGAAATCTGGGAAAGCGGCATTGTGATAAAGTTGCTTCTTATTTGACTGCCTTTCTTTTAAAATAGAAACTTCTGTTACTCACAGGAAGGTGCCAGAGGCTGTTTGCATCTCCTTTTTCTGTGCAAAAGTGCTTGATTTTTAAGTAGCCTATTTTTATCATCCTTTCCCACACTTACCATGACTTCTTATTGTTGTTTGGAGGACATTGGAGTAATGTCTTTTGAACTTGAACATTAGCAGAGGGCTATGAGGCTGAGGGCAAAGGGATGAACCGTGCAGTTTGCTTGGCTTTTATCCTATTTGGAAGCTGGAGAAGAAAGTCACATTTACAGTGAAAATTAGAGTCCTTGAATGTAAAACAACTGCAGCACTATATTTCCCTTAAGAATGCATTTATTTCAAACCCTTGGACTGAGTGCTTACTAAGGGCTAGGTGCTGTGCTAGGTGAGGTCTCGGGAAGGTAAAAATAATTAAGCACGGTCTCTGCTCTCCAATGGGGAGCTAATGGGGAGGTTGTAAAGGATATGAGTATGTAATCAATAATGGCAAAGAAAGTATTATAGTTCTAATGCTAGCATCATACGTAAGTCATGGTTGGGGGTACAAAGGAAAGGGTGGTCAGTTCTTCCTGAGAGGTGTCAGGGAAGTCTTAATATTGGAAGGGACACTCAGGAGCTTTAACAAAGAATAAGTGTTCACTTTGTGGAAAGGGGTGGAGCGCATTTTTGCTCCAATGATTCATCCCACTTATGACATGAAGGAATTTGTATAATGCAACAAGGATTCTCCACAGCAAACAATAGCAAGGACAGTGCTTGACACATCATTGGATCCTGCTGTGTCTGTGGATGGGAATCAAAGAGAGACAATTGGGTTTGTACATGGTAACAAGATAGGACCCTGGCATTATCAGCACTTAGGGCTGGATAATTTCTTTTTTATGGAGGGGCTACCGTGTACACTGTAGGATGTTTATCAGCAACCCTGGCCTCTACCCACTGCATGCCAGTAGTACTCCACCTCTACTAGTTACCACAACTTGAAATGTCTCACTGCCAAATGTCCCCCAATACAGAAAATTACCTCCAACTGAGAAACAATGGTTAGAAAGA
This sequence comes from Hyaena hyaena, assembly GCF_003009895.1. Taxonomy (NCBI): domain Eukaryota; kingdom Metazoa; phylum Chordata; class Mammalia; order Carnivora; family Hyaenidae; genus Hyaena; species Hyaena hyaena. The sequence continues at coordinate 3,547,776 of NW_024080658.1, forward strand.
CAGGTGGAACAATTTCTGGACATGAAAAATAATAGTTAATAGAACTTTAGAAATATTAGACACAGGTCTACATAGAGTTGCTTGGGAGAATTGTTGATTATTTATTTTTGTTGATTATTATTATTACAAATAACTCCTGAGAGCTACTCACCTGGGGAGCAATGTAGACTATAAGCAGCAGCTTGATTATACATTAATACCCATGATTCAAACATCTGAAAATTACCAGTAAATGACTTTCCATCTGGAACTCATAATTGAAGCCACTGTTGATTTCCTCAGTCTATGGAGTCAATACATCGAGTAGATCTCTCCCAATAGGCATTGCATTCTGACTTCTCTGAAAGATACCATCCTTTCTTAGTGAGGTGGTCCCAGAGTCTCACAAATAAATTTGACTTCTAAGTCAGACCATCACAAATGTACTCACCAAATATGTCCAAAATCACCTGGCCATTTTTGCATGATTTGTTAAGATACATGCAGGGAGCACTTGCATTTTATTTTACAAATGTGTTAATGTCTATTCAAAGCACAAAGATAGAGGCTCTTTTTTAGAGCCACACCATTATGAAGCATACAACTATGAGGGACACACAGTCCCTGTTATGCAAGAGCTCATGGAACAAAGATTAGAATTCATAGTAATTTTAAGTTAATTAATGTCTCTGTAACTCAATTTTTTCCTTTGTAAAAATGAGGTAATATAAATACGTACCTCCTTACGGGGGTAAGAACTGAAAAGACCTCAACCAAGTAAGCCATCAGCACAGTACCTAGCATTCATCAAGTACTTCATACATGTTAACTGCAATTTATTATCATCAATATTTTAATGCTATCACAATATGTCTGCATGCTTTGAGAGTGTTGAGATGGGATCTTTAATTGAGAATTGGCAGTGGGAGTCAGGAAAGGCTCTGACGAGTGGGAGACACCCAAGAGAAGTTCTGAAAGATGAAGTTAGAAGAAGCTGGGCAAAGTGAGATTGACAAGAAGGGGTTTTCAACTTTTCTGTTCTCTCTCCTGGAAAGACCTTCCCCAGGTATCTGCAAGACTTCCTCCAGCAGAATTTTGCTCACTGAGACCTTCAATCCACATTCTGTTTAAAACTGAACTTCTTATTCTTTTGTATCCTAACTTCTTTCCTGCTCTGTTTTTCTCCTTGGCACATGTCACTATGTGACATCCTACTTATTAATTTTGTTTTTTGTCTGCTGGTTGGTAGGCTCCATGAAGATAGAACTTTTTTCATACTTTTATGCAGCTATGTAACCACCATCTAGATTCTAGAACGGTGACTGTCACAGAGCTGGAGTTCAATAAATGTTTGTTAAATAAATGAATTCCAGGCATGTGGGCAGAAGCATGGAAGTAAAAGAGAACATCTGTTTAGGAAAATGAAGGTCATTTGCTATGGCTTAAATGCAGAGTATATACTTTAAAGAAATAAAGAACTAGGCTAGAGAAGTAAGCAGGGGCTTGATCACAAAAAGCCTTCTTTGATCTTGACCTTTGTCCGGAGGAACTGTCCAGAGACTTTTAGGGACTGGCCATATTCTCATTCTATTCAGCTCACTATAGCATAGGTGTGAGGAATGCAGAGGAGAGGAAACAGATTAAAAACATGAGATCAATCACTTGACTCTTGACAGTTACAGTCAAAAGGGATGAAGGCCTGAACCAGACACACATGATATGGATGAGGAGACAACTTTGAAATGAAGAGGTTGAATTGGCGAAGTATAGTGATCAGTAGATGAAGAAGGTAAATGGATAGCAAGGAATCCAAGATTCCTTCAAGATTTTGGATCTGGGCATTTAGATAGCCAAAAAATCAGGTATGTGTCTAAGGCTTAGTTCATCTGAGGCTCTAGTCTGAGACTTTGGATCTGGAGTGAGGCATGCAAAGACAATGCACACCTGGAATATTTTAGGACCCCTGGGCAGCAACAGTGCTCTGCAGAACAACAGAAGTTGGCACCCTGATGCCATGTTTCTGATTGTTTTCCTTTGCTCTCTAATAAGAGACCTATTTGCCTCTGGCTCTGCTTTTGTCTTGGTTTGGATTAGTCCCAGAAGCAGGTGCTGAGCCCCGGATTTGAACGCAAGTAGTCTGTTAGGGAGATGATCCCTGAAAACACTGGTAGAAGAATGGGAACATCAAAAAGGGAAGGGAAGAAAGAGTGTCCTATTGAGGAGATTACCACTTCAAGTAACTAGGGTTCAATCCGCCAGGGGCTTTTTGGAGGTCAGGTAGAAAGTAATTCTTAAAATAGTCCTAATAGCAGCAGCAGCAGCAGCAGCAGCAGCAGCAGCAGCAGCAGCAGCAGCATTACCTATAAACATGTTGGAAATGCAAGGCACAGGCTCCACTCTAACCTAGTGAATTAGAATTTCTGGGAGTGGTGCCTATTAAACTATTTTAACAAACCTTCAGGTGATTCTTATACATAGGCAACTTTTAAAACCACTAGTATAGAATATGCTATAGTTAGCGTTAGCTCCCATGAACAGCAAAATATTGGGTGTAGTTTCTACTAATTCATTTCTTTGGGCCAGAAAAGAGTAAATGCGGAATGGATGGTTATACTATAACCTTGAGTGAATCGATTTGGTATTTTTAGGTATATAATAATTCTGTGCAATGAAGCACTTTCCACAATTACACCCAAATTTGGCTTACAAGGTAATGTTTTCAAAGCACTGTGGGAAAACTTGAAATTGACCTTATTCTATCTTTTCGCCTCGCTGGGGCCCTACTTCACCAGCTGTCACATATTTCTTCTCACACCGAGATCTCTTTTCCTTGTGTTTGACCTGTGCTGAGCTGGGCACCATATACAAGAATCATAGAAGAAAAATAAAACAAGAAGAGGTGCATATGAAAGTTGGTATACTTGAAACGAGCTGAGTGACAAAGACTCACTGGCTCTTGATGTGACGTTTTCAGTAAACGTGGTTAGATTTCAGAAAACTTCATAGACTCAGAGGGTCTTTGAAATGAAGATATGGGTTGTTTCCTAAATACCAACCTAGGGACTGGTATAGGAAGACTGCTGTTTGGTGCTTGGCTCTTCCTTTTGTGATTTACTCACTGAATTTCCATAAAGCATCTGCATTGTAGGATTTGGTAGGAGACCTGCTCTCTGGCTCCTTACACGGAGATCTCACTTGCTTAACAGGGCTCATGAGAATATTAACACTACAGATTTGCAGATGGCACTCATGTGGAGAAAACCTAATCCCCAGAAGTAAATAACACACATCCAGGAGAGTATTTCTCTACTCTCACCTAACAAGACCTCTTACATCCAAAGTGCTGTCCTTTTACAGATGGATTTCAGAATCAGGAGAGGGAGGAGATGCCAACTACCTGGGGTGGCCTAGAAAAGCCATAGACATCCTCTCTTCCCCCACATCCTAATCCTATCATTTTAATTGAAAGAAAATCTGTCCATTATTCTTTGAGCACTCAAAGCAAAGCTCTCCCCAGTGATGGTTAACAGTAGTTAATTCTGTTGGTAACCGGATCTCACTCCCTCCTTCTCTTCTCTTTTTCATTTTCACTCTCCCTGGGGGATCTCCTCACTCACAGGGCTTTAAATACCATCTGTATGTTGACAAATTCTAAATTTATATCTTCATTTTAGTCGTCTTTTTTTGTGTGTGCTGTAGACTTGGATATCCGCCTGACTGCTGACAGTTCATGTGGACATCTTCTAAAACTCCACTTGTCTAGAAGGAAGCTCTTGATCCTTCTTTGGGGCCTTAAAGAGGCTTTTTCTGCAGTTTCCCATTTAAAAAAATGGCACCTGTATCCAGGCAGTTGCTCGAGCCAGAAATTTGGAAATAATCTCTGTCAATTTCTTTTCCCTCATTCTTTGTAATCTCCAACTACTTAGAGTTGTTGATGCTACCTCTACAGTGTATTGCTTTCATCTCCACTGCTTTTCTCCATATCCACTGCTTCCACCATGGGCCAAGCAGTGGCCTCTGGACTGGTCTCTCAGCAGCCTCTCTGCAATCCATTCATTACATGGCTGCCAGGGTGACACATAACTGATCACATCCCTCTCTAGCTTAAAAATTTTCAGTGATTTCCCATTGCTTTTAAGATTAAGTTATAAGGATCCAGAAGACCTTCTATGATATGGATTTCTAGCATCACCCCTTCTTTTCTGTGACTCAAATTCCTTCTTTATTCAAGGTATTTATCTCCCCTCCTCTCAATCTTGGTAATTCACATCTCTCTCACAGAAATGTAGACTTTTCTGAAGTCTTCCATCATTCCACTGACCAGATTAAAATTGTCTTGCTCATGATCTATTGTTTACTCAACTTTTCTTTCGTGGCATGTATCAAAAATGCAGTTATAAATTATCCACATGATTATTTATTTTCTATCTATTGCCCAAGCAAGGCTATACATTCCCAAGGACAGAGGCCATATCTCTTTTGTTTACTGCTGAATCTTTAGGACATTGCACAGAGCTAGACACTGAGTACTCAAGTATCTGGTGAATGAGTGAATAAATGATACTGGCAGTAGTTGAATTTCAGGACGTAAATGGTGGTAAGAATATTTGCAGTCCACCAGAAGAGAGGACTGGCATGGTGAGCCAGCGTAAGATGTTGGAGTTGGAGAGGCTAAGACTCTTCCCTCTTCTATTCTGTGTACTAAACTATAGAGAAGAGACAATAAGGATCGCAAGTCATATAGGTCCAAAGTGTCTACTTAATGATGGTGAGCAAGAGTCAGTCTTATCCTATAATTCAGAGCTCCTTGTAACCTTTCTGGAGAGCTTACCTACCTAGAATCTTGAGCTTAATTCACATACCCAGTTACTGGTACAAGATGGAGGTGGAGATGAAGAAGGAGATGGAGGAAGAGATGGAATTGGAGGGGGTGGAAGTGGAGATGGAGATAAACACTTAAAAAGAGGAGAATAGAGGAACAGAGAGATCCTGTATGCTAGGGAGGCCCTTCCCACACTGAGACAAGAAGCAGAAAAGAAAGACCCTTTCTGCCTGAAATGCCAAATGTCCAAGTGAGAAAGAGGCCACTTTGAGGGGCTTCATGAATGGCAACCAATTAGCCTAACTACTCTCTCCTGAGAAGAAAGTAAACCAGTAGCTGGTGCAATAAGGGAGCTAAGTGCTTGTTCTCATATGGTCCCCATTAACATCAGGGAACCAAAGTTCTTCTAGTGAGGACAAGAAATAACGTTTCTTGCCTTGTGGCCAGGAGGTTGAATGCTATTAGCACCTGTGGGGAGAATCCTAAGAATTATCTCCTTTAATCTATTAGTATGTTGATTTCCCATTGCACCTGGTATCTATATTCTTTATATCCATTATATTATTAGTTATTATTTCCTTATAAATGAATGTCTCCCAACAGTTTGAGCTTTTGGAAGCAAGACCACACATTTTCAGTGTTGTAACTCCTAGGTCTATGTAGCTTTTGGCACATTTTATACTCCATGATATTTGTTAAATGAATATCCATGTAAAAGAAATATGGTCAGGATCTGAGGATGATGAGATGGCGTTTGTGTTAATCCATCTTTTAGGAGGCTCCCTGTCTTTGCTGGTACTTGTGTTCTGAATCACTACAGTTAGTCCCTGATCATTACAATTGTGTAATTCTCCAAATAATCCATAAGTATATATATTCATACCTTTTTCTCCATAGACAATCCAGAGAGAGACACCAGGCAATCATGATTCTAGACATGCACCATTCACATAGATTTGCAAGACTATTCTAAGCTTACAAAAAAAAAAAATCTCTGGGACTTGTTACATTATTTACAAATAATGAACCAAAGTAACTAACCTCTCCATGTGTGTCTGAATAAGACTATGCTTTTTATTTTTTAACCAAGGTTTTGTGCGTGAAAGTGTGGGGAGACACTTTGAAATTAGAATAACTGGTACCTTGCTTTTAATAAGCACCCAAAAATAATGAGATCATAGAACTAGCATGAACTTGATGCTACATGCTAATTTAGTCCAAGAATTTCAATGCTACATAACAAGACAAAGGGCTTAAGCTCTACTGAGGTCTCTCTCTCTCTCTAATGATGGATTTACCAAAACACAGGGATGTATATCACAGCTGCTCATGTTTTAAACTAAAAACTATGTTTTTATCTTGGCTGTGAAATCAGTGAGATGCATCAGTCCTCAAGACACCATCAACCAGTGTCAAAGCAGGAGTGAAAATGTACACATTTTCTGTATAACACTTCTTTAAAAATTTTTTTTTATTTGAGTGAGAGAAAGAGTGTGAATGTGGGAGGAGGGCAGAAGGATTGAGAGAGAGAGAGAGAGAGAGTGGGAGTAGAGAATCTCAGGCAGGCTCCACACTCAGGGCTCAATATGGAGCCAGATACAGGGCTTGATCTCATGGCCTTGGGATCATGACCTGAGCCAAAATCAAGAGTTAGATGCTCAATTAACTGAGCTACCTTGTACCCCTCTGGATAACACTTCTTCTTTTTTTCTTTTAAAAATTTTAATGTTTTATTTATTTCTGAGAGAGAGAGAGAGAGAGCATGAGCAGGGGAGGGTCAGAGATAGAGGGAGACACAGAATCTGAAACAGGCTCCAGGCTCTGAGCTGGCTGTCAGCACAGAGCCCGACGCGGGGCTCGAATCCATGAACCGTGAGATCATGACCTGAGCACAAGTCCGACGCTTAACCGACTGAGCCACTCAGGCTCCCCTGGATAACACTTCTTAAGGGCAACAGGAGACTATTCAGAGGTTTGAGACCAAACATTATAATAGTAAGATTTCTAATAGGGTAAGCTTAGTTGTTATGAGAATCACATCTATATAGTTGAAAAGTAGAGAATTGTTGCATGTAGAGCAAAGAGAGAGAGAGAGAGAAAAGTATTAAGTTATTCAAAGAAGTGTTCTCAGTCTAAAGGACTTTTTTGAAGACTGTTTTAATTTTACATATTTTAGGGGCATCTGGGTGGTTGAGTCAGTTAAGTGTCTGACTTGCCTCAGGTCATGATCTCACCACTCGTGGGTTTGAGCCCCGAGTCCACCTCTGTGCTGACAGCTCAGACCCTGGAGTCTGCTTCAGATTCTGTCTCCCTCTCTCTCTCTCTCTGACCCTCCCCCACCCCCACTCTATCTCTCTCAAAAATGAATAAATGTTAAAAAATTTTTAAATTTTATATATTTTATTAGATATTAGATATTTTTAAAATGTGTAATTAGATAATTAGCTATTTTTAGGTACTTAGATATCTCAGAAATTAAATAAAACAGGATTGGCAGGGGAGACATTGTGACACTGTGCTATATAGATGCCATACTTTTATGTATAGGGTGAGAGATGAAGGTCTCAGGTGAGCCTATAAGAAATTCAGGATATTTGAGCATATTTATGAAGTGGTGGGGTCAATAGCTTTGAGATATCTATTTATCTGAGGTGATTTATATGACATTAGGAGGGTTTCTTTTATTTTTTTTTAAGTTTATTTATTTTGAAAGAGAGAGAGAAAGAGAAAGACAAAGAGAACAGTAGAGGCAGAGAGAAAGAGAGACAAAATCCTAAGCAGGCTCCATATGCTGTCAGCTTAGAAGCCAATGGACACAGAGCTGGATCCCACAAACTGTGAAATCATGACCTGAGCAGAAATCAAGAGTTGGACACTTAACCAACTGAGCCACCCAGGTGCACTAGGAGGGCCTCTTTTAAAAAGAGGTTGATGCTTGGTCCATGAAAAGAAAGGGGATTGGGGAACATGATAAAAATATCTGAGTGTCTGAACCAAGACTCATGGATTCATATTGGTGCCTTGTGGTGGTGCAGGTGGTTTGTGTGCAAGGGCTACTTATTAGTAGAAGTTGAAGGCCTCATTTCTACCTGTGAGACTTGAGAAGAAAGTGGTCCTGTTTGGGGGAAATAGTGGATAACAATATGATGGTGACTGTGAAAAAGAGGTATCTCCCTACTGCTGAAGGACATTACTTAGACATTATTAAGGCTTGCTTCTGGATCACAGGCAATTGATGTTTGGCATGGATATCAGTGTTGACATGACCTTGGCCCACTTGTTTAAGTTGGAGAAAGTTAGAACTTAGTGGAGACCCAATAGTCTTGGAACTCTATGGCAAATGAATGACCTATAGTCAAAAATCCACCCCAGGATGGAGACTACATGGACTAAGGTCCACACTTAGTAGGTCACTATGAACATACTTTCTTTCATGGAAACTCTTAGTTTGTCTCATGAAACTTCAGGGCTAAGGTTGAAAAAACACCACAATCAATGTAATTTAGGATGGTCAATCCTGGTGTTACTGGAGGGAAAACATTAATCATTTAAGTTCAACAAGTGTTCTACACAGATGAAAAGTATATCACAGTATTGAGAAGGACATCAGCATTCTTCATCCCTGCTCCTCCTTCACCATCCTCTCCAAACAAGAGGATGTTGTTGTGAATATTAAAGAGGGAGGCAATTAATGGGTCACAGTGCTGGGTATGTAGCCTCATTCTTCCTTGGGCTTCCTTCTAATATGCAATACTCCTGAGAAAAGTAACCTATCCAGTTATTAATACTGAAGATGTAATGTGAAAAAAAATGACTTAAGGAAAAGGAACACTTGATGAAGAATAAAGAGTGCAGGAAGAGAAAGGATAGGATAGATCACAAACTTCATTGACATTACAAGTTGGCATAGAAAACCTTTGCTCAGAACCGTTCTCTTTTCAGTGTGCTATACTCACCTTTGGTGTTCCCACCTAAAAATGCAATTTTGCCTTCTCTGACCTCATGAATTCAGAGTAAAAGTATTCCTGGAAAACTTGAAAGCAATGTATTACAACACAACGTGGATTTCACAACGTGATTAGTTCGGGGTTTGCGCTGGCCATAAAACAGCATCCTTCAGCCAAAAATGACAAGGTGCTTTATACCCAGTCTATATTCTTCTCAACTTTTTCTAATTAATGGGGAGAGAGGTAGAGAGATGGCTGGCTGGTTAGGAAACAGAGGCAGAGCCAGAAATAGAACCTATAAGTCTTCTTTTTTTCTTGACACTCTTTCTAAAATTATGGAACTGTTTCCTTCCTTCTCCATGTCCCGTTGCTCTTCCCACTTGCGACTGTTGTTCACACCAGCGATTCACGGAAATGACTTCCCTGGAAGTAAAAAAGACAGAATTGTGAAAGCAAAGTTCTGAATTTTTAACAGACTATATTCTTGGAATGCCAGAATAGGATATTTCTTGTCATCTAGACAGATGTTTAGAACTCATTATGAAAGTGTTACCAGGAGGGCTAGACTCATATCTAAGTCAATTATCACTGGACTTTGTTTCCTTATGTTAAAACTTAGTGTTGGGGCACCTGCGTGGCCCAGTCAGTTGGGCGTCCGACTTCCACTCAGGTCATGATCTCACAGTTCATGGGTTCGAGCCCCGCGTTGGGCTCTGTGCTGACAGCTAGCTCAGAGCCTGGAGCCTGCTTCGGATTCTGTGTGTGTCTCTCTCTTTGACCCTCCCTTATTCACACTGTCTCTCTCTCTCTCAGAAATAAATAAAACATTTTAAAAAACTTAGTGTTATGACCTATAAAAGTGGAGGTAAATTTACATCCATGGTAGGGTTTTATTAGTTTTAAATGAGATGATTGACATAGAGTGCTTTAACTACTTGTTATTTTATGGCCAGAGAGTAAAAGGAAACAGGTACCATGCTTTGAACTTCAATTTAACACAACTGAAATAATTTCAGTATCATAAATATTTCCTGTATAACTATTTAAAGAAGTACCCTCTACTCCTGAGAAGAGGAGCTGATATTAGCTGAGTGGTGTCAAGTTTTGATTCTATGTGAGTAATTATGGGAATCACTGTGGAGGAAAACAATAGACCAATAATAGTGTTGGTACCATCTTTACTGGGTGTTTCTTTAATATAGTATTTCAGAGCGTGGATTCTAGAACTAAAACTGCCTTGGATCAAATCCTGCCCCTGACTCTTTCTGGCTGTGTGATCTTGGCAAGTTTCTTAACTTCTCCATGTTGCAGCTGCTTCATAATAGTATCTATTTCATAGAGTTTTTGTAGCCATTTACACTCAATTCCTGTAAGACATTCAGAGTTATACCTGGTTCAGTGATAAGTGATTATTTACTGTTACCTCCTATTTGTATTTGTGGTAGTTCAACCCATCAGGATGCACTATCCTCTAGAGGATTTGGTTGACTATCCATCATGGCCTCACAGGAGAAAGAAATTTGCTGGGTCACTGTGTTATAGAATCTAGTTCTCTATTTACATGTTCAGACTCATAGATTTATAAATGCACTAAAACTTAAAAATCTGAAGGCCAATTTACTAATTTGTCACAATAAATATAACTGCTATGTATTGTATTGGTTAAAAATATGGACTCCAGAGTTATCTTCTTTTTTTTTTTTAACTTTTTAAAAATGTTTATTTATTTATGAGAGAAAAAGAGAGACCGGGTGTAAGAAGGGTAGGGGCAGAGAAAGAGGGAGACATAGAATCTGAAGCAGGCTCCCCACTTTTAGCTGTCAGTGCAGAGCCCAATGCGGGCCTTGAACTCACAAACTATGAGATCGTGACCTGACCTGAGCCGATGTCAGACACATAACCAACTGAGCCATCCAGGTGCCCCTTCAAAGATGTGTTCTTATTTTGCTTTTGTTCAGACATAGTTTTGTGTTCTAGGGCAAGTTACTTATCTTAGCTATGCTTCAGTTTGCTCACCTGGAAGATTAGGATAATCTGAATAACACCTTTTAAGGAATGGGATGATTATATACTGTAATTCATGTAAAGAACTTAGTAGACATGGAGGAAATTTTTGGATCTGTCGATACCTGGGTTCTCCTTTCTGAGCACTCAGAATGTCAGAATTATCAGAAAGACATTTCTCAGCTTCTCTTGCAGTTAGATGTGATTATGTGCCTGAGTTCTGGCCATTTGAATTGGACAAATGTAATGTGCATTAATTGAAGACTGGCTCAACATACCTACTATGTGCAATCTTTGCTCTCTTTCTCCACTGACAAATTGAATTAAGTCATTTCTGAGAACTTGGAGGAAAATGGTGCCGATGATATGAGAGGCCTGGATTTCTGACTAAATGCCTGGATTAATGCCTCCCGGCTTTTTCTCACCCAAGACCCACACTTGACAATAAGCAAGGTGGAATTTTTTAAGGTTTTATTGAGTTAATCCACTGAGATTCAGGGATTTTGAGATAGCACTTTTAGCCTATTCTGATTTAGCTGATCAAAATGATCAACAAACGTTAGCTAATAACCATTGCCAGCAATCAGACCATGATGCTCAAGGTACCATTTTCTCCCTGTATGTGATTCCACATGGGAAATTAAATAAAGCCTCTTTACATTTCCCAAAACATTTATGAGCAAAGGAATGAGAGGAAATGAGTGTTTGGACCTAAAAGCAATTTCATCTAGGCAATGAACTCCACTTGTCCCTCAATAATTAACTCCTTTCTATTAACCATGATACTTTTGCTTCTGATCCAGTCAAGATGACTAGGTGAATGTTGATACATTTGTTTTCTTTAGAATAGGCTTTTTTATAGATGGCATGCCCATCAGCCTCATTGTGCTTGCACACCCTTTCTTTCAACAAGATTCAATGCAGTTGATGAGATAAAAGCTCTGACCACGTTGCCATGAATCAACTTTTATTTTTCTAAGTTGGCTCTCCTTGATGCTGTGTGTATGCAGTTTGAGATATACTCATATAACTTGCACTTCCTTCCACTATTCTCTCATCACCTTGATTGGAATTACTCTTTAAGAACTGACCAGTCAGCAGTGACAGATGTCTTGGGTCATATTTTAGTCCTTGATTTTAGTAATGTTATCTTCAGAGTAATCTCATTTTTAAGTTATTTAAGTCACCTCACTTTTGTCCATACTATTGCCTGACTGTGTCGAATTTCATTTATATTTTGTGCCCTTCAAGCTTTCACTAAAGCCATTCAACATCGCTGGACATTCTTTTACATCTCAGCATTCCTAGGTGTTTTCCAGAAACTGGGCTTATTTGGGATTGATGCTTTCAAAACCTCGACTATCTCCATGTGGTAGCTGGCATGATTTATTGACCCAACACAGTGGAAACAATGGATTCCTAGAGATTTACCATCTGGATTGCATCATTGCATGAGTTACAGAAAGCACTCTAAAAGGGGAAACATGATAAACCTATGCCCTCTCATTACTATAATTCTGTACAATTTGACAATTACATATTAAACACCTACAAGGTGCCAAGAAGTAAAGTATAATTATGAGTAAGCTGCTGATGTGAGGAAGAAAAAGGCCTATTATTATTTGACTATTATTATTATTGCATGACTATTGTTTTTAATAGCTAATTTGTTTTTCTTTGCTTACAGAATGCACATTTGTTTTGTACCTTCTAACTGAGGTACAATTCATATATAGTGAAGTACACAAATCATAGGTATAATGCTCAGTAAATTTTTACATATATACACACTGATGGAACTATCATTCAGTATAGAACATTCCCAGCACCCCAGAAGGCTTTCTATTGGTGCCTCTTATTAACCCAGACACATCATCCAAAAGGATACCTCTGAACTATAGACTAATTTTGTGGCTTTGAATTTCATAGAAATGGACTTGTATGAATCTGATGTGTCCAGCTTCTTTGGCCTACTATTGTCTGTCAGTTTTATGCTATTGAGGATGGCCATAGATTCATCCATCCTGCTCTTGGATATTTTTGTAATTTCTAGTTTGGGGATTTTATGATCTAGTACAGTGAACTCTCTTGTACAGGCATTTGTTATCCATAAGCACTCATTTTGGAATGCTATATAGATAGGATTAGATTGCTGGGTGATAGGGACACATATGTTTGCTTTAGTTGATACTGGTAAGCAGTTACCCAAAGTGCATCAATATTTCGTCCAGCAGCATTTGAGAATTCTTGTTGTTCTTTATCTACAGCAAAGCTTGGTTTTATTAGTTAGTTCTTTAATTTTAGTCATCCTCATGCAGGTGTGATGGTATTATTGTAGCTTTAATTTTCATTCCCTTAATGGCTGATACATTTATTTATTTGTTGACATTTGAATATTCTCTTTTTTGACATTTGAATATTCTCTTATGTGAACTGCCTTTTAATAATTTTGCCTTTTAAAAAGTTAGAGAGGCACCTGTGTGCTTCAATCAGTTAAGTGTCTGACTTTTGATTTTGGCTCAGGCCATTGTCTCATGGTTGTGAGATTGAGCCCCACATCAGGCTCTGCACTGATTTTGAAGTTTTCTTCGAATTCTCTCTCTCCTCTCTCTGCCCCTCCCATTCTCTCTCTCTCTCTCTCTCTCAAATTAGATAAATAAACATAAAAAATTTTTTAGTTGGATTGTTTCTTTTTCTTATTATTTGTGGGAATTCTTTACATATTTGGACTATGAATATTTTGTAGGACTTACGTATTATATTATCCTTATAATTTCTGTAGGAACTGTAGTGGTGGCTCTCTCCCCTTATATTGTGTCTTCTCTCTCTCTTTTTTTTAAATTAATCAGTACTGTTTGGGGTTTATACATTTGGTAATCTTTAAGAAAACATTTTCTTTGCCTTTGTTGGTTTTTATCAATTGCCTTTCTGTTTTCTTTTCTTTTTTTTTTAATGTTTTACTTATTTCTAGGAGAGAGAGAGAGAGACAGCGTGAGCAGGGGAGGGTCAGAGAGAGAGGGAGTCACAGAATGAAACAGGCTCCAGGCTCTGAGCTGGCAGTCAGCACAGAGCCCGACGTGGGGCTTGAACCCCCGAACCGCGAGATCATGACCCAAGCGAAAGTCGGACGCTCAACCGACTAAGCCACCCAGTCGCCCCGCCTTTCTGTTTTCTATTTAATTGGTGTCTACTTTTGTTGTTATTATTTACTTTTTTCTACTTACTCGGGGTTTAATTTTTCTTCATTTTTTTTCGCTTCTTAAAATAAAAACTTAGATAATTGGTTTTAAACCTCTTTTTCTTTTCCTAATGTACGCATTGTTTTAGCTTTATATCACACATTTTAAAATGTAGTATTTTCATTGCCATTCAGTATAAAATATTTCTAATTTTCCTTATGACTTCTTTGATTTTGCATATGGTTTCAGGTATGCTTATTTCACCTTTTAGATCTGTCAACATTGCTTTATATTTGGAAACTCTGTTGATTGCATAAAAATTCAGAATGCTATATCTTTCTATTGAGTTGTCCCTTTTATTATTATGAAGTCTACTTTAAAATAGACTTGTAAAGACTTGAGGTCTACTTTATCTGATATAAATGTAGCATCAGCTTCTTTTGATTAGGTTTGCATTACATAGCTTTTTTTATCCTTTTACTTTCACATTTTTTGTGGAGTTTTATATAAGTTTTGCTTCTCACACAACATGTAGATACGTGTTTAATCTAGTTTGACCATATATGCCTTTTAATGTGATCTTTAAAACCCATTTACATTTAATGTAATTCTGATACAGGTTTTATGCTTACTATCTTACTTATTATTTATTATATCTTTTTTTCCTTGTTTCTTTTTCCTGTCTTTTGTATTAATTATCTATTTTGTAAATACATGTTATGGGTGCTCCAAGGTATTAATATTGTTGTTACTTTAAGCAGTTATTACTTATATTTATATTAATAATTGTTACCAGAATTCTTCTGGTAAAAACTTGGGGTCAGGATGGGGCCAGAATTAGTTTGCTGCTGGTAAACGACTCTGCTTAATGCTTGATAAAGGGGGACACAAAGAAGAAGGGGGGGGAGGAGTAGAACAGGAGCTAATGTGATGGCAAAAAGCCAAGAAGTCTCTGGGTTTGTTGCCAAGTGGACTAGGAAGACCCTTGGACTTAAAGCCTCTACCCAGCCTGTCCCCAGGATGTCCCTAGAGGCTCTTGGTCTCCTTGCAGGTAAGAATTCAGGAGAGACCAGACACCGTGGTTGAACAGTAGACATTGGAAAGTTTATTAATGTGAAAATACACTCTTGAGATGTGACAGTAGGCAAGCTCAGGAAAGAGTTGTGTGCCCCAGGGTTTGGATTTCTATCTTTCATTTACAGTTCTTAACTAGACATGTAAAATTTATTATTTGGGGAAGGGATTTCTTGGAAGCTGGGTTTCACAACTTTTCTCCTTTACTTTGTCAGGGTTTCTGGCCTTCTTTGTCTTGGGTCTGTTTGGTTTGATTCAGCTTGTTGTGGCTTTGTTTTTGGAGTGCTTCCAGGACAGGTAGACAGGTCTCTAACTTTGCTGATAGTTGACCCTGACTCCTCCCTTACTGGCCTCCTACAGGCATCCTGTTAAAAATCTAATTAACTGCCTACTCTAACAATATGATTTCTCCTTGAAATTCCTCATTGCCACATATTTTATAAATACTACAGAAATATTGAAATGCTTGCTAAGTATGTTTTTTGTGTGTGTGTGTGGAATAATTTATTTATTCAACCATTGTTTATTCATCTGTAAAACAACTGACTATGTATCCAGGTATTGGGCTAGTTCCTCAGTGTAAAATGATGAACATCACATAGACACAGTTTCTGACTTCAAGGAACTGATAGTCTAATAGGTAAAATTTATGTGTGAGTGGATATGAAAAAGTTCTTGTCTTGTTCAGACAAATGGTTTAGTAATTTAATTATGTCATTGGCATCTTAAAAATCTTCGATATATTTCCATTAAACTTATGAAAAAATCTTAGCCTTTTACGTGGTCTACCACTCCCTGTCTGTTGTTATCTCTTATGGCCATATAGGACACACAAAATTTGTCACTAACTCAGAGTTTTTGTCTTTATAATTCTTTCAGTTTACAACATTTGCCTCAAGCTCATCAGAAGGCTGATTCTTTTGTATCTTCAACTCTCAGTTCAAATACCACCTCCACAGACAGTCCATGCCTGACTACACTATCCTAATTCATCACTGTCCACCCTCCCCAAGTAAATATCACATCACCACAACATGAAATCATCTCATTTCTAATTTGTTTTGTGTCCCCTCTGCTAGGATGTAAGTTTCATAAGAGTAGAGCTTTTATCTGTTTTTCTTCACCTCTGTACTTCAATTTACTCACATATAGGGGGTGCTCAGTAAATAATTGTTGATTATATGAGGGCTTGGAGTAGGTTATGACTCTCCATTTTCAATACTCTATGCCTACTTCTTTGTGGTTCCTTCATTCCAAGGCCTTGATGGTAATTGGTATCAGGATTCTGGGGGAAATTGCTCTGCATGTGAAGAATTTGAGGAACTATTTTGCTTATAAGAAAAAGGAAACAAAGTAAGGGCTGGACCAAGAAGACAGTAAAAGGCAAAGTACTGCACTTTCTGACTCTTTTTGATGCCCTATCTCTAAAATTATGAGATCCATTAATACTTGGTATTGATTATAGAAATCAAAGATGTTGTTTCATCTCAAAGTGGTATGACAGACATATGCAGTAGAGAAAGATGAAGCTTGAGAGATAGAACAAGTCAAGAGATGCAAAACTTTTGGGAATTAGCAGAAATATTGAGGGAGTATTTCCTGTGGTCATGGAATGGGGAGTTCAGGGCAATTTTGCTTAGCTATAATGGTTACGGAGGTAACTAAAATCTTTGATACATAAGGAATTGTGCCATAATAAAGATATGTGAAACGGTGAAAGAAATGATTATGAAGAAGATTAAGACTATCCACTAGATGTGGGAACAGGGCTTTTCATACTGTATATAATAACTAAGATAAATCTTGAAGAATCATTTGATGTTTCTCAGGTAGACAAAGTAGTTGTGAGTGAAGAGTGTTTCAAGAAGGGAGAACAGTATCTATAAAAGCATAGTGGTATAAATCAGTCTTCATTTAAAATATAATCATTCAACCAAACTTTACTGAGTACCCACTAACTGCCAAGCTCTGGTCCAACAGGGAACTGCAGGGGTTCAGATAGGTTGGCATGTAAGCAGCAGAATGGGGTAGGAGTTCAGAGCATAGGCTGTGGCGTCAGACAGACTTGAGTGCATATCTTGTCTCTACTACTTCTGAGTTGTGCAAACTTAGGTAAGTTATTCAATTTCTCTGTGTCTTGATTTCCTTATCCATCAATACTTGCTGTGAGTATCCATGAGAAAATGTATATAGAGCACTTTGCCCAGTGCCCTGTATGCCATCAGATATCAGCCACCAGCACTTCTTCAACATTGCTAATTTGGTATAAATGAGTACTTAGTACTTGTATGGGTATACAAGATAATAAACTTTTTGTAAGCACTGAGACATCTTTTTGTGAATCATTATGAGGAAAGCAAGATGCTTTTTCAAACTTCTCTCCTGGGGGCAAGGGTGGGGATTCTTGACCTCATTCCATTGGTTATGGGAGAGTTTTCACACAGAGACAGCACACATTTGCCTCTCTCCTGGGGTGTGGGGAGTGTTGTGGGGTGGATCCATCTGCACCACAGCTTTTCTGGGTAAAGTGGTCACTCCCCACTGATTTGTTATCATGTTAAATGTGCCTCCTCCCTTCCTTTCTGGAGCTCTTGCAGCTGTTCCTTGAAGGACACCCAATGGAAAGGGTTTGTTATGGATAAGGAACAGCTGGGATCTTTAATGATCTGTCAGCAGCTCCTAGCAAGTTCCAGCACCCTGAGGTAATGGTGGGGGTGGGGGAAAACTCAGGGAGGAGCTGATTTTGCAACAAGCTGAAAGCCCCTCTGAAATCAGGAGGCACAGCTCTTGAGAGGTTAGCACTGGAGAAGGACCTCGGGAAGGCTGATAGAAGTTCCTCTCTGGGGATGACCTGAGGCAAACAAATGAGATCCTGTGGGAGATTCCACTATGGGCAGTGGGGGAGAAATCCTAGGGCCAGGAAATTATATGCTCATAATTAGTTAGTCAGGGCAATCAGTAGTCATGTCGATTGTCATTTGCTTGCAAATTGCACACCTGGTGTCCCTCAGAAAATCTTGGCCACTAGATTTACATTAGTGCTTCTGAAGGTTAGAACAGTAATTACTCTGTGTCCCATCAGCCAACACAGTATCAATCCAAAGATCCCTGCTATCTGGATTCCAAAACACAGTGCAAGGGACCCAGCAAATTAATTTGGAGATGCTGGAGGCAGAGGGGCACTTCCTCTTGCATTGTCTGATGATCCCTTTTGTATGGGTTTCAGTAAGACTGATAAAGAGCTAAGAAATCTCAGGCTTGGGTGGAGGTTGTTAAATATTTTTTCTACAAACCTAGATTGCCACCCTATGTTTTCAGCAACCCCCACCCACCTTTTTGTTACTGTTGCAAGGGACAAAAACCCAACTCAAATTAATAAATAAGAAAGCACTTGTGTTAGCAGAAATTTAAGTCAAAGGGGATTTTGTTTATTCATAAATTCTGAGGATGACACGCCTTGGGCATGGTTCAATCCAGAGGCTTATGATGTCTTCAGGACTCAGTATTTCAGTATTTCTCTATTGTCATCTCTTAGCTTTACATTTTTCTGTCTTGTTTATTATATAGAAAGTTTCCCACAAAAGATGGCAGAGAGAGCCATCTAAGCCTTTACTAGCTGCACAAACTCAACATAAAAGGGGAACTCCTTTCCCACAGGTTTCAGTGTATAGGTGCTAAAGGACTCTCATTAGCTGAATTGCACTGTGTCCATCTTGGAATCAATCCTGGTTCCTCTTCCTGGCAAAGCCCGAGTCACATGTGAGTCTGTCCTTGAAAGGGGTAATAGAGTCATTCCCACATGAACTAAATGAATGGAAGTAGGTATATGGTGGTTCCCTAATGGCAAGTCAGGGAACAGTAAGCAGAACATTAATGAATGTGTGCTGGGGAGGTAAAAATTACAGATATTCTACCGCACCCCTAAATAAACTAGGTTTCACATCTGTGTTGTTCTTCTGATCATAAATCCCCACAACAGAGGGTAGAAGGTCTAGTTCAATTCAACAAACATTCACCAAGTACTTATGTGTCAAGATCCATGGGAGGCTCTGAAAAAACAAAGATAAATGGATCTTTTGCTGTCAGAGATCTCACAGTTTAGTGACTAAGACTATACAAGTATGGTAGGTTCTATAGTGGTGAGTTGGGCAAAGTCCCATGAAAACACAGGGAAGAGAGTATTTAACATTGTTTGAGGGGTGGTAGGTGCTGAGAACACCCCCTTAGAGAGTGTTCAAGACTTCGAGTCTTAATGTTTGAGGAGGATTTTGTTGAAGGAACTGAAAGTAAGGGAAGTATTCCTAGCAGAGACACTGGCCTATGCAAAGGTGTAGAGATGCATCATATAGTTAAACATGGATGAGACAGGACAGGGTAAGAACACATGTTAGGTTGTAACAAAATTCATGTGAAGTTATAAATTCCCAAATTTGAGCAGGGTCGTGTGGTAGGCAGATTCTAAGATGGTATCCAATGATTAATACCCTTGTGATGAGGTTTGAAGTGTTGGGGTTTGGATCCAAAAACCAAGAAAGAATTCTTGAGACGTCTTTGGTGCAGAAAGGTGGTTTTATTAAAGCATGGGACAGGACCTGTGGGCAGAAAGAGCTGCACAGAGTTGGGGGTGGGGGTAAGGAAAAGGAAGGATTCCAAATGGACTTTCATATGCTAAAGAGGACTCATGAGATACTGGAGGCTTTGCTATTGTTGAGCTAAAGTTATTTTTCCCTCTAGTAAGGCATCAACATTAAGACAGACAGTTGGGAGTTTCTTGGAAGAATGTTTTGCTCTACCTATCTCAAGCATTTATCAGTGGGCTGCAGGTTATAAAGAAATTTAGTTTATCTACATTTTCTTCCTCACATCATTCTGGAGGGGAGGTAATGTTAGGGCTCTAGGAAACTGAGTCTATGGGTTTCTGGAGGTTAGACTATTGATAAGATTGCTTTTTTTCTTGTAATTCATTACAAATGTCTATTTGTAAACAGAGGCTCATATCCTCCATGACTGTGATCTCTATCAGTTAACTATTTGTCTTTCTCTTCCCTTAGCTTTAGGGCAGATAGGAATGCCTGAGGGCGGTCACACTTATCCACCCAGGAGTCAGCCAGTGGTGGGTGGAGGGGGATGGTTGTGAAGTGACAGCTTGCCTTTTGCTCACTCATCACTTGTATAATCTTCTCCTTTTTTAGTGTGGGTAGAATCTATGAATATGATGACATATCAGTTAGTGATAAGGTCATGTTATATGGCCCAGTTGGCTATAAAAAAGAGAGGCCTGGTAGGCCTGAACCCTTTAGGAGCAGGTTTTCTCCAACTGGTAGCAAAAATTAATGATGGATATGGTCACCTGGGGAAAGACTGGAGGGTGGCCTCTAGCAGCTGAGAACAAACCCCAGCTGAGACCAACAAGAAAACAGGACCTTAATCTTACAACCACAAGGAACTAGACTCTACCTACAACCAGAAATGAGCTTCTACATAGATTTTTCTCCAGAACCTTCAGATAATAGTTCAGCTGAACTAATACCTTGATTTGGGCTTTGGAAGGCCTTCAGAAGAGAATTCAGTTGAGTTTGCCCAGTTTTCTGAAATAGAACTGTGAGTTAATAAGTTGGTATTGTTTTTAACTTCTAAGTTTGTTGTTATTTGTTCTGCATCACTAGAAAACTAATACAGGTAATAATAAAGAAGAGTTCATCATTAGAATGTACCTATTTGATTCTAAGACTCTCCCAGAGGTATAAGCTCCTCAGGACCAGAGTTGTTTTATTTACCAATATATATAGCTAACACCTATCACTCTGCCTGGTATCTAGAAGACAGAAACCAAGTTGAGTGAATGGATACATGAATAATTAATTCTAAACACTATTAGATGAAGGTTTCACTTTGTACATCCTCCAGATGCTAGTGACCAAATAGCCTGTGTGTGTACCACCCTGCCTACAAAGCTGAATTACCAAAATGACCCAGCTCACAGCAGCCAGGTGTCTGTTTCCTCAACCAACAAGTTATTTTGGAATACCCATCATAGTACTATGCCGGGCTTTCTACAGGTAGAACTCTAAAGCAAAAGGACCTGCATCCTACCTTCAAGAAGATTGCTGGCCTAATGGAGAGTCAAGATCATCAAATAGGACATAATTAGAAGCAGAGCATCATAGGAAGAAAAGCAAGGGATTTGTAATGAGAGGGCCTGGGTTTAGGAGCTGGCTCTGCCACTAACTAGCCATGTGACTTCAAGTTACCACATTTTCTTTTTGAGCCTCAGTTTCCTCATTAATCAGGGCACAATGGTAATATTTATCTCTCAGATTTTCTGTAACATTCATACAAAATGCTTGGGAAAGTGGCTTAAAAACTGTGAATTTTTACTCCATGTTAGTAATGAAAGAAGATCACAGGAGTGTTATAGATACTCTGGGAAGTGCTAGAGAAAGCCAAAGGAAGGTAATGACTTTAGGGAATACTCAGGCAAGCCAAAGCACTCCAGTAAGTCTTGCATAAAGTCTGGCTTAGGTTGAGATTTCAAAGAAGTCATGGGTGTGGTTTGATAGGAGGAAGCAAGGGCATGGAAAAAGGTAGGGTGACTCTGGGGCAGAGTTATATCCAGAATTCATGTTTTGAACCACTCAGTGCAGAACCTGAAAGACTTTTCTCCAGCTGGGAGCCAACTGTGTTCAACAGGTGCTACAGAAGTTGGCAAACTAAGAACACAGAGACCTTGAGCTTTTTGTGCTATTCAAAGATGCCATTTTTTTTTCACAGTGACTAGAGCAATTCAGTATCTTCTGAAGAGTTTGGAGAACAACTCTGATCTCAATAAAAAAGCAAACTGCTTCATTGGATTACCAAGTACTTTCTTGACAGGCTAATGGGACCAGTCAATAAGGTAGAACTGAATTTCTGTCCTGCAAGAAAGGAATGCCTAGAAGCAGATCCTCCTTGCAGGGCATCACCAGGGACTTGCCCCAATTACCCCAGACCCTAGGTTTGGGGTAGTTAGGAGGTAAAGCAGATTCCCAAGTCTTGGAGTGCCTACTCCAAGACTTTCTGTTTGGTAAACTACTAACTATACTTTGACAGTGTAGAGGGGGTGGGCAAGGGAGAGATACTGAAGAGATATTTTAAGGTGACTGCAGGATAATAACAGTGGCAGGAAGATGGTAAGAAGAAATCCAGAATAGTGTGGATTCCAGGCACAAGCTTTGGGTGGACTGAATCTGGGAAGAAATATCAGCTCCAGGATGGTGCTGGCCACAGTGATTCAAGAATGGACACGTGTTACCAGCTTGGACCAATCAGTCAAAACACTTTCTGATTTCATGTTGACATGAATATTAGGGAACATAGTTTTTGTTAGGCTGCTGGGGTAGCTAGGCTAGATCTTGGGCTACTGGAAACCATCATGAAGAGACTCCATAGAGAAGCATGTCGAAGACAAGGAGAGGGACAGAGCCCTGATGACATATTTTGATCCTCTGGGTCGAGCACTACCTTAAGTAACTTACTTGACTTCCCTGTTATTGAGACTAAAATTTCTTTTTTGCATAAGTCAGTTTATCAAGCTCCTACTGCTTGCAATGAAAATGTTTTAACTCCTGTAAGTACCAAACCCAAAGATCAAAAGCTTCCTACCTTGGCAATACCTACATTAACTCATTAGTCTAGAGCCATGCAGGCATTAAATACAAGACATCATTCTAAATGTTAGCATGCTAACAAAATTTGTCGGAGGTGCATGCATGAATCAGGTGCAGAGGTTATTATAGTACATTTTTTGCCTTTGAGGGCATCACAATTTAAGGCTACGTATTAAAAAATCACTAAAGTCCACAATGTTTTGAAAGTTCAGAGCATGATGCTTCATGGTTAAAGATTACTTCCAAAATCAGATAAAGATACAAAAATTTGATTAAAATGTCAAAAACTTGGTTCTAGCTGTCAATGAGTTTCCTGTTAAGATAAGGAGGAAGAGCTTTCAACCAAATGAAACAAAAATCCATGGCCTAGAAAACAGTGTGGGGTTGAGACCCAGTCATAGTGGTATAGTCAGCTGCTAAGGAGCTCAGACACGGGAGAGATCCGGGAGCACAGCCATTCACTGAGGATAAGGATGGCTTATAAACAAGGCTGATCATGGAAGAGGGCTTCATGACTAGGTTAGATTCTGACTGGTTGCCCATTTTGCAGCTGGAGACTTTAAATCTGTGAATAAGCAAGCCAGTAAGGATATGGGCAGGCAGCTTCAACCAAGCAGACCGGCCTTGTCTGGTGCCCGAAAGTACTTCAGGGGAGACTGAAATAGTGCCTGAGGTGAGGATTTGTCATTAACAAGATTGGGATATTCACAGATCTCTTGATACTTCTGTGTTAGATCCAAGTTACTTTCATCTGCAATAACTAAAACTGAAAATATCTTTGATTTTAGTCAAGAGATATTTATTTCTCTCTCATCATTTGGGGGCTAACATGATTTCTCCAGGGTTCAGGGACTTAGGCTACTATTATCTTGATGTCAACTTTCCAGAGGGTAGTGCACTTTCCCATGTTGTCCAAGATGGCTCACCACTATGTCTGAGTCTCATACAGGGAGTAAGACAGAGAAGGGGAAGGAAGTACACTCTTTCCCCATAAAGGCGGGACCTAGAAGTGCATTCATATTCCACCTGTTAGAACTCAGTCATATGACCATGGCTAGCTGCAAGAGAGGCTGGGAAATGTTGATCTTCTGGGCATCCTGAGAAACCCTGGAATTCTAGCCCTGAGGGAATGAGAAGCATAAATTTTAGAGTATAACCGGTTTCTGTTATACTCTCCTTTTCCAGGAGGCTGTTGAAGGATTCATGACTAAGAAACACATGCATACACTGAAATTCTTTACAAGGACTAATCTACTTTCTTTCTTCCCACTCCACCCTTCAGCCTCCTAATGAAATTGGGGAAAATGGAAGAAGGGAGAGAATATTTGTTGAGCACTGTTCCAGGAACTTTCTGCAGCAAATTAATCTCCTACCACCTTTATAAAATAAGCATTATAGGGGTGCCTGGGTGGCTCAGTCAGTTAAGAGTCTGACTTTGGCTCAGGTCATGATCTCACGGTTCTTGGGTTCGAGCCTACATTGGGCTCCGTGCTGACAGCTAGCTCAGTGCCTGGAGCCTGCCTCAGATTCTGTGTCTCACGCTTTCTCTGATCCTCCCCTGCCTCTCTCTCTCTGTGTCTCTCTCTCTCTCACAAATAAATAAAATACATTCAAAAAAAATTTTAAATATAAAAAAATTTATATTTTGTATTTATTTAAAAATATTTTTTAAAAATAAGCATTATTACCAGCACCTTAAAAATAATAAACTGAATTTCAGAAACAGGACATAGATGTGGAGAACAAGCTATTTTGACCCATTAAAAAGAACCAGGCACTTAATATTCATAAAATCTGCTAAACATTTAATGTTTGTTAATTCCTTAAATCCTCATAGTTCAGTCAGATAAATATCATTGTTTTCTTTTACATATGGGGAAATCAAAATTGGGAAGATAAGCCTGGAATCTGCCTTCAGGTCTAACTTCAAAAACCAAAATATTTCCATTATACATATATATTATTTCCACTACTGTCAGGCTACAACTTTTTGGTGTGAGTTGATTACTTTAGTCACTCATTAATTAATTAATCAGTCCATCATTTCAACAAAATTTAAGTACCCAGTATATGTCTAGTTCAAGTCCCTGACTTCTTAGAGCTCACATTCTAGTTGGGGAATTATTCATCTCTTAAAACAAACAAACACGTATGCTTATTATGACTAAGACTGGTATTACAAAGATGAAAATGCAGAATGCTTGGCCTATAGTACTACTTAATAAATATTGAAGTAATTAAAGACATAACCCTCAGGGATCTCACAGTCCATTAGCTGAGATTCAGGACTATGTGAACTTGGGAAAGGATGTTCTGAACATTATTATCTTGGCTAGAGCTGCAAACCAAAAGGCCTTTTTTGGATGTGGTGGGTGTGGAAGTACTGTTAGAGCCAGGTCTGTATTCTCACTGTCTCACATGTACATTCTTTTTCTGTGAGCTCCCTGTGAGTAGGATTTGCTCTGAAAACCAAGGACATACAGAACCCAGGCAGGAAGCAGTACCTGAGCTTGGAGCCAATGACTAGCAGATGAGTTCATTCTTTCGGCCTGTAGGGGTTGTCTTTGTACTAAAAAAAAATCTGGCCATGATTTCTGGGTGACTAAGGGCAACTTAGAAAGAGGAAAAAAGACAAGAACCCCTTAAATACATCTGTATCAAATCATCCCTGGGTTTGGTATTGAACATGAGACATTTCTGAATCAGATGGGCCCAACATGAGGAGAATGTTGCTGAATACTTCTGTTTATTACTCTTCGTTTTCACTCTATTGCCTGTCTCCCTCCAGGGTACTTTGAACCACATATGTAAGACTTATCTATGCTAGGGGCAAGGGTAAAGATGACTTGTGATGGAGATTTCTTAAAGGAAAATATGAATTTTAATGTCTGGATGGGTGCCCAAATGAAAAAAAGTATGAAAAAGAGGAGAAAACATTGAAATAGAATGCCTCTAGAATGGAAAATAAGTGGGAGAGTGTGTAGGATTCTCATTATTCCAGGCACCTCTATGGGGCTGCTAGCTTTTTTGTGGGATGATCACCATCTCTACTCCTGTTTGATGTTGGGCTGTTGACAGTTGGCAGGAGAATCTCTGATTCTGAAAGAAGAAAAATTGCAGATGATAGCAATTTTTTGTTAAACTTTAGGTTATCAAGGGCCCCATCTTCTAATGAGAATGTGTTTTGAGTTGGAGGAATGGTTATATGTTATTTCTTTAAGGATAGACATTTAGTTTTAATGTGGGTGCATACATCCACAGTGACATCAAGATTGGAATATCTATAGAAGGAGAGAAAAAGATATAAATCAAGTGAACAAAGTAATCAGTCTAGATGTGTACACCTAAAATCAATGTTAACATTAACTGAGTCACCTCAGAAAGTTACACATGGATTTCTGTGAAGCTACCACTTAAAATACATTTTTAGAATTTCTTTCTCATTTTTTTAAACCTCTTTACAACCATGGTCTGTGTACATCAATAAAGTAAATCTCTTTGCTTTCTAGGTATTCTTTGTTTTAAAAACTCATTGGTGTATTAGAAATGGTGTTAAGAAAATTAGAAAAAAAAAGAAATATAGTTGATGTTAGCATGGAAAATTAATTGCGTTCTTTTAAATAATAAAATGACCTATGTTAATTGTAGAAAATATAGAAAATTAAAATAAATACAAAGAAACACATAAGAATTTTCCTATAATCCAGTGTCCAATGAAAAACACTTGTGACACCTTTCAGGCTTAAAATATCTATATCTATCTATATATCTATATCTGTAGCTAACATCTTTCAAACTTTTTAAAAATTTATTTATTTATTTTGAGAGG
Source organism: Hyaena hyaena (assembly GCF_003009895.1). Lineage (NCBI taxonomy): Eukaryota > Metazoa > Chordata > Mammalia > Carnivora > Hyaenidae > Hyaena > Hyaena hyaena. Next base: position 3,574,256 of record NW_024080658.1, read on the forward strand.
GAGAGAGAGAGAGAGAGAGAGAGAGCTCACATGCAAGCAGGGGAGGGGCAGAGAGAAAGAGGGAGAGAGAGAATCCCAAGCAGGCTCCTCACTGCCAGCACAGAGCCAGACTCAAGGCTTGAATTCACTAACCATAAGATCATGACCTGAGCCGAAAATAAGAGTTGGATGCTTAACCAACTGAGCCACTCAGGTGTCCTGACATCTTTCAGGCTTTTTAATGGACATATTTAATGTGGCAAGTTTGATGACTTGTCCTCAGTGCTGAGTTGAAAGAGGATAAAAATGTAATTAATTCCCCCACTTCTCCCATTTCATGCCTTCCATTTTTATCCTCTTCTCTCAACACACACATACTTTTGAGAAGAAAAATGTAAAAACCACTCTTCCCTTTGTAGTCTAAGGTTTAACATAATCTGTGTGTGGGCTTGCATGTGGTTTTGAGTGTGAGTGTGCATGTGAATGTGGATTGGGTTTGAGGGATGGAGACTTGACAATTTATTTGGACCTCAGGTGTCATTGAAGAAATAGTCAACCAAGGCCTTAGTTTGGAAGATTGGGCTGATCATGGAATTAAGGCAGAATTGTCCTATATGGGGAGGAAAATACAATGGAGCTTAAAGGATAGAGTGGTCCCAGAAAAGAGGTGAAGTCTCTAAAAGAGATAGAAAGGAGAGAATAGCACAGGTTCCTTCAGAGTCAGAGATTTGTGTCCCTCTCACCCAGCTCCCCCAGAAGGGTAAAACCTCTGGTGGCTTATCCCTGGGGATAGAACACTAACCACCATGGTTTTGAGATCAGCAGTACAAGTGCCCCATAGCCACCCAATGACAAGTCCAGTGCTACAAGCATTCCCTCTTCTCCCACCTTCAGAACTACACCGCTTGTCAATAGCAAGGGGTACTTTGAGGAGTTGTAGGGACAGAGGCACTGACCATGATCTAAAGACAGGCACCTCTTTCATTTCTTGGTACCACATGAGCCCCAGGAAAATAGGAAGATCCAGAGAAGGCGTGAGCTGTGTGTGCGTCAGGGTGGGCAACAGTCCCTGACACAGTTCTTCCTCTCAGCCAGGCAGGGTGGGTCTCTAAGCCAGATTTCATTCCATCTAGAGAAATAAGGAAATGTGATAGTTCTTGCACCTGTATGGAAGAAGAAAACTCATGCCTGATATAGATGTGTTTTTAAAAACACAGTAAGAATGGAATCACACTGTATAATGTATCATGATCATTCCATGCTGTTAAATATTATTTTGGAATATAATTTAAAATAGCTGCATAGTAACTCACTGTGTAGTCAAAGTAGAATTTGTCCACTTCCCTTTAACTATTTATGTGGCTTCTTCTAGTCTTATAAAAATTTCTGACATTGACAATACTTCTGCTATATATTTTTACTCATATCTCTTATTTCATTAAGATAATTTCCCAAAGAATTTCTAGGTCAAGGACTTTACAGAATTCTGGTTTTTGGACTCCTGATACATGCTGACAAACTGTACTACAGAAAGGCAGCATCAACTTACTTTTCACCCAGTAGGATAGGAAATGGCCCATTTCCTGGCACTCTGTTCAATCCCAGGAAGTAACATTTCTCAAATGTTGGCAGTTGAATTGGTAACAAATGATATTGCTATATTTTAACATCATTTTTTAATGAAAAGGACAATTATTTCTGCTAACCACCCACCTTTAGTTTCAGACTTTTGACTGATCCTCTTGGATCGATTAGCGTTTGCCCTGTGGACAAATGGTGTTGTCGCAAGATGTGTCGCATGCCTTCCAGTGGGGTGGCTCCACCTGGATGCAAAGTCACGGGGCTACTGGGGAATGGCTCTGGCTTGGCAGCTAATTCCCAGCCACAGTTCTCCATCGCAGAGGGGGGGCATGCATGGGGGTAGGGGGGGAGGGTGGGGAAGCTAGCCATCTTTGTGATGACCACTAAAATTGAGATTCTTTTCTGTATTCTTTCTAGTTTTTATTTGCATGTGTTTCCATAGCTATAGTCAGTATGTATATATAACTTTATACCCTAATATATGCATTTATATTAATTTTACATTGAAATTTGGTCTTTATATTTGTCCTTTTTGGTGTCTCTACATTATTCCCTTGAGTGACTGTCCTGTAGTTTCTATGACAATTTGGTATTTGGAAGTATTTCTGATTTTTGATGATCATAAATACCATTATTATAAACATTGCCCTTCAAATGATGTTTTTCCAAATTTTGACCTAGTCTTTAGAGTTTCAGAAAAGAAGGGTATCTGGGTGGTTCAGTCAGTTAAGCATCTGACTCTTGATTTCAGCTCAGGTCATGATCTCATGGTTCATGAAATCAAGCCCCGAGTTGGGCTCTGTGATGACAGTGCAGGGCCTGCTTAGAATTTTCTCTCTCCATCTCTCTCTGCCCTTCCCCTACTCCCTCTCGCTCTCTCTCTCTCTCTCTCAATAAATAAATAAACACTAAAAAAAGAGAAAAGAAATGCATTGCCAAATTGTACTTACCAATTGACGATGCTGCTAACAAACTAAAAATACATTTTACTGAACTTCAAGTATCAAGACTTTCTAGCTTTTGGTTATTATATTACACAAACTTGCAAAAAGTAATTTCATTGCCTTTTGTTTTGCATTTCTTTTATGACTTGTGATAAATAGTTTTTTACTTACTAGAGCTAGTTAGTCTTCCTCTTTTGTGATTTTTTAGAAACATTATGATAGCTTCTTGAACTGAATTCTCTTAAAACTAGTTTTTTTTCTCTACCTAAGAACACTACTAAATTGTCACCAGTGGTTATTAAATATATACCTGTGTGCAGAACTGTCCAGGCTCTTAGTGTGGGTATAATAATGGGGGAGGGCTGGAGTGGACAACATGTAGAGGCATGGCAGAGAGACAGGACTCAGGAAAGAGAATATGAAGCTCAAAAGAAGGACGTAATGAGGCTGAACATCTTCTTGGATGTTTATTGGCATTTGTTTTATTTTTTGTGAATTGTCCATTTACGTCCTTTGCCCTTTTTTCTATTTTTTTTCTTGAATACTTATGAATGCTTGCTCACATTCATATAGATAGATAGATATCTAATCTATATTTATCTATATATTTTATATCTATTTTTCTATTTTTTTAGGTTTTACTTTATTTTTTAAGTAATCTCTATGCCCAGTATGGGGCTCGAACTCATGACCCCAAGATTAAGTTTGTATGCTCTTCCAACTTAGCTAGACAGGTGCCCCATCTTTGTATCTTTTGATTATATTTTGAAATGTTTTGTTGTGTGTGTATGTGAGAGAGAGAGACAAAGATATCCATATATCTCTATATAGATTGGATTCATTTTCTAGGGCTCCCATAATTAAACACCACAGTCTGGATGACTTAAAGAACAGAAGCTTATTTTCTCACACTTCTGGATGCTCAAAGTCCAAGATCAATACGTCTGTAGGTTTGGTTTTTCCTGAGGCCTCTCTCTCTTTGGCTTATAGATGGCCCCTGTGAAATAATAGAAGAAAAAAAATATTTTGGCCCTGGTCCCTGACACAGAGCTCCTAAACCCCTTACAGTTTCCTAAATTATAAGAGCACTAGGAGCATCTTTAGTTCTAACATTTGGTCTTTGATCCTGGTTCCTGACACAAGTCTCTAGATCTCTTGGCACTTCCTGGGTGATAGGACTGTCTTCTGTTATAATGAAATGATCCTTGGTGAGTTCCTGGATAGTTTCAGGATGGGGGCTTGTCACCAGAAAGATCAGATCATGGTTAGAAGCTTGGAACTTTCAGCTCTGTCCCCATCCTCTGGGAAAGGTTAGAGGGGCTGAAGACAGACTTATTGATTGATCATGCCTATATCTACCTGATGAAGGCTTCATAAAAATTCCCAAAGTACAAAATTTGAAGTGCTTCCAGATTGTTGAACACATGTATGCCCTGGGACAATGGGGAACCCCAAATCAACAGGGATGGAAGCCCCTGCACTTGGGACTCTTTTAAACATTGCCCTATGTTTCTCTTCAACTGACTGTTCATCTCTATCTTTTATCATATCTTTTATTGTGTAATAAAACCGTAAATGTAAGTTTTTTTCTGAGTTCTGTGAGATGTTCTAGCAAACAGTTAAATTAAAGTAGGGTGCGGTGGGAACCTCTAATTTGTATCCAAGTCAGACAGAAGTTGTGGGCAACCTGGGGACCGACTGCTTACCATCTGAGTTGTGGGGACAATTTTAAGGGTCTAGCCCTTCATCAGTGGGGTCTGCTCTAACATTGGTTAGTGTCAGAATTGGATTAAATTGTAGGGTACCCAGCTGGTGACAGAGAATTTGTTTTATGTTTGGGGTGGGAGGGAAAGAACGTGCATCTGGTGTCGGAAGTATTTTGTGTGTGAGTAAAGGAAAAACACAGGAAGTTTTTCCTAGACAGCTGTCTTCTCACTGTGTCCTCAGCTGGTCCTCTCTATGTGCAACTATGCCCCTGGTGTCCCTGTGTGTGTCCAGTTTCTTCTTATATGGAGACCATTCAGATGGGATTAAAGCCTACTCTAATAACCTCATTTTAACCTAATAATCTCTCTTAAGGCCTAATCTTCCTATACAGTCACATTCTTAGATACCGGTGATTAGAACTTTAACATATAAATTTGGGGGGACCACAGTTATACCCACAACATAGATATATGTCTATATGTACTTATATGAATGCATGTTATAAAATATCTTTTTCAATTTATTCATGATATCTTTCCACATAATACTTATTTACATTTTTATTTAGTTATATCAGGTATCATAGTTGAGGTACCTAGAATCAGAGGATGAATTGGAGATTTGTCTACAAGTGATTTATTAGAGAAATACTCTCAGGGGAGAAGGACAAATATCATATGTTTGCACGTATAGGAGGATTAGGAGGAACTTGACGGAGGAACAAGGGGGAGAAGAAGGGCGGAAATGGTGGGGGAAAGGGAGAGAGGCAAACCATGAGAGACTCTTGAATGCTGACAAAAACTGAGGACTGATGGATGTGGGGGGGAGGGGTGATGGGCATGGAGGAGGACACTTGTGGGGATGAGCACTGAGTGTTATGTGGAAACTAGAAACTAATTTGACAATAAACTATTTGTAAAAAGAAAAAAAAAGAAAAAAAAAGAAATACTCTCAGGGGAAAACTATGTCTTTAAGTGAAAGGAGGGAATGAGGATGGGGAAGGGAAGAAGGAAGGATGTACTCTTGGGTTGAGTTCAGCCTCAGCTTCAGGCAGGTGAGGAAAGAAGGTCACAGCAATTTTGTCTTAAATTGACAGTGGGTAAATCTCCAGAGAATCTATGGTAGCAGTACCTGCAGAAGTGGAGCTATGTCACTCCCAAGAGGAAAAAGATCCCAGGAGACCTGGACCAGGTACCAACAGCATCCACAACATCATCTTTCACTTCATTCTTCTTAACACTTTGCTTCTAGATAGAAGAAGGGTCTCCAACATTGGTTCATATTTTCTTCTCATATTTTTATGGCTTAAAACGCCTACCCGGAATCAATTTTTCAATCTGGTATGAGATAAAGATATAAGATGATCTTTACCTAATGGCTAATGAGTTTTCTTGACACCAGTTACTGGTGTTAGACCATTGGGGCCAGAAAAGAACTGGAAATTGCTGTTTGGTACCAACCTGGGGATAGAAGTGGATAGCACAAGCTTTGGCAAAGCTCTTATTTCTAGAGTTCTCCTTGGTTTACGACCAAAGTGGTCATCCCAGCTCTACCCCAAGAATGAGCAGTAAATATAGAGGGGAGTAATGGGTTCATAGCCATCCTTGACTTTCAGCTCAAGCGGTGAGGTCCTACCACATCTGAGGTTTGTCTGGGGGTGGGTGGTGCTTTATCTCTGACCTCCTAAAGTTAAGACTCTGAACATAAGGAACACTAAGCTTCTCTCACTGGGCTTGTAACTGATTCTCTTCTATCTCAGGAGCTCAAGGGATTCCTGGCTTGCATATTTCCAAATGGACTTTCAGATTCCATCTACCCTGGACATATTCCTGCCCTGGTGGTTATCACTACTCATTTTTTTTCATTAAGGAAAGCTCTTCTGCCTTGCTCCCAGAGCATTTTCCTCCCTGGCAAGTGCTGAAGAGACACTTTCATCCATCTTTTCTGTAATGTCCAACTCCTCTGACAAGTGACCTTCCTTTCTGTCTTGGCAAACCCTGCTGAGTCCTTAGCTGACCTCTTATTCTGTTTATAGTAGAAAAAGAATTGTTCTATTATTTATCTTAACTTCTCATAAAATCTTCATTTCATTCTTGACTTCACTTTTCTTATCATTTTGGTGCACTCCCTTCACCTCCAGTAAATGCCCCCTTCCTCCTCAGCAAGGATACCTGATGTGTATATTTTTATAACTCCTGTGGCTTTTTCTTATCTCTGATTACTTCATGTTAAATTAGCTCCGTCTGGCTGGGGGCACTCACATACATGATTGCTTCAGTGGTACAGTGACCTTGCTGGAAAGGGTCTCTTAGTATTGCTGATGAACTATCTGAAAAATGCTGACTTCAGCTTAGCATGTGACCATGTCAGGAATTGCAGTGGGACATATCCCTGACTTCAGTCCTATAATTTACTTGCTCAGTTGAGTCGCTCAGAAGCTAATGTCACAGGGAATAAGTCCTCCTAGCAATAGTAAAGAAGGAAGAAGGGTTACTTTCCATGGTAAATTATACCATATGATCATTAAGTAGGAAAATGGGCAGAGGTTGATGAATTTCCAAATTGAGGCTGAGGTTCCTTTGAGTCAGCCTACATATGGCTTTGTCAAGGTCAGAGTCAAGGGACAAGGCAGGGTCAACGATCACTGGGTCTAGCCATGGATCCTAAGTACCAGTGGGGCATATATGGGGGAGCAGGCAGGCATCCTTCCTGAAGCTGCCTGTCTGTGTGACTCCAGAAACTCATGTTTGGAGATGAGATCAATATAGCCTGTTTGATCCAGTCTCTAACCACTTAGATCTGTTCTGTAGTATGTCCAAGCTAGTCCTGGGCCAAAATTGTGATGGCAGTAGTTAATGTTTCCTGTGCCTTTCACCACCTCTTTAGTTGAGGTGCTCTGCTTCTCTCCTCCATCTTCAGGTGCTAAGGGCTGCCATATTTACTCTGTCTCCCTAAATGACCCCCTCTCCTTCCTCCTAAGCATTGAGTTGCTTCTTTTGACTCTTGCTAGTTCTCTGAAACACATCCCTATTCTCACAGAGCTCTGGTGAGTGACGAGCTGGACAGTCTAGTTAACCATTCACCTAAGGTGAACTGCAGTCTTTACTCAACTGTGAATGACTCATATGGGAATTTCTAGCACTGGGGAGCTGTTTGGAGAAGCTTTTTAGAGAGTACCATCATGGTAGGCAAATTAAGGGGGTATACAAAAGGCTGAGTACTTTCAAAGCATAGTTTCTTAAAAGTTGAAAAAAGGAGTTTCATACAAAATACCATGAATTTATGTCAAAAATGTATTCAGCTCATTAAGGAGGGAACCAATAATATGACAAAACTAATTCAAGGAAAAATAGAGGAGCTAAGTATTTATAGACAATGAACAAAGATAGTTAGAATAGGATTGATAGGTTAGAAATAGGTCATTAGATAAGATACAAAACTGTGTAGTGTTCTATAGGGCAATTTAAGCATAACCGAGGGTTATCTTTACTGCTGGACAGAAATTGTTTGCATGTGGACTGGATAAAAATGTACATGTTAACTTGTAAAAGTTCTGAGCTCTAATTAATAGCAAGGAAAAGGTCAAACAGAGGTATATTCCCCAGGTAATTAAATGATTTTTGGGTAGGCCTGTGAAACATTATTGAAGCATGAGGCCAGAAAGGATATACTTTCTTTTTTCCAAGTGTTGGAAAATGGATGTTTTATATCTGTGTATGTGCATTTTTTGTGTGTGTTTATATGTATATACTGTATTTTGTGTGTATGTACTGTATATATGATATATATCCAAATTATATATAATATATAGTATATATAGATATATTTATATACAATAGCACTCATAGTCTATATATGTATGTATATACAGATGTACACATGTATACATATATTTCTGTTTTACAGATATATACTTAAAGCCTCCCTAACTTCTTTTTTTAAAAGGTTATTTATTTATTTTGAGAGAGAGAGAATGGGAGAGAGGCAGAAAGAGAGGGAGAGAAAGAATCCTAAGCAAAATTTGATGCAGGGCTCTAACTCATGAACTGTGAGATCATGATCTGAGTTGAAACCAAGAGTCGGACACTCAATAACTGAGTCGCGCAGGCTCCCCCAAACCTCCCTAACTTCTACAGCAGCAATACTGCAGCTCAGTAGTGCTGGTAATGTGCCGCTGTTGGTATCTGGATATTGTCTCCAGAGATTCTGCATTCAGTGGTTTAGGATGTACCTGGGCATCAGAAGTTTCCCAAGTCTGACCCAATAATGACCTTTATCCCTTTCCTAGGGGAGCCTTTCTGTAAATGAGTAGAGAGGTTCTTATACCTCATGGGGAAGGAATCCTGTACCATCTTTCTGGATTTTTCAGGTTTCCTGCTTTCAGATTCTTCTTGGTCTCATTATTCTTCATTAGAAGACTGGGATATCCAACTAGCTCCTTACCTGGCTGGCTAAAATAGCTGAACTCCAAATCTGTGTGGAATCAGTATTTTCTGCCAGGAATCTGGTAGCCTATTAAGCTGGGGCAGCCAGTTTGAAAAGGGTGCATGAAGGTGCAAGCCTCCTTTACCAGGAGAAAGATCTGGCATATGCAGCTGATGGCAGAATGGGCAGCATATCAAGCATTGGATTTCTCAGGCACGCTCTTTGCACAGATGGTTTCACTGTCGGCTGTGTCCTTTACAAAAAGCTGCTACTTGATCTCTTCTTGGGAGCCCTGTGACTACTACGAGCCATTGATCTATAATTTCTCAGCTAAGAATGTCATTTTCACCTCCCCACTGTACTTTCCCACTTTCCATCCTGTTCTGTAAGCTCTTATTAGGTGACCAGCTCAATTTTCTTCCAGTCTTTTATGTTCTGACTTGGCTTCCTATGCTCTTGGGACTTTCCCTGGGGAGGTGGGATGGGAGGAGAGTGTCGAAGAAAAGCATGAGATGCTCTGGAAAGTATCAGAAGTGCAGTCCAAGCTCAGGACTGTCATGTGTTGAGCACTGTCCCTCAAAATGTGTATGTTGAAGTCTTAATTTTCAGTACTTCAGAATTTGATCTTATTTGCAAATTGAGTCACTATAGATATAATTAGTTAATATGAGATCATTAGTGTGGACTCTACTCCACTATAACTGATATTCTTATAAAAAATGGGGAATTTGGACACAGAGAGAGATAGATACCCAGAACTTCATGTGAACATGAAGGCAGAGGGGAGGGTGATGCTTCTACAGGCCAGGTAACACCAACAATTGCCCTCAAACCACCAGAAGCAAGGAGAGAGAAGGCACAGAACAGATTCTCCCTCCCCTCTCTTAGAAGGACCCAATTCTGCTGAAGATACCTTGATCTTGGACTTCTAGCCTCTAGAACTGTGAGACTGTAAATGTCTATAGTGTAAGCCAATCAGCTTGGAAACTTTATAGTGGTGACTATAAGAGGCTAGTACTGGACCCAACCATGAGGGAACTCTTCTCCCTTTTCCGTTTGTCCCTCAGGCACTGGAGCAGTTCTCTCCCAACATGCTCCTGAGAGATGGAAGCTTCTTGGAGCTGCCTCAGGGCCCGAAGAGGCCCAGCCAAGGGGCCCCTTTACAACAGAGTAGCTCTACCTCTTGTCTTTTTATAGCCTGAGCCTCCATGTTAAACTTCATTTGCAGAAACAAATCATCTGTCAAGAACGTTAGAAACCCCAGGCACTATTCTCAAGATGGGGACCTCTTTTTGCCAACATTTTGTGAACCTTCCAGATGTTCTCATTCTAAATGTTTTCTTAGTCGGTTCTTGGACTACAATAAGTCCCTCTTCTGATCAACTATTTTCAAAGCTGAACAATGGACCTGCTTCTGAAAATGTGGCGTCACGAAGGAGAAAGAACCCAGGCACTGAGAAAACAGGCCTGTTTTTCCCTGCTCCCGAAGGCCAGGTTTCCACCAGGCCCTTCCCAGAGGGCAGATCCTGTGAGCAGCATGGCCATGTGGGGGTGGTTCCCTGTGGCAAGAGAAGAATGAGAGTGGTGAGGGACCTCACTGCTGACACAACTCATCCCAAACCCGTGTTAGTTTCTTAGCTGGCTTGGGTCTCTGCCTCACCCCTCTGGTTCAGGGTCATGCTTACCACCTTTGCTAACATCTGGTGACACTGCACTCCTTCCTCCAGGAACAAGGCTTCATTTTGCCTCATCACACGGTGGATGCCAACTTCAGACTCTGAAGCTTACTCTGACCTTCCTGCTGGCCCTTCAGAAATCTTAACCATTCTCGTTGCTTCCATGCTCCAACAGCTCTGCGTTACCCACTTAGGGAGCAGTTCATGAGGATTTACAGTTCAAGGGCACTTTTGTAACTATACCTGTGACCAGGGGAGCAGGCAGTAAAGAGCTGAGAAGTAATAAGAGATAAAAATTAGCACTTGGGCCATGCATGATTTTATGTGCTCTTACAACAACCCTATTAGGTAGGCACTATTATCCTCAACTAACAGATGATGAAATCGAGGCTCAGAGAGGTTAAGTAAGTCGTTTAATGTTACATGGGCAATCAATAGCAGACTAGGAATTCAACCCAGGCAGTCTAGCTCCAGAGCCCTGTTTTGAAGTGCCATGTTAACCACCCTTAATGAATATTCACAGCAGAGGGCTGAGTTCCAAGCCCAGGAGCATGTATGTTTGGATGGGTTTCTGAGGTTCAAGAGAGAGCATTGAAAACAGTGGGGAAGGTGCAGGTTGATAGTAATTCACAAATTAACAGGAATGTTGCCTCTCATGTAAAGAGCATAATGAGGCCTACAGGAAGTACTGAACTAAATGTCCATCATGACATTTTTTAAAGTGTTTATTTATTTTTGAGGGACACAGCACAAGTGGGGGAAAGGCAGAGAGACAGGGTGGGGCACAGAGGATCCAAAGTGGACTTCTTGCTAATAGCAGTTAACCCCCTATGGGGCTCAAACTCCTGAATCATGAGATCATGACCTAAGCCAAAGTCAGACACTCAAATGACTGAGCCATCCAGGCGCCCCATACCAAACACATAAGTGGCAGATAATTACAGCTTCCCCTTGGGCCTTAGGCCAACCTACAGGAAATGTTAAAGTATCAAAAAGGACCTCTGTCTCAGCCACAGTGAGGTGGTTCTACATCTTTAAAGAAGGTGATAAATTAATCTGTTTTATTGTTATTTCTATATCTAATTTCTCTGGGAAGGGAGGGACCTTTGCCAAGAATTTCCTAGAAACAAACATAAACTAAAAATTATTTCCTATACATAGCATAGATTTTTAGTATCATACTGGTCATATGGGCCTTCCTTTCCAGGTGGTGGGATTGAACTGCTTTGCTGGAATGATGGGCTTTGCCACTTGCAGGGTCAGCCATCCCGGTCCTCCTCTGGAAACAGGTTTTCAGTGTGAACTCCAGGGCAGGATCCAGGCTCGACCTGTGTGTGGGGAACCCAGGTCACGCTTGATTGATGGCCACAGCTGCCTGGCTAATTGGTATGTGGGTCCTTTCTGCTTCCCTGCCATGTTGGGCTGTAGGTTAGGCTTTATTGAATGCCATTCTCTGCTTGTCCCCATGTTGGTGGAAAGTGCAATTTCCAGCTTTGACAAGCAGTGCTGTAGGCTCACGTCCAGGCAGGCTGTGTGCTGGTGAAGTAATTGGAGCTGGAGCCTCTGCTGGACTCCCACTGCCAGGCTGACCGGGAGGTTAAAAGACACAACTGCTAATAGGCACTGAAAGCTCTGGTGTCTCCCTGGAGGCATGAGGAGCTTGCACAGGAAATCGATATGGTAGAGATTATCCTACACCTACGGTTGTCCCTTTTCACCAAGACTAGATAATGGGAGGGATGTCCCCAGGGTACGCTATTCATTTTACATGGAGAGTTGGAGGTGAGACTAGAGAAGGCAATAGCCCCTCTTTCAAAGTGCCTGGACTTTTGATTATAGAACTGCCATGGACTTTTGATTATAGAACTATTGACCAGTCTGTTCTTCCTTGCAGGAGATCTTTTCTTAAAAAATATATCCTACATGGAAATTCAATACATGAAATAGAGAGGAGCATATGTAGCAGGAGCCATCGATGCCTTGCTCCATGTTGCACTGGCCTGTCTTGAGTTCACCAGCCAAGATGGGCAGATTGTATTCCTGCTTCTCTGCCCATGAATTTTTCTTCTCTAGCCTCCGCAAAGGTTCCCTCAGTTGGTCTGCAGGAGTGTGTCAGATTGAGGGGTTTGTGACCCTCTTGGGGCCACCCTCAACCAATGGGTTCCAAATGTGGTGGGAAAATTCTCTAGTTTCCTGCTGTTTGGTGGGAAATATTTGAGGTCAGTTTCACATAAATCTTCAGAGGGTTTCCAACAGATTTTGTCTCTGCTGTCTTCAGAAAATCTACTCATTAATACACAACTTGTGGCTCTTTACCCCTTTCCAGTTTCACTATCTGTACCCATGTTTCCTGGGAGTCTGAATTTGGGGGAACCAAATCAAGACAGCAGAATTTACTCTGATATAGAAAGGATGAGGAGCCCAGGGTGAGACCACTTGGCTTTCTCATGTCCCTTCTTAAGTCACTGGCCCCACCCTCCTCATGAGGTTGGTCCCTGAAACTCCCAGAGAGTTCCAGTATGCTATTCAAGAGGCATCTGTCCCCTTTTCAAACTGAAAATACCCAAGGGGTGCCTGGGTGGCTCAATGGCTTCAGCGTTTGACTTTGGCTCAGGTCATGATCTCACGGTTCATGAGTTTGAGTCCTACGTCAGGTTCTGTGCTGAGAGCTCAGAGTCTGGAATTTGCTTTGGATTCTATGTCTCCCTCTCTCTCTGCCTTTCTCCCACTCTCTCTGCCTTTCTCCCACTCATGCTCTCTCTCTCTCTCTCTCAAAAATAACTAAACATGAAAAAAAAATACCCAAGGATTGATATATCCTTCCAAGTCCTGCTCTTTTCCTTCCTTATCTTTGAAGATGGCTCCTTCAAACTCCTGCCTTGAGTTCTGTGTGGTAGATGATGTTGGTGCCACACCTGGGCCCCTTTTGCAGCTGCTAAATCTCTTCCCCCAGGTGCAGTGTGTGTGACAGCTAAGAACTTATACCGTTTGACTTCTGCAGAGAATTACTCTTAGCTTATGATCCATCTAACCCAGAAATTCTGGGTGGAGTATCCAATGACTGACTGAATCAGAGTACGTATGATGCCCAGACCCTTGCCTCAAAGTGAGACAATGCTGTAGTGCAGTCTAGACTCAGCATACTGGGAGGATCAGGTCAAGGATAGACTTTAGCTGGGACTGTATCCTTGTTATGTTTCTGCTCTTTTCCTTTTCCCTCACTTGCTTATCTATTTTGTCCTAGAGAACAGTCCCTCAGCAAATCATGTGCACCTGAATCTCTGTCTCAGGGTCTGCCTCTGGGCAGTCCAACCAAAGAATCTTCATGAACAAAGCAGTGGAGACTCTTTGTAAAATACCCTCCAGTAGATCAAACGTTTGGGAAGTTCTTCTAGGCAATGTCATCCATCATTTGCTTCCAACCTTCTTTGGATTGAGTTTCCCACATATCCTTTTCCTGAATATTCTCCTTCTCCCCTGCTCCTTTGGATCAATCACCCTGTGAGACCATAAAATTTTGCTGCTAAACTGTGTTAAGAATTTCGGTATCTATTTTCAAGGTATTGATATTGGTCTTTAGTTTCCTTTTCTTGAAATGTCTGTGTCTGGTTTAGATGTCAGAATAATGCTGGCCTCATAGGCTGAGTTGATAAACAGTGTAGAATTGGTTTAAATCATTCCTTAAACATTTGGTAGAATTTGCCAAAAAAGCCATTTGGGCCTAGAATTTCCTTTCCTTTCTTTTCTTTCCTTTTTTTTCTTAAAGTTCATGAGTGAGCCCTGCCCACTCTCCACTCTATCTAGCTTAGACCTTACAGTGTGAAATTTCCTTTGCTGCTGGATGTCAGGGGACATGTTTGTCCCCCTCTCAGATGGACAAGGATATTCCCTTTCCACTCCCACAGTTCTCCATGTGTGAGTCCTACTCAAATAGCTGTGTGGTTGCCTATATTCTGTAGAGCCAATAATGGTAAAAATATAGAACTTTCTGTTCTGGATTCCCAAGTCCCTTTCACTGTTAGTACACTGAGGCATCCAAGGCCATGTTCAGAGATAACAATGGAGTACTAATACAGCCCAGGTTAAGCTGTACCTCCCAGCTCTGGGCACAGCTGATATGGGTTTAAGATCTGGGCCCTGAAAACCCTGGGCTACCAGCACTCCTGCTCGGTAAAGAAACTCAGCAGAGAACATACCATCCTGTCTCTCTTCAGTAACAGGAAATACTAAAATTTAGTTCTCAGTTTGTGTTTCATTCTTGGTCTTAGTGGGGAAGGCAGTGAGATGGTAATGATCCTGGCTGTTTGAAGACAATCCACTATTTTGGGGAAAGGCGAGAAATACATGGCTACCTCTCTTGTACCAAAGGTACAAAGAATAGGATCTACTACTAGAATATCGGTATTTCTTGCCCAGGGTGAAATACTTCCTAGGGTGGTCGACAGTGCTCCAGTGTCAGTATCCTGATTGTAGCCACAATGTCAGTATCATGGTTTTAGCCACTATATACCTGGTTTTGTTCTTTCTATCTTTTTTCCCTTCTCAGCATCCAGGCTCCCTCCCAACCCAGAATTCTGCCAGGCCTTTTATAGCCATGATATAATGCTCTGGGACTTATTTTCTACATTTATAAACTGACAGTGTTAAAATATATAGATTCCAAAGTCCCTTGCTGTGCTAGCATTCTGTATTTCCAAGATTGACTTGCATGCCCCTTAAATTTTTTTTAATGTTTTATTTATTTCTGAGAGAGACAGTGTGAGCAAGGGAAGGTCAGAGAGAGAGAGGGAGATACAGAATTCAAAGCAGGCTCCAGGCTCTGAGCTAGCTGTCAACACAGAGCTCAATGCAGGGCTCAAACCCATGAACCATGAGATCATGACCTGAGCCAAAGTCAGACGCTTAATTGACGGAGCCACCCAGGTGCCCCAAATTTTTATCTATTTAAAAAGGGGGATTTTCCATTCCTTCTTGGTGACTGAGAATTTTATTTCCTTGATTAAGATATCAGACTCTGCAGACGCGCAGCAAGTATATAAATATCAAACAAATATACATTTCTAATGAATTATTTACATTGTGTATAAGCATTAGTGCAAGTGGTTTTGTTGAAATGGAATTGTAAGTCAAAAATCAGTGCTGGATGAAGGAAGGGGAATCTTTCTTCACTTCCAGTTAGTTGGAAGAAAAAAAAAGCCCAGCAGAAGTTTAAAGACTTTTGTACAAAGAGAGGGGAGGCAGCCTGAAGCCATTTTGGTGAAGAGGAAGTCTTCAGTTGCAGGATGTAGAACAAAAGAAAAATATGTTGGGGGCAAAAGGAGGGGTGAGTGAGTTTGACGGGTGGGCTCTGGGTATGCTGTTAGCAAAGCAAAAGCCAAGGGACTTCTCCCTGTAGGCCATATTGAGCTTGTGTGATACGCAAGGGTATGATGCACTTCACAAAGGAAGGGAGCAGAAAATATTATGAAAAATAAACATAAGTATAGACAATATTCCCTGAGTGCTTACCATATGCTAGGCTTGGGGCTAAATGCTTTACATACATGACCTTGTTTAATCATCCCAACATGTGGATGCAAAAGGTAACATCATGATCTCCCCTTTACCCATGAAGACACTGAGGTGTATTGTTGCTAGCAATGCACCCAGGGCCATGCAACTATTAAATGTTGGAGAACTGGAATTCAAATTAAAGTTTGTCCAACTCTAATGTACTATACTGTTTCTGATGCACTAAAATAAATTCTTAAATAAATAAATAATATACATATCTAGAACAAACTTAACCATGAGGATATTAATTCAGCTCCCTGGTTGGGGTGACCTTAGCTCATAACCTTGAAATTTTCCCTTTACTGAACATAGACTCTTCAGGCCCTCAAGACTTTCTACATATTTGAACCATTTTCTTAGCAATTGACTGTTTCTTTGCTGAGAATCATAATTGAGATAACTTCATCACTCGCAGCCAAACATTTTGAATTGCATGAGTATAAAGAAATATTGATGTAGTTTTCAGAAAAAGAAACGTTATCTCTTCTATTACATTTTTTCCTTCCCTTTTGTTCCCTGCTATGTTTTCCTTCCGCTTTTTCCTTCCTTTTCTCCCACTTCTATGCCAATCGGAATAAAGTCTGACTTTGCCTTTCAGATTCCAAAAAAAATTTTACCTTCCAGAAGAAATAATACCTACAAAGTTTTACCATGAAATTATATTAGAAGGGCAATTTCAAACAACCAAATTTGATATAATTTCTTATGAAATCATTATCCACACTTGAGCTTTTTTGAATGTGCCAGACATTGTGCTTAGCATATACATTATCTCACAACACTTTTTGGAAGTGAAGGCTGTTATTATCACAGGCTTAAGTGAAATAATGTTATTATCTCCAGTTAAAAAAAGAATACACTGAGGTTACTAGAGAAGTCACTTGCTCCGGGTCACACAGCTAGTAAGTGGTGGAGATAGACTTGAATAGCTGCCTAATTCTAAGGACAGTGCACTTATCATAACATCATATTGCATGTCACCAGAGGAAAAGCCAGCATTGCCAAGTCCATAGGTGACATAAATCATGGCTAACTACTAGATATCTATCCATCTCTTTCTGTACTCTTTCATCTACTCACCCATCCAAAAAGTATCTATGATGTACAGTTTATTGGCTTTCTTAACAAGCAGGGAAACTGGCTGCTTGGAGTTTTACATTTCCTTACTCATCTGTAATGTTTATAAAAAGGATAGAACTAGAAGAAGAATGTGCTGAAAGAGTAAAGTCGGAAACCTTGTTTCTCCAAGTAATTAAGATAGTATGTGACACAAAGAGGCAAAAGATTAAGAGGCTAGGCTGGGCATTCCAAGTAGGGGCAGAATGACGCATCTCTTATTCTCTGATTCTTGGCACTTTCCTTTAATGGGGACAGGAAACAGGGTCAGTCACTCAGTTTGTCCCACTTTCTTTTCGGTAGCAGGCTTTCCAGATTTCCCCTTGCTTCTTGCTTCTGTGGACTCCCTCTATCTGGAGTATAGTCAACAGCATTCTGCACATACGATATGCCAGGCACCGAGGACTACAGAGTCCCTTCTCTTTTGTAGAGTTCAGTAAATGATAATTTTCTCACATTTACAGTGCAGTGCTTTTCAAATGCTGGTTTTGCAACTGGATTCATCAGAATCACCCAGAGAGATTTGCAGCCATCACTTTCTTTTCCTGCATAGCAATTAAAGGCAGATTCTGCAGCCTCATTGCTTGGGTTCAAATCCCAGCAGTGTGTGGCATTCTCTGGGTTTCAGTTTTCTCATCTTAAAGGATGATAATAATAGTTCCTAATTCATACAGTTATAATGAGGATTTAGAGAGTTAATATTATACATAAAACACTTACAAGATAAATTCTGTCAAATAGTAAGTGCTACAGATTATTAGCAATTATTACTAAAAGCATAAATCACAAAACTCTGCTCAGATGGACTGGATGAGAACTTTTGGAGTTGGGGCCCAGGATCCTTTTTCTTCAATTTTAATTTTAATTTTTTTGTTTTTTCGGGTAATTGTGCCACTAGGTTTTATTTTAGACCCACTGATGTAGAAGGTCCAGTGAAATATCTTAAATGCATATCTGTGTCCTGTCCTAGGTCTCTTTCTCTCTTTGTAACATATCTCTTTTTACTCCTTGATGTCCTGTTAGGATCTCATTTCTTCCAAATATCTTTCTCTTGCTTGGTTTCTTGTTGATCAGAAACTGCTCCTCGGAAAGTAGTTGCTGATTAAGTCCTTCCTCTGTGTGTGATCCATCTTCTCTAACTGTTATTCACATAGTTTGGTTGGACCCGTGAAATTATAAATCCCTTGGTATAGACTCACACCTCTGGGGTTGAACATGATCAGAGCTCAATAAATATCAAGTTTGATAATGATCCAGACACCTTGTTCAAGCAGATATTCTGATTATACCTGCTGCAAACATTTTCAAAGTCTCCATTCAACTGATAGAAGTACTTTTCTTGATATTAGCCACGATAAATAAGTATTCTACTTTTGTGAGTCTTAAAATATGAAATCAATGGGAAAAATCACATAGAGAACAAAATGTCACACATTTTCTTTTACTTTTATATATCTGGGATGCATTATCTATGTGATTTTGATCATACAGCATAAATAAGACTCACGGAATCGGAACATAGTTCTAAGAAAAGCAATTAAAGTAAACATGCTTGCATATAACTATATACCTAATGACTTCAGCAGGAAGGACAATAACTTTAGAAGACACAAATTCGCTTCCTGGTCAACAATGATCCTGTCTTCCTAAGACTATAGACTAGTTGTTTTCTCCTGCTCCAACCACTATTCTAGACCCCTCTATCCTGATTTGCCACCCTGATTGTCCAAGGTATGGGCACAAGACCTGGGTTGGGTGTTTTAGTTTGGGCTGCTATAATGAACCACCATTGACTGGTCTGGCTTATAAACAACAGATAATTGTTTCTCACCCTTCTGGAGGCTGGAGGTCCAAGATCAGAGTACCAGCATGGTTGGGTTCTGGTGAGAGTCCTCTGCCAAGTTGCAGATGGCTGACTTCTCATATCCCCAAATGGCTGGGAAAAAATGGTAAGAGAGCTCTCTGGGGTACTTTTATTAGGGCACTAATCCCATTTATGGGGACTCTACCCTTATAATCTAATTACTTCCCCAAAGCTATAGCTCATGATACTATCACACAAAGGGTTAGGATTTCAACATACAAATTTGGGGCACACAAAATTCAGGCCATTACACTGGTTGAGCAGAGGCTTGCCCTGGGAGTTTCTGAATTGAAACTGCAGCTTAGGATCATCTAGTTCTCTATGGCTGTGACTGGCCTCACACAGTTGGTGGCTTAGAGAATAAATCCAGCAGGGTGGGAGATGAATGGATGGGAGATAGTAACAGGGAGATATGGAGTCATAGCAGCATGAAGGCTCTGGTTTAATTCTTACAGCCTAACTCCAATCCCATCCTCTCTGCTATGTAGTATATGAAGTCACTGCTTTCTCCTGTTTTGTTTATGTTAATATGAATTGGTTTCATTTAAATGTCTTGGAATTCTGACTTGGTAGAGTGGAATAATTTTAGACTTGAGACTCTGTAAAACTTATTCTTCTATTAATAAAGCTGTGTCAGCATACATTTTAGAGTCTAAACAGGGTCATACTGTTGGTTCGCAGCAAAGTAGAGGTTAAGTAACATCCCTACACATATTTCAGATAAACTAGTCTAGTTATATTTCTGCCTTTCTGAAATGGGCTGTTAGTTCTTTTGAATATACGCAAGATTTTACCATTGTCTTTCTTGGGTTCCATCTTGGTGATTATAACCCCATGCCCTAACATACATAAAGACTGAACATTGATTTTTGTCACCTAATACATTCTTTCTTCATACATGTATACAAGTTATATGTATTTAAAATGTTTAAAAAACTTGAGTGTTTTTGACCTTTCAATTTTCCTTCTACACATTAATCCTCTCACATGTGCTTAGGAAGACAGGTTGAAGGCTGCCCTTTGCAGAATTGTTTTAGAGGAAAATGGGAATAACACAATATGCCATAATTAATAGAGAAATAAACACATGGTATATTCATACAATGAACTACATTATATGATTAAAAGAAACAAACTATAATGTTAAGTATGAACACTGTTCCTGAAACATACTGATGACAAAGAAAATGTGCAGCTTGACCTGTACAATGCAACATGATATTATAACAAAATGTTATATGACAAATGTTAAAAATAGTCAATTATGGGCAGTAGGAACATGGGTAATTATTATTGCTATAGATTAAATGTTTGTCCCCCAAGATTTATATGTTAAATCTTAATTCCCAAAGTGATGGTGTTTGAAAGTAGAACTTTGGGGGCTGTTAGGCCATGAAGGTGGAACCCTCAAAAATGGTATTGGTGCCCTTACAAGAGAGATCCCAGAGAGCTCCCTCACTTCTTTCTGCCCTATGGGGTTAGAAAATGAAGATAGCTCTCTATGAAGCAGGAAGTAGGCTCTTACCAGACAAAGACTCTGCTAGCATCTAGACCTCAGACTTGCATTCTCCAGCGTTATGAGAAATGAATCTTTGTTCTTTAAGCCACCCAGCTGCCTAGTCTATGGTATTTTGTTATAGTAGCCTGAATGAACTAAAACATATTATATTATACTTGTGATTTTTTATATTAAAAAAAATCCAAGTAAGATACAGTTTTGGCATTTTTACAGCAGCATCCATCAACATGGTTGACCTACTTCATAAACTTACCAAGAAAGCCAACGACTTTGGTTTGACATGACCAGTTTATCAGAGACTAGATAGATACCCCCTAGGGCACATCTTATTCTTCTTGGTCATTAAGGAAGATTACATTTACCAAGATCCCTTGCATTTGAGTATGAGTCATATGACTGGATTCTGGCCAATGGAATGTAGATCTGGCCATCAAGCTTCCTGCATGATTCTCTATGTTCTCTCCTCCCTTTCATAGTGACAGTGGAATCCAGGGGATTAAAGGAGTTACCACTCAAAAGACAACCAACGAGGGCAGCTGTCCCACCTACATCAGACTATGATGTGAATGACTTATAAACCTCACTAGTGTTAAGCCATTGAGAACCAGGGGACTATTTTTCCATAATTAGTGCTGCTTATCCTTTT
Organism: Hyaena hyaena; assembly: GCF_003009895.1. Taxonomy (NCBI): domain Eukaryota; kingdom Metazoa; phylum Chordata; class Mammalia; order Carnivora; family Hyaenidae; genus Hyaena; species Hyaena hyaena. The sequence goes on from NW_024080658.1 coordinate 3,595,266, forward strand.
GATGCACTAGCTCTTCCACAAAGATTTATTTCTTGAGATAGTATTATTTAAACATTAAAGGGAAACAAAAAAGATAATGTTATATTATCCTAAAGCAGCTTTTAACATTTTTCCCTTTTCACATTCCATTATAACCTATAGACACATTTAAAGGGAGTTGTAATTAACTTGTTGCAAAATAATTTGGAATAATTATTCTCTAAGGACAAGATTTTTGAAGAAATAGTTTTTTCTTCTTTTGAGAGTTATTTTAGGATACATTCTTGAGGTGCAGACATATTTAATTTTTTCCAAAGTAATTGTATCAATTTGCAATACCATTGGCAATTTTCTCGCAGTGTTATAGTATTAGCTTTTAACAATTTTGTTGTTTAAAATGAAAATAGTTACACCTTTCTGTATGTAAAAATCTTAAAATCTGCTTTGGGAACATCAGACAATACACAAAGTTTGAGGAAGAAAGCAAAAATCACCCATATTGCCACTTTCTGGTACCTGTCATGACATTTTCATGTGGAGCCCTCAGTTGTATGTACATGAGCACCTATTTTTGTGCACACACACACACAAATAAATGAGCTATAAATATTCTCTATGTGACCTACCTTAGCAATATATTATGGATTTTTTTATGCCAACAAATACAGATCTCTGTTATTTTAAATATGAGCTGTTTTCAGAAGTCACTAGCCAATGTAGCCATTTAAATTCAGTTAAATTAGGGACGCTTGAGTGGCTCAGTCGGTTAAGCGTCCGACTCAGCTCAGCTCATGATCTCAAGGTTTGTGGGTTCGAGCCCTGTGTCAGGCTCTGTGCTGACAGCTAGCTCAGAGCGTGGAGTCTGCTTCAGATTCTGTATCTCACTCTCTGTCTGACCCTCCCCTGCTCATGCTGTCTCTCTTTCTCTCAGAAATGAAAACATTAAAAATTAAAAAAAATTCAGTTAAATTAATTAAAATGATAGCGAATGAAATTAAATTAGAAATTCAGTTTCCTCAGTTCCACCACCCATGTGTCAAACACACAGTAGCCATATGTGAGAAGTGACTGATGTACTGCACAGCACGGCCATGGACCATTTCCATTAATGCTAAAAAATTTGTTGTACAGCACTGTTCCACATTTATAAAGGTTTGCACAAGTTCATTGAACAAATCTATTCTTTTTTAAAAATGTTTTTTATTTATTTTGAGAGATAGATGGAGAGAGAGAAAGCACACGCAGGAGAGGGGCAGAAAGAGAGGAGAGAGAATTCTGAGCAGACTCCACACTGTCAGTGCAGAGCCCAGCATGGGACTCGAACTCATATATTGTGAGATTGTGACCTGAGCCGAAATCAAGAGTCAGACGTTCAACCAGCTGAGCCACCCAGGCGCCCCACAAATCTTCTGTTCTTGATATTATATTATCCCCGGGTTACTTTTTTCTCTATTCTAAACGATACAGCAAAGAACATTTTTGTAGCAGTCTTCAGGCAGATCCATGCTGATTTGCTAAACTTCCAGGCCTGCCTCCAACATAATGGCACATGCCAGTCTCAGCTCTGACCCAGCTCTTGCTACACTGGTTTCCTGATTTTCTTTATTTGACTTTGCTACCTTACTGTTAATCACATCTGGATTCTGTCTTAATCCTTTGAGACTGCTCTCATAAAAATACCATAAGCTGAATGCTTAAATAAAACATTTATTTCTCACTTCTGGAGACTGGGAAGTCCAAGATCAGGGTGTTAGCAGATTCTGTGTCTGGTGACAGCCTGGCTTCCTTGATCATGAAGACTGTCTTCTTGCTCTAGCCTCGCGTCGCCAAAAAGGGTATCGCTTTTATAAAGGAACTAATCCTATCCATGAGGGCAGAACCTGATCGCCTCCTAAAGACACCATTTCCAAATACCATCACGTTGGGGCTTAGGATTTTAACATATACATTTTAGGGGGATACAAACTTTCATTCTATGAGCAAATATCTTGTCATCTCATGTTTTAACTATTGTTTCATAGGTCTTTTTAATCTTTATGGTCTCTGTGTAATTTTTATTTATTTTACTTTTACTCTTTTCTTGAGGTAAGCTTTCAAAACCAGTCTTCTCCATTTACCTTATACTTCTGTATAAATCAGTACAGGTGAGATTGTGCTACAGTAACAAAAAAAATCCTCAACTTCTTAGTGGCTTAGGACAATAAGATTTTTATTTTCATTCATGCTGTAGCAATTGGCTGGGGTTCACTCTTGTGACAGAGAGAGAAGTTGCTTGGCAAATTCATGCAGTAACTCAAAGTGGACTCCCAGAAGGGATAGACTTGACTTCAAGACAAGTCACACTACCCTGCCTAACTCTAAAGGAGATGGAAAGTTCGTGTACCTGGGAGAGCAACTAGAATACTTAGTAAAAAGCAATAACGATACATCCAGTATTTATTTTGCAAAAGGCATAATACTATAGTGATAATAATGCCTAACAGGTACCATGCACCAAACGTTTTGGAAATATCTTACATACATATCTTATTTAATCTTCACAATGTTCATTTTCTTCACAATGATTCCCATTATTTTATAATTGAGGCATAGAAAGGTTCAGCATCAAAGGTGTATAGCTACTGAATGGTAGAACTGGGATTTGATTCTAGAAAGTTCATGCTTAAATACTTCCAATATGACTTTGTGTTGTCTTTTAGATGCATATGGTGGTTTTCTCTTCTCTCATCTTTGCATAAGGGAACTTTTATCCCTAAATAATGCATTGATAAGCTTCCTTCTGTGCTTATTTTTGTATGACCTGGCTTTTCCCCAGAGAAGTAAGTAGAGGGCTGGATAAGGCAACATCATATGAGCAGGTGAGTCTGTATTACTTAAGAAAGGTAGAAAGGCCCTGTCAGCTATAGCATTGAAAACCTGGGTACTTTCCATAAATGTTCTCTTGAAACTACTTTGGAAGCGGTGGCTTCACTGAGGTAGTGGAATTTCTAGTCCGCTGGGGAGAGGGTCTTTCTAGCCCTGTATTAAGCTTCTGGCTTAGGGCAAAGGAACACTGTTAAAAATAATTCTGTTTAGAGAAAAACCCTTTAGCCTGTGGGCTTTCTGAAAGATGTGGCTGCAAATATAAACTCACCAAGTACTGCCTTTCCTTGTTATTCATAGTTGGTTAATCCTTATCTCTCCCATGCTATGTCTTTGCTTTTAGATCTCACCTCTTCAAATCAAGAGAATCCCACCCCCCACCAAGCCCATATTCACCTTTAGTATTGCCACTACAATTTTGCAAATATGAGAAAAATGGCCAGGGAGGGCGTGATGATTTCCCTTCCCTTTCTTGCCAACAAGGCTGTTGTATATCCCTAGCTGTGGAGAAACGGACTCCAGATATGGCTGTCTTCGGTCTGCTCTTAACCTGCTCCAGGAACTTGCCTTAATTTTCCATCCCCTTCCTTCCTATAACTGCCTTTGAGAAAAGGTAGTTACTGCTTTTCACTGTTGGTACTGAAGGTAGCAGGAACCCCCCACTTTGTGGTTCATCTGTGGTTGGCCCCGTTCCCTGGGTTGCAGAGGGCAACTCACCACTGCCCCAACACTTTTCTCTTTGGACTTGACTCGGGGGGAATGGAGACTGTGTTTATGTTGTCATCCTTCCCGTAAGTCTGGCTTTTATTTTTTTCAAACTTTTTTTTTAACTTAGCAGATGTTAAAAAGTTGCTTAAATTTGCATTTCTTGATTGCAAGTTAGTTTGAACATGTTCCCAGACATTTGTTTTTTATTTGTATTTTCTCTTGTGTAAATTTTGTTTGTTTGATACTTAATCATGCTAGGGCAGCCCTGTGGGTAGTTTCTAAAAATATATGTTGCATTCTGAGATCATTAAGGAATCATTTCTTTCTATCACTTTTGAGGGAAATATTTTTTTTAGCTATGTTTCTTTTTTATTGTATATACATTTTATAATAGCTTTCTGTCATGGTGTCACTCTCCAGAATTGCTTTCTTTCCTAATCTGTTTACCTGTTTAGGATCTGACCCTTCTCCCTAGAATGTAGGTTCCTTGAAGGTACGGGCTCTGTCTATCTTGTGCCTACACATTGTATATTGACAATGACCTCCTAGTACATAGAGGAGGTCATTAATAATATATTTATTATACAAATATAGAAATAATAATTTATTATATACAAATGCATAATATATAAATAATAAATATTTATTATATAAAAATATATTTTATTGCTTCAAATCCTCCAAAGTGACCATCTGTTCTTGATGGTATAAATGTGTAATCTGTTTTTTTTTTTTCAGATTGCTTGATTAAAATGAAAGCGTTTAAGATTCTTTAATTTTACTGGAACACATCTACATTGTTTTCTCTCAAACTATTACTTTAATCTCATATATTATAACAGGTTTCTTCTTTAATTTTTGTACTCTATTTTTAAATAATATATTAAATTATTGTGTTCCATGGATTAAATTTCCTAATTTTGAAATATTACCATATGAATTTTATTATTATTGCTTAAAATAAGATTTAAAACAGATCTCATAAGTTTAATTTTCCCTCATAGTTCTTTTAAGAATATTCCTTAATAATTGTACTCCTATTCTTTCAAGTTAACTTTAGAATCATTTGGAGGTCATTATTGACAGCTGATCATAATTACTACCATCTTTTCTAAATGCCTACAAAAGAAATAATTTTTTTAATGTCAAAAATACATTTATTTACTGTTTTTTACTTCCAGTGTTTGCATTTTTTTTTTTTTTTACAAATAGTTTATTGTCAAATTGGTTTCCATATAACACCCAGTGCTCTTAATTTGGTTATCGATTGGCATCAAGCTTCTTAGTTTGTCACTCCGAGCATCCACCTTTCCCGCCTTCTAAAGCCCTGAATATTTTCCCATCTCTGAATTTCTGAATGCTCTTCCATTTTTCATGATTGCTTGAATGTTAGTAATGGTAGCTCCGAGATTACACCTGTGAGTTTTGTTAGTGTCTTGGAATGCAATTCTCTATGGATTGTTGATTAAAACTTATCAAACTAATGAAGGGCTTTTCCTACAATCCTCATTGATATCTTAAAGTGCAATCTCAACCCCATATGCCTTCCACCCTTCTACTTTAATGACTAGCCATGGTTAAATCAGACAATGAAGACTTTTATATAATCTATGTAGCCATTCACTTCCCATTTTCTTTCAATCAAAAACAATGCTTATGTTCCAGGTTCAGTAGAAGGCTCTGGGTTTTTTTTTCCCTTAGTGCTAAATAAAATGGGCATAGTCCTTGCTCTTCTGTACTATAAAAGCCGAATTCTTCTTTTGTTTCCTCAGTCATAAAAATGATTAGAAGAAGGGAGGAAAAGGGAGAAAAGAGAAAAAAAAAAACCATTGGAATTTTCTAGCCATCTGATTTCTAATGAGAACTGTAGAATTCTTTGAGACACATTTCCCCCAACTTTGTCATTTGTTCCACATTCATCAAAAGTAGGTAGCAATTTGTGGGCTCAATGAGCCTTGTAAGAATTTCTGCCACATCTTGGATATACATTTCAAGACCGCAAACCTACGCAATTGCTGTTTTCAGGTTTGAGCCCCATAGAAGGAACTTACCAGCCACCTTAATGAGTCTCTTCCCTTTGGGGAAACTAGCTGTGTTCTTCCCCAGAGTATGAACTTTAAATTCTTAGTGGTCAGTACAGGGTAGTCCTACTTCATCAGGAAGTTTGAAGTTAATCTCCAAGAGAGGACTCTGTTGTGCTCTCCCCGCTTACTTTTCCCTTCATTCTTGGCTTCTTCTCTCCTAACTCTGACCATTCACTTCTCTAGTCCACTTCACTTGCTCTACTGCTTTCTTTCATTTTTTTAAAAAAATTTTTAATGTTTAATTATTTTTGAGAGAGAGACAGACAGACAGAGCATGAGCAGGGGAGGGGCAGAGAGAGAGACACACACACAGAATCTGAAGCAGGCTCCAGGCTCTGAGCTGTCAATACAGAGCCTGAGGCAGGGCTCAAACTCACGGACTATGAGATCATAACCTGAGCTGAAGTCAGATGCTTAGCTGACTGAACCACCCAGGCGTCCCCATACTGCTCTACTGCTTTCTGTTTATGTTCTTTCTACCATCCATATTCAGAAGTTATCGTCCTCTTTTATAAGGGTAATCTAGGAGAGTATTTCTCAGCTCTTTCATTCATGTTCTCCTCTAACAGGATATATAAAAAGTAAACAGCAAATGCAGTTAAGTCTTTGGCATGCACTTTGCAGATCCTTAAAACAGTTCCTTTGGTATTCATAATTTTGATGATCAGATTAAGAAACTCTCCTCTTTACCTCACTCCGCAAGGAGCTCTTTATGTAAAATTTGTAAATAGAATTTAAAAGACTCAAGTTTTGTTTTGTTTTATCATGGTGATTATAAAACTGAGAGATACAGATATAAGCTGGGCTTCTGGTATATATCAGAGCTGATAAAGGAAGTTAGAAAGGAGTTTAAGATGTATAAAAATGGCACCATCTAAGGGAAAGACAAATTGAGTAGAATCTCCTTAAAGGGCCAAGGAGAGTCTTACTTTGGTCAGTATTCTAGGGATGTCCAAGCCTAAGAAAACTCGTACAGAGCAAAACGCTTTGGAATCTGAGGAAGATTCACAACCGGAATGATTAACATTGACCAAATTATTACATTCCCTTCCCATAATCAAACTGTATTCATTAATTCAGTGTTTTTTATTCAGCATCTATAATGTACCAGACACTGTGCTAGATTCTCAGACCCTAAGAGATGAAAGAAAGACCTGGCTCCTGATGTTAGGAATCTTAAGGAGAGATTGGAATACCAAGGAGCAGATAATAACATACTGATAAGAAGGGCTATGATAAAAGAAGTGCAGGATGCCATAGAAACATATAGGAGAGTTATCAAATTTAGATTAGGTGTGTTGGAGAAGGACTTCCAGGAGAAAATTACTTATAAACTAAAACCTGAAGCTAAAAAGTCAAAGGTAAGATGAGAATGGGTCTGAGTTGTGGTTCTGGCTGGGGAAACAAGGTAATATAGATGTCACAAACCATCATAAATTATTAAATATAGGGCTCTAATTCATCATAAATAAAATGGAGTGAAATCCACTTAAAATCTACAGTCTCTATCCAGCTACATATTGGAAATTCATTACTCTACAAACCTGAATACTCTAAATCACATAGCCAAGGCTCTGTTATCCATGGACAGTGCTTGATTGGACACCGTCAATATTGGCCTTAATGATTTCCTTTTTTGTTTTCATAATTGACCAACTTTCTCCCTTTCTCCATTCCCAAACTCAAGATCTACATAATCTCAAAGCTATGATAATGCATTCAAAGCTCTGTTCACCTGAAAGCTATCCTTCTTCCATCAAGGGTCTCTACGTATATATGTTCTGACCAATAGTTCTTATTTTGCAATCTGATGTTCAGAAGGCAATCTATTTTTTATGTGGTCAAGAGTCACATAATTGTGATTTTCCAAATATGTGTACTTCTTACATATGTTTGCTTCCTTTTCTGTAGGCAGAAAAGAGCATAAGTTTAATTTGGAATCAAACAGATCTTCTTTTAAAAGGACTACTGTCCAGAAAAGGAAATGCACTGAAAATATCCAAGCCTACCATTGAAAACATCCAAGCATTGTTTGGTGATTATCAGCAATAGTGTAAATGTGATTCTATCAGTTGAGTGGAAGTGGACTCCATTTTCCAAAGAGCCTTTAAAGCTTAGACTCTTGCTTAAAATTAGTAGAGATAAATCAGAGTAGGAGGATCATCAGAGGATAATGTAAGAGTTGATATAGTCCAATGGCACACAGTCTTTGAAATGAAGATGAAAATGTCAAGAACAAAAGATCTTAAAGGCTGTTGTTCTCACTGTATGAATGGGGGAAAACATATCTTTATGAGACTCCTGGCTCAATAATACTGCAGAAAAATCAGGTCATGCTGCACTTTAAAAACTCTTAGATGACCTTTCTGGCCTGTCAAAATTAGTGGAGAAAATTTTAATGATCCTCAGATCTATTGATGTTTTATGCACTGAACTTTCTTGGAGAAATCAGGGGACAATTTGCCATTATAAAGTTTTAGTTCTACTTCTTTCTCGCTGACATAACTTTTGATCACACACCTTTTTTTTTATTTTGAGCAAAAATGCTTTATAAAATGTCATCCTTGAGAGTCTTGGTCGATGTTTTCAGGGTTTGTCATTTTTGTTAGTCATCAGATGACTCTGTGTCATTTATGTCAACATAAATGATCAAGAAATTTCATTGACTGATAATGTTGATCATTCATACATGAGTGTCTAGACCTCTCTGCAGTAATATTTTTTAGAGGAATGATCTCCCTAACTTGCCATTTTTAGCCCTTGAGAAGTAAGTTGCTCCTGAAGAATTTTATGATCCTTGACCTCTTCACATGAGGGAAATGAAGAGTGACTTGTCTGTGGGTAACCACAAAGTGGTCCTTTGGTTATGAACTCATCCAAAGTTGACTTGCCAATGTTTGTGTAATAGTTACACAGAGACTCAAACACTGTGGGTGCATTGAGAGGTATCTGGGAAATGTAATGTACTTTAAATTACCAAGAAGTAATTTGATCTGAATAAGGCAACTCCAAAGAGAGCTCATTATGTTTCACCAAAATGCAATTGCAAACTGTAATTGGATTTCTTTTTAAGATGAACAGCAAACCCAGGGAAGTGGTGCATTTATCATTTTTGTCAATCCCTTTCTAGAACTTGAGCACTAGGGGCAATGGCAGACAGTGTCACCCCCTCAGGAACAGAGAGTATTCTGTAACTCAGATAGGGTAGGCAGATATTGCTGTTGCTCTTCTCTTGTACACAATAGCCATTAATGGGCTTTAAGCAGAGGAGGCATTATTCAGTGAACATTTTTAGAAGGTTAATCTGAAAGAAATGTTTAGAGAAGACTAGGTAGGGGTCAGAGTAGAAATTAGATGAAGATAGGATATGAGACTATTATACTAGTTCAAACCTATAATGTTAGGGTTTGGACCTAGGTGGGGGTGGTGGGATTGGAATGAGAGATGTGGGCATGAGTAATAATTCAATGTCACTGCACCCATAGTATTTAATAACTAGTTGCATTTTGGAGATGGTGTGTAATGGAAATAACCCTCACCAAAGTATTAGGAAGAAAGAGGTTTTCAGGGTAAGTTTGAGGGTAAGTTTCCTGTCTTATGAAATAAAGGAATTAAGCTAGCATGAACTCCAATTCCCTTCCAGGCCTAACATTTTAATATAGGAAGATTTTAAGGCGTTATAAATTTTCACTCCATTCATGTAGGGAAGGGTAAAAGGCACAATTGCTATTTGGTATCCCCATTTGGTGTGTCACTGGCACCCAAGCACCCCAAATAGATTCCTGGCTAACGGAGGTCCTCAGTTTGACAATTGTATGAACCTTTTTGATCCTTCTTCGGTCAAAGATTGTCTGTCTTCGATGTACTTATGTTGGCGGATTGAGTCTCTTAAAGTAATTTATAGCCTACCATGGCTAAAGCACTTTCTCTCAGAGATAATATTTTATCTTTGTACAGTCAGCCCAATTTTTTTGAAATATTCACATTTCATTTAGACTTTTCAGGAACACTGTGAGGCATATAAACATTGGAGGTATCCATATGCCAATTCTACAGATGAAGAAACTGAGGCTCAGGACAATTAATTACAATGTATAAGATCACACATCTAAGAAGTGGCAAAAATAGAATGGAATATAGGTTTTTTTCAAACCCATTACACTTTCCACTATATTTACATATTCATGGAAATTTTAAATCCCTGGGCCTGAATCTAGAAGAAGTATTTTTGGGCCAGGGGCATTTGAAACCATTCAAAGATCACCATTTGGACTGCTTTCCTACTTCCAAATATAGTTCCTGCAACCATCTCATTTTGAATAGTTCTGACAATATTCTACCTAGTAATCCATAGCAATAATGATCATAATCACACTTTCTCCCTGACCATCCCAAAGAACGGTTAGTGTATTAATGTTGTTAATTAATCTTCATGACATCCTGGCAAATGAAGCAGATTGCAAGTAGGATGTCCCACTTGGCTGACTGGGAAGCTGAGGTAGAAAGCAAGGTTATAGAGCTGCCTCAAGGTGAGAATAAATCAGCAGAGCCGGTGAGCCAAGAATAGCCTTTTCACAGCTTAAGCTTAAACGTCTGTTGGGAAGGGGCTCTTGCTATTCTCCTTAGAAGACTACTGTTCAGACACCAGAAGAAAAAAAGGTCACTTTAAAGCCAAGCTTTTCTTTGTTTTAGTTATCTTTCAGTGCTTTTGAATTCACTATTTTTCTTCCATGGGGTTCCCATCCTTTTGCAACTGAGGTGACTCAATTTTTCTCTCTCTTCTCGGAGAACATGCCTAATCGTCCTGTGGATGACAATTTCCTTTACTCCTGTAGTGTCACCTCCCTTTTACCTTCTGTCTGGTTTTTAATGGTTTTTCTGGAGTTTGTTCATTGGTCGTTGCTTCCTTTACTCAGAGACATATAATGGAGTCTGGTCTTTACAGCACACGTTTCTCCATTGGGAGGAAGAGTATTTGTTTCCTATGCTGTATTTCAATATCTTATTTTCATCAGAGAGAAGATTGAGTGACTTCATCTGTGTTAAAAATGATGATTTTGTGTCCACAATCACGTGCTCAGTCCAAGCTCTGTGTGGTTTCTGTGGTTACTGCAGCACTGGGAGATTGGCTCCTGTAGCAATGACTGATTGCTCTGCGGTGAAGCTGAGGAGCACAGTGTTGTTTCTCTGTGGCAGGGAGTCCAGTTACACTGGGGGGAAAGGGAATGGGATTCCTGTAGGCTGACAGGAAGACCATGGTGATCTGTGGGAAAAGGAACAATTATGTTGCTCTGTTGTTGGGAAATGTGGTTGTCTTTAACCTTGAGCCTGACCAAAGAATCCTGTTGTGATTTACTTTGACACTGTATTTAAAGCCCCCACAATAATTAACTATCTTTCAAACATCACCAGGAAGTGGATTATCAAAATAATATTACTCTGATGGTAAAAGTATCTTTAAAAGCCTAAGCCACTTAGCTCAGCAAAGGTAAAGATGCAAATGAAGCCCACACCAGAACATTACCAAAATATTTGTTGCCCCCCCCTTTTTTTTTCAAAATCACTGTCTGCTTACATTTTCTGAAAATTTCATGTGATCCAAATGGGTAGCATAGCATGGGAAAGGGCTCAAGTTATCTTTCATGAAGTATATCCTCAGTACTTATCATCTGTGACTTGAGACAACTGAAATGGTAGAGGAGGATTCAAATGCTGTCAGGGTTCTAGCAGTTTCAGGGGCAGGGACAGGAAATAAATGCTATATGTGTTGCTGCCTGCCATTCTGAAGTTCATGGAGGACATCACTAATGGATCATACCACTCTTACCTGCTGAGCCTGTTCTCCATTCATGGTCTCTTTCATCATGGCACTAAACATAGCCACAATTGCATGATAGGACTTGGTTCTCTAGTTGAAAACCTGTTACCATCCCTGTTTTAAAGCAAGCTGATTTGCCCTGTTTTCCTCCAGAATAAAGCCAAAGAAACTGGGTGTATGTAGAGGGCAGGGCAAGTTGTTGGTGTTAATACAGTTAAGGTGTTTTCCAAGAGATCTGAGCTAGTCTGATGTCTGGGTCTATGATAGAATTATCTCCAAATTTAGAACACTTAAAAATATTACATCATTAAAAAAAGAAAGTCAATTTAAAATGTCAATGTTTAACTTTTGGAATTAAAAGTTTGATAATGAAAAGAGTTTGGGGAAGGTTTGGAGAAACATAATCTCATTCACCTTGGGATAGTAGAAATTGGATTCACCATAATTTTGGAGGTCAGCTTAGGAGTGTCCAACACAAAAATGAAATGCACATATCACTTGTCCCAGTAATTCTACCTTGTTTCCACAACTATTTAAAAATATGTATTTTAAGGGTATCTATTGCAGCATTAATTGTAAAAATAAAAATAAATGTACAATCTATATCTCTCTCAGTAGAATATTATGCAGATATTCAGAAGAATGGTGGATGGCATTGTTTCTTTATAATCATTCCATTCTTTTCATCCTAGCTATGCTTCATTGCTCCATTGACTTATGCTTGGCCATATCACATGTCTCTCCCATGGGATATGAATGGTATGATATATGCCATGTTCTAAAATATGATTGCCAAGCTTGGCTAAGCCTTTTGTTCCAACTCTTTATCACATGAGCATAATGTTACATAGTGGCTACTTTACTAGTTTAGATTCCAAAATGAGTTGAGCAGAGCTTATGGGGGAAGAGACAGAGGTGCCCAGTTATGTCAAGTGAAACCCATGGAGCCACAGCTGATCTATAACCATCATCTAGCATGAGTAATGAATGAAAAGATTTGTTGTAAGCCACTGAGATTTTGAGGATGTTTGTCATTTAGCACTACTGCAACAAAACCTGACCCCTACATCTAATTTCAAAAAATGTTGGGACGAATACACAATTTTCCAAAGAAGACATCCAGATGACTATCAGACACATGAAAAAATGCTCAACATCACTAATCATCAGGGAAATACAAATCAAAACCACAATGAGATACCACCTCACAACAGTCAGAATGGCTAAAATTTACAACTCAGGCAACAACAGATGTTGGTGAGGATGCAGAGAAAGAGAATCTCTTTTGCACTGCTGGTGGGAATTCAAACTGGTGCAGCCACTCTGGAAAATAGTATGGAGGTTATTCAAAAAATTAAGAATAGAACTACCCTACTTCCCAGCAAGTGCACTACCAAGTATTTATCTAAGGGATACAGGTGTGCTGTTTCAAAACAGGCTCATGCACTTCAATGTTTATAGCAGCACGATCAACAATAACCAAAGTATGGAAAGAACACAAATGTCCATCAACAAATGAATGGATCCAGAAGATGAGGTATATATGTATGTATGTATGTACCTGTATATATACATACACAGTGGAGTATTACTCAGGAATCAAAAAGAATGAAATCTTACCATTTGCTACTACGTGGATGGAACTAGAGGGTATTATGTCAAGCAAAATTAGTTATCAGAGAAAGACAAATACCATATGACTTCACTCATATGTGGAATTTAAGATACAAACAGATGAACATAAGGGAAGGGAAGCAAAAATAATGTAAAAACAGAGAGGGGGACAAAACATAAGAGACTCTTAAATATAGAGAACAAACTGAGGGTTACTGGGAGTGGTTGTGGGAAGAGAGACGGGCTAAATGGGTAAGGGGCATTAAGGAAGACACTTGTTGGGATGAGTAATGGTGTTATATGTAGAGGATGAATCACTGAAATCTACTCCTGAAATCATTATTGTACTATATGCTAACTAACTTGGATGTAAACTAAAAAATAAAGAAATTTTAAAAAATTTAAAAATTAAAAATGTCAGGAAAAAGCTTAGTGACAAGAGTATATAACCTAACAATAAATATAGCTGGCATTAAAAAATTCATCCATCCATCCATCCATCTTTGCCTGTATATGTATAGAAAATATCTGAAAAGATATACAGAGAACTGTCAACACTGAGCATCTCTGAGGTGGTTGAGGGCAGGAAGGGTAGAGGAATGAGGCATTTCGTATTTTTTTCATCAAAATGGGTTACTTTTAATAATAAAAATATTAAGAAAGGTTTTTCTTTTTAGTCTTGGCTATTTTAGGTATTTGTTCTAATTTTGATTATTGATTTTATTATGCCTCTGTACCTTTATTATGTCATTATATTGTACTGTGGGTTCTGGTTGGGAAACAACATATGCAAGAAAAGTCAAACCTCTGATAAACAAAACAGAAACAAGTTCTGTATTCATTCCTTAGAGACTTAACTCGAGGTCTAACCTGAGACTAGTCCCAAATGCTGAGGAAGTAGGTGGAGAAAAGTGAACGGAGATGTCCGTGATGAGTCTGCCTGAGTTTGTTTCCGAGTCACCAGGATGAAGACAAACAGGGAAATTTGAAAGCAGATTGGCAAATGCTTTTTCAACCGCTCTCTCTCACCAGATTTGACCCTTTTCTCTGTGAAAAGCAAGGAATCATAATCATGGTTGTGTGTAACTTTTTCTTTCTAATTTAAAAACTAACAAAAAACCTGACCCCAGACAAAACTGAGAATTAATCCCTTCCCTGATCTATCCTAGACCAAGAAAACCCATTGCTCTTTTGTCCTATTCCTTTGTGATTCATACACTGGAAAAACAAAGATCTCTTTTCCCTTCAGGCCATTGTTCCTACAGTTTTCTCTCCAAGGAATATGCCTCCCTTACCTCTACTTTGACCTCAGTACAGAGTTTAGATATCACCTCATCCAGACACCTGCTCTGCCCCCAAGGGCAGGTAACTGCCCTCCTGTGTGTCGTGGTATCACAGCATGTTTAAGAGAGTGTGGAGCTGTCAATACCCACGTGTGTTCCTTGTCCATTAAGCTCTTTCAGGTTGGGCATCCTGGCTTATTTATCATAATATCCCTAGAAACTCCTCCCGTGCTTGGATTGCAATTGGTGTCCAATAAATATTTGAATATATATTCAATTGACAAACTCAGACGTTAGTATCTGGCTATTCAGGAATTTTTGCCTTTTAAGGGAAATGGGCAGGGGTGCCTGGCTGGTCAGTTGGTTAAACATCCGACTTCAGCTAAGGTCATGATCTTGCAGTTTGTGAGTTTGAGCCCTGCATCAGGCTCTGTGCTGACAGCTCGGAGCCTGGAGTCTGCTTCAGATTCTCTCTCTCTCTCTCTCTCTCTGCCCCACCCCTGCTCACACTCTGTCTCTCTCAGAAATGAATAAACATTTAAAAAATTTATTTAAAAAAGATGGACAGGAATTTTAGATTCTTCCATTAACAAGCTCTTAGGGCACCTTTTTTTTTTTTTTCTTTTTTCTTTTTCCAGAGGAGCCTCTGACTGGTGGAATGATCAAGTGTCTTGATTTGGCCTGTGACCTAGGGTTTTTCTGGGATGTGAGACTTTCACTGCTAATATAGGAATAGTTCTGGGAAAATTGGGATGGCTGGTCACTCTGCTTTTAGATCAATCACGTAAGAAAAATTTAGACACAGATCAAGGCACGCTGTACCATCCTCTTCATTCAAGTTCTGAAAGAACACCACAACTAATATATTACTTCCAATATCGCTATCTCTCCTACCCCTCAGGGGATAATCACATATTCATTTATAACACATAAATGATGTTGATAGAAATCTCCCATCCCTTCCTGCTGTGTCCACAAAAGGTTATCACTCAATGCAAAGAGCTTATTAAGAAAATAGTGTAAGTACTTCGAGGACAGGGGCTTTGGCTGTTTTTATAGTGACAGGAACAGTGCTGAGCCAATGCTGCCTTCTTAACTTTCTCAATCCAGCAGTGATGACGGAGAGAGAAGGGTTTCCAGACATCTAGGCATACTACAAGATATCACAAATTATGCCCTCTGGCTAAGAGTCAAAGACCCTTATACAAGCACACTTCAAATACTCTTCCAAGGAATGTTGCTGTGCTACAGGTAAACAGACAAGCTCTTATCTCGGTCATGTCTGCAGGTTTCTACCAGAAGTCACACTGCCCTCCTCATAATGGGCAAAGTTTGGCTGTGGCCAGGTGGCGGGCACAGCTGTGACTTACAGGGATTTCCAATCCAGACTCCATCAGGAAATCCGTTCTCTGGCAGGCAGCTGTGCTCCAGCTGTAATCAGCACAAGAGGTTCTCTCAGAGGACAGCTGAGACTGAACCAGATCTCTGCTCCCAACTGCTCACTCTTCTCCGGAATATTGATGTTTTCTCTGGAAGCATCAGGTTACACCAAATAGTGATATTCACCAAACTATGGTTTGGCAAAGCTTTGACCTCTTCATGGTCTTCCTCTTCTCTCTGTGGTTTCCTCTGAGCTTGTGCTCTGGGCCAGTTAGAGGCTTGGGTGAGAAGGGGCAAAGAGGACATTAACTTGAAAAGAGAACTGCATTGACCATTTCTTGAGTCAAGAAATATTTACTGAGCATATATTCATTGCTAGGTGTTCTCTGTGGCAGCAGGCACATATATGTCATTATAACTGTGACTTTCCTTATTCTTTTCAGACTCTTAGAGCATCCTGGGGATGAACACCAAGGTGGTGTGTTTCTAGGTAGAAGCACAATCCACAAAAGGGGTATATTCAAAATATTTTTAAAGAAGAACATATTGATGGATAATTGTTAAAAGTGAGAATAAAATGTTAGAAGAATCAGTATAAAGGTAAGACAGTGAAACAGAGAGTAGGAGGCAGAGAGAAGAACATCAGAGATTGACCATGTAGCCCATTCCTTCTTCCTTTCTGTATCCTTACCCCTGACTTGCTCTCCTGACATTATTACCTGGATAAACTTCTTATTCTGGGGATGTTCATGATGCTTACTTTGCTGGCTTCTCCTGTGGCGCTGGGTAGAACTGACCCCTTAGAATGGGAATGGTAACCTTGAATGGTGACATGACAAGCAGCACCTGTCCCCACAGAAAGAGAAGGAATATCTCCTGTCATAGCTACTATTCTGTGTAATAAGCCACCCTGAACTTAGTGGAATATGACAAATACCTATTTTTCTCAGATTCTGTGGGCCAAGAATTAAGATAGTACAAAATAAGGATGGCTTGTCTCTATTCCATTATGTCTGGTATCTCAGCTGGAAGAAAGTAAAGACTAGAAGTTATATGATAGGTGGAGGCTGGAATCATCTGGAAGCATCTTTACTTTTATCTTTATAGGTTGATGCTGACTGTCAGCTGGAGACTTCAGCTAAGCTGTTGGATGGAGCAACTTCCTGTGGTTTCCTCCCTAGGAAATTTCTCTGAATAGACTAATTGGACTTCCTTACAGCATGGCAGCTGGTTTCCAAGAGCCAGTGTTCCGAGACAGCAAGAAAACACGGCATTCTTGATACATCCTTCTGTTCTATTCTATTAGTCGAGGCAATAATAACATTCTATTCAATTTCAACATGGAGGAGACTTGATAAGGGGAATGTTAAGGTCACATTGTAAGATGAACATGTAGGATGGTAGGCATTATTGTGGTCATCTTTGACCATACCATCTGCCACATCTTCCTAAGTTAAAAGTTCAAGGAAAGAAATTAGAATTTAGGTGAGATTGGGGGGACTGGAAACCATTAATTTTTTTCTTTGGAAATTCTTCTGACTTTATGAATGTGCTCTGTGGATTAAGCCTCCAAACCTTTGCTCTTGTAATTCACTCTGCCATGTATGTACCTTCTCATCTTCTTTATCAGCCAATTTTTGATTTGGTGTCCCAGACATAATTCTGTTTAGCGCTTCGTTGCTAAAATCTCCTCTGATGAATCAAGATGAAATTAACCACACATTTCCCTATTCTCCAAATAATAGCTAGTATATAATGAGCACTTTTCTATGTATCAGGCAGAGTTCCAAGTAATTTACATGTTTTAAATAATTTATTCTTCCCAGCAAGCATGTAAGGTAAAGAACATTATTATTACTCATATTTTTCAGATGAAGAAACTGAGGCACAGAAAGATGAAATAACTTGGCTTAAGTTATATACAGTTTAAAAGTGATAGCAGAGCCAGGCAGTGAGCCAGACCCACTGTGAGGGACAATTGGGAGAAAGATTTCAAAATTGTGTTTATCATTTACTGAGTCATTTACCCAAAGAGAAGAGGTGGGAGGTGTAGCCAAATTCCTGAAACCTTGGTCAGTTCAGTCCTTTCAGTAATTTTAGGTCCCCTCCCCAGCAGTCTCCAATGAATCAAAGACCCAGTTAAGACTGGATATCAAAGTACTAACAGGAAAAATTTTCTAGCAATGCAAACCTACTTTTAGAAGGGGAGCATAAGAGAAGCCTGAGAACATACACTTTAAAAATCCTTATTTTATAAATATTTCTGTGAAGTCTGGGAAGGGTTAAAGATGTGATCATCTCCTTTCTCCCCATGGAAGAAAAACTGAATTTTAAATAGCTCTTCTACCCCTGCTTGGCAGTATCCTGACTTCAGAGGATGCCTCTAATTGCTCAGAAGCACAACCTTCTCTCCTTGAAAATCCTGGCAAGTGATTTAGGAATTTTACTGTTTCTTTTCAGCTTTCCCTGCCTTTCCTACCATTCTCCCACCCAACACACATCTGTGCAGTTCCTAAGCATCAGTGAGAGTTTATTTGACCTCATATTCCAGGCATTCCCCCCCCCCCGCCCCCCACTTTTCTTTTTCGGAAGAGTTTCTAAAATGAAAGGGGCTAGGGATTTTCAATGTCACTGGGTCATTTTCATTTTTTTGAAAGAAAATAATGTTAACTCTAGTCTGATTACATGTGTAGTTAGCATCAAATATCCACATGCCTGATTCGTTTGGAGGGAGTTACCAGTCAAGATGCCAGAGATTGTGAAAGCTCCAGGGAGGGAAAAACTCAAACTTCTCAGATGCAGAGACTTCATCCAAAAGTAATCCTGGACTTTTATTTCCTGTCAGAGGCTTTCCAAAGCCTGTGTGGTCTCATTTTTCTGCTGCTACTACCACCACAGACCTGAATTGCCCCTCCAAAGTCTAAGTAGGGTTACAGGAAGCCATGGATCCTTTCTATCTTTGGAAATTGAACACTTGCTCTCTGTCAGAGATTCACAAAGTGATCCAGTAGCCAAGAGGCAGGTTAAAATGCTTACGCCTTGTTGGAGGAGGACATTGAGAAGACTTGATGGCCAGTTGACCTGTGAGCTTAATTGGGACAACTAGAGGCTCAATAGCCCCTCCCCTGTTCTGCCCATTGTTTCCACACTAGGAGCTGTTCCAAGGATGTAGCCCTTGAGAGAGTAAGGTGTCATTGGGACCATCTGGATGTACTAACTGAATGCAGCTAAGGTCTCTATATAAACTTTTAAGATTCTGGTGGGGAGGGGTGGAGGTGTACCCATCTTGTGGATGTCCTGGACAAGCCTAGTATGTAAGTTCCTCCACGAACAGGGATCAGTTTATAAAACAACACTCAATGTTACCAATATCCTCTCCTTACCCCTTAAACCTGAGATTCCCAGCAGGGCAGTTATCTGCATACCACATTATCACCTTAGAGTTCATCTTTTTATAGTCTTATTTTTTATTATTTACTTATGATCAGAAGTGGAAGTTTATAGAAATAATGCTTGGAAGCAGCTGTAGGGTTTTGAGATTGAATATATCAGAATTTAAGATTTACAGTATTTTCAATGAGTGTTCCCTGAGGGGACCATTATCTTTCAAAAGTGATCTGTATTGACCAGTATTTTCTTTTTGATGACTTTCAGTCCAACATGGCTTCTCAGCCGTTTTTGTGCACTTCTTTTCTGGTTCTTTGTTAACTGATTGATTGGAAATTTGTTCTTTGGACTAAATATCATTGAAATACTTTTGTTTTCTGTCTTTTTTCTATGTTTTTGAATCTCAAGTAGAATTTCAGATATATTACATTGGCTCTGCCTGTGGCTACCTCATGCTCAAGTCAATCCAAAGATGTGTTTTGGGAGAAGGGACACGTGTCATGAAACGTAAATTGCTGTACTCTGCTCCTCAGCCATCAAACACCCTTTGTTAACATTCTCATTTTCCATTAAATGAGCTATTGTTGCTACAAGTCAGTGATTCCACTACAGAATTTGTAGCACAATAAACAAAGTGTAAAATGTATGTAATGAGGACTGCCTCTAATTTCCCTTAATTGCTCATTGAATTACAGCCAGCATGACCCTGACACCAACATTACTTCCTCAATACATAGCCTTGATGTACAGCAAATTTTTCTTCCATGACAGGTTTATTTCTTTGTTGAAGAATTGTTTAAGAGGTATTTCATTGTATGTTGCAAAGATGTAATTGGGCTCTGGCTGGTTTATTCACTTAATAGGTATGGTAATAATTATATGTCACTTTTTAGTATATGGGCTCCTCATTCCTTTCCAGGTTGATTGCTTTATCTAGGAGGCATCTAATGGAGTCGCTCCAAAATAATATCTATGGGAAGATGAACTGCAGATTTATTTCTCTCTGTAAGCTCAGGGCTTTGGTGTGTTCAGAAAGAAATGGCAGCTTCATATCAAATAAGGCTCAAAAAAAGAAAGGTAGTGGAATGTGAATAGAGAATTATTTTTACTTAATATTTAAAGCATATTTTTTTGAATGGAAGGGAAAACCATTCATGGTGATAGATACCATCTTCATCATATTGTGTAATCCAAAACTATTTTTATTTTATCTTTTGCACTTCCAACCTTAGTCCTAACTGCTTACCCACTTTGTTTTTCTTATTCGATTTCTGTGTCTCCATTTACTTTTTTAACTGTATGTTGAGCCCAAGGTGTATTTATCATACACTTTAGAAATATCTGTGTCAGTATTGAAGATAGAATTGAGAGTAGGAAAGATGCAAAAGTTTGGAAGGGACAGTTGATTCTGGTGTAGCATGGTAAGACTCAGTGAATGAGTCTCTAGCAGCAATCTGACCTGAAAGGTCATCGAGTGATAGCAAGGTGACATTGGTTGGACAAGCAGCAAGTTGGGTATAGCTATGATGACATTGGCGATTGGTTGGACAAGCAGCAAGTTAGGTATAGCTATGATGACATTGGCGATGACAGGAACATGGTTGTCTGTGGTCACCAATGGTAGCTGCTTCAGTAAACTTGTTGTTCCATATATATCTTCAGTGGTGGTAGCAGCAACATCAGTAACCGTCATCAGACCAGAGCAGTTACCCTGGTGTCTTCAGTGGATACCAGTGGCAGTTGACATTTTTGGTGTTGTGAGTAGCTGAAGAGTTCACCATAGCAGTTAAAGAGAGAGGCGAGGAAAAGAATTGAAACACTGTGGTATGCAATTAACTCATGTTCCAAGGAAAATACCTACTATGAGTTATCTGTGGCTGAGCTTTGGCTTTGGAGTGGGAAAGTTATTTTTCTGGTAGAGCTGATAGGAGTAAAATCAGAGAGTAATAGTATATGTTGTGTAAAACTGTGGTATTAAATGCAATAGTAGGAGCAAAGCACATAAAACAATGCCTGGCACACATTAAAATTAGTTAATTTTATTAATATAATATAATATAATATAATATAATAATATAATACATAATACTATTATTATTATTACTGTTCCCTCTCATTAAGCACTTAGTAAGCTCAGAAGCTGGACTAAGGTCTTTACTTATCTAAGATAGACAAAACTTTTCAGCACACACCTTTGGTTTACGTATTGGTAAGGACTGAATTGTGTCTTTCCAAAATTCATATGTTAAAGCTCTAAGCCCCGATAGAACTGTAATTGGATATGAGCTCTCAGGCGGTTATAAAGTTGGGCCCTAATTTGATAGACTTTATAAGAAGGGGGAGAGACAATAGAATGAGCCCAGAGAAGGGGCCATGTGAGGGCACAGAGAGAAGGTACTATCTGTAAGCCAAGGACATCAGAAACCAATCCTGCGGGTACCTTGATCTTGGATTTCCAGCCTTCATAACTGTGGGAAGATAAATTTCTGTTGTTTAAGCCACCTAATCTGTGGCATTCTATTATGACAGCCTGAGAAGATTTAATCTATACGTTGAAGACAAACATAAAACCAACCCTCCCCCAAACCTTTATTTTCCATAATTCCATTTCTTTTCTATGACTTTACTTTTTGTTGTCCTACCCTATTGATGGGGAGAGCAGTTAGCCTTGTCATTTAAAGATTTCTTGGCTTTCTGGTTTATATCCAACTGTTTGTATAGTTACCCCCTCCCCTCTGCTTTCCCAAGATGACACTTACATAGGGGTAGAGGAGCACTCACTTCTCTTGAGGTTTTGGACCATGGGGTCCTTCTGGTCTTTTTCTGGGAAGGAGTTTGTGCTACATCCATTGCTGAAGTATTTTCAGTAGCATAACTAGTTTTCATCACATTTAAGGGCTTGGTGATTTCCTCCATGGTTGACTTGGGTTTCACCTTAGTTATCCTTGGGGCTGCTAGTTCTTTGGAGCTGGCTGTGAATCCTGTCGCATCCCTAGGGCTTCTGGGAACTTCAGATTTTCCACAGACCTTCCTGAAGAAGGTTGAGGGAAGAGGGTGGAAGAATGCTCTCTGCAGCACTTCCACTTGGTACTTTCCTAGGTCATTCTACTCTAACAACTAGGCATCATGTTGGTCTTGCTGCCACATAGACTCAGGTCATCTGAAAAAGGCATGAGCTTGGGGGTAGAGGCAAGGAATAAGCACCCTACTTTGTAATCCCTGACTCTAACAAGAGGTTTTTAGAAACCACCCTTCCCCCCATATTAACCTCGAAGTGACAGGGAAACAAATTCATTTTAGTCTGCTTCCCAACTTCTCCTCTTCCCCATTCCCAGGATCTGTATTCTCATTGTCCACTTCAACTCCAGTGACATCAACTGACTTTCAGCCCCATCCTCCCCTTCCCCAACTCAAGACTTATGTTAAAACCCTGTGCTCTAGTTTTTCTAGCTTTGGATTCTGATGTATAAAGCTCAGGTTTCGTTGGAGTTCAAAGAACACACCTCATCAAAATCCTGGGTTCTGAAAATTAAAAATGCCTGTCTTTAGCCTGTTGTCCTACCATGAACAACAACAAACCTAACTTTAAATTTTTTTTTTAATGTTTGTTTATTTTTGAAAGAGAGAGAGAGAGAGACAGAGTTTGAGCAGGGGGAGGGGCAGAGAGAGAGGGAGACACATAATCTGAAACAGGCTCCAAGCTCCAAGCTGTCATCACAGAGCCTGACACAGGGTTCTAATTCACCACAAGATCGTGACCTGAGACAAAGTCAGACGCTTAACTGACTGAGCCACCCAGGCATCCCAACAAATCTATCTTTTAAAACTCAAAGCCAAGCAACGATTTATTTGATCTAGGATGTTCTAGCTTCCCTCTCTAACACTGAATGCCTCAAAGGTGACAGGGAAGTGAATAATAATTAAGGGTTTAAAGGAAAGGCAATACATTGATTAAATATTTTCAAACACAGTCTCCCTGCTATCATCTTCTCTTAGTAAATCTTCCCACACTCAATCCTTCCCCTCAGATATCTTTAGCCTTGTCTTGGTATCTTCTCCTCTCAAACAAAATAGAAGCCATACCCTGTTTACATTCTATTTTCATTTCTCCTCCCTCTTCTTGACAGAGTTCAAAGGCAACAGGCAGACCTTTTTGGGGGAGTATAGATAAGCCTTGAAATGACCTTGGTGTTATTTGAAATAACACCAAACAATCATTGGCAAAATGACTAGAGGGTGTTAAGCAGCTTTTTTTTTTTTTTTTTGGTTAATATCTAGAAGAAAAGGCTGCCACTCTGATCTTCATCCTCACTTCCCAGACTGACTGACCATTTTGTCTCTGGTCTTAGAAAACCAAAGAGCAGCACTGGCTGAACTGAGGCCCCAAGAGAGCAAGAGTAGACTCCAGGCTATGACCTCAAGCTTACTTCTTTGTAACCCAAGTTATGGATTGCCTTCCAGCCTGACTTTGGAATCTGGGTTCTTTCTCTAAAACAGCCTGTCCAAATCACCATACTGGTAAGATGGCCTGTAGTTGGCAGAATTACCCTTCCCTTTCCAGGAAAGTTGTCTTTTTTTTCAGAGACTTCAATTTCAAGAAATGGACTTTAAGTTGCTTCCCTTGCTCATCCTTTTCTTCTTTCATTTGATTATTTCTGAACACTTCCTCATTAGGTAAAGAGAGCAGAGCTTCAAGTCTAGAGTTTGTGATTAGCCTAAAGTTCCTACTTCACTGACTGCAGAGAAACTGGGGAGACTGACATTCTTTCAGAAAAATCCTGTTATTAGCTATATTTTGTGTCCAGTGTGGGAGATAAATGTAGAGGATGGATGGGCATAGGTGGTGAGCTGCAGGTAGCCTTCCTGGGTCTTATGCATTCTAGTATGGTGTAGATGGAGCAGTTAAGAGTTCTCCAAACTCCCAAGGGGGTTACAGAACTAAAGAAAAAACTGATGGACAGGAAGGGGTCTGAGGTAAGAAGAGAGAAGCTGAAGAAGGCAAGGATCTTTGGCTGGGAGTATCAGCAAGACATCACAAAAATCAGGTCTACTTGAACAGATGCCAACTTAGGATGCCCAAGGCTTGATGGACTCAAGTTTACTATAACTAAAGAGAAAGGAAAGAGGCCAGCCACCTAATGCCAAAAAAGAACTAGATGTCTCAAGTGCTAACCAGCAAGAATTCGAAGCCAGGACTTTATAAAACATTCTTCTCCACAAATTTATTCACCCTAAGGTAGAAGGTGAGGTGCAGCAGGAGAAACTTTAGAAAGAATAATTTTTACCCAGCAGCATCTTAAGTTTGAATAGGATGAAAATGGAGAAAATTAAACTTCAAGTTGGCTTTATAAAAATCACAGAATAAGAATGAACTGCACTGGAATGTGATAAAATATATCTCCTGCTATAGGCAGACTGGCAATTTATACTTTGAGTTGAATTCAGTTATTTAAAAAAAGCTACTTTTGTTTCTCAGACCTGAAGTTTCCTACTCACCCACCATGCTTGTTTGATATTTTAATCAGTCCTATAAGGGAATTGGGCTTAGAGAGACTAAATACTTTGCTTAAGGTCACGTTTGGCAATTGGTAGAGGCAAGATTTAGTTTATCTGGTATCAAAGTTTGTGTTTCTAACCACTATGCCTAAACCTTAGAGTTATATGGTTATTATTTTTATCCATGCATTGTTTTTAAACCATAGGAAAGTGTGACTGAAAAATAAGAGTTGTAACTACCTCCTGTAGCAAATGTTCTTTATTTGCCTTTGTCTTTTGTTCTCACTCTTTTCTCCTCTACTTCTTTGACCTCTATGACCTTGTCCCTTTTGTTTTATTAGTCTTCCATTTTGTTCTTCTCTTACCACTCCAGTGAGCCCTCATAGTTGACAATTGGTTTTTCTTGGGGACTTCTTTGCCTACAACAAGCCGTGTGGCCCTCAGGATATAAACCATATCAGATAGAGCTACCTAGCCTGGCATCTTCCCACTAAAGTAGATTTTTTAAAGTGTCAGATGGAACTAAAACATTTAAGACATATGGTGCATTAAGTAAATGTTTAAACATTTGCCTTTAGCTGCGTGAACATGTCATTGATGAGATGAGCTCAGTGAGCTATGTTGAAAATCTTTGACTGAATCACTGTCCAGTAGAGAGTTCTATTTCTTGAATCTATTTAATATATACCATTCCCAGATGCTTACAACAGATACCAAATTTGTATTATAATTTCACTGCTGAATGCAAAGGGTTGTAAAAATGGAAGATCCAAATGAGAAAATGTATCTGTAATCTCCATCATTACCTTTTATTTGAAATAGTTTCTGTAGGAGAAGGGTGCAAAGAAGAGTATCATTAGAGCATCACTACATGTAGGAGGAAAAGTCCCTGGAGTGCCACCACCCTATTCTACTATTTTCCAGAAAATTTCAATACTTGAATGCATGGTCAGCAAACAGACAAGTGTGGGAGTGCTACCCCTCATCCTACATCCATAGCAAACATTGTTCATCAATTACAACACTTAATTTTCCTGCTGAACCTGCACATAGCCTGAGAACTTTTCTCCACCGAGCACTCCAGGCAACCACTGCCAATTGATCCAGGTTGGAACTTAAAAAGAAAGCTATTTGCAGTCTCCAGATACAGAACAATGCTAGAGCTGTGGAGTGTTTTCATACTTAATATATCAAACAGATAGGATAATTGGAGGAATTGGGCCAATTTACTGTTAGGATACTATTGGGATTTCTTCCTTAAGTTTAAAGTATGGTGTTGGGGATCCTTGAATTCTGGAAGAATCTACTAGAATTTGTACTGGCCTCTATCTAGTTGGATAAAGGCCCACTGTTCTGTCTTCCAGGCAGACTGGTTCCTCATATACCTATATCCCTTTATCCTTCATACTCTGTGTTTCATAAATTCAATAAAAATGCTGAGGATCCCAGAGCCATTTGAAATAGAATGAGTTAGGAACTACCAGAGACCTTAAAACTAAGATAATCATTTAAATTATGGATATTGAAGAGAACTTCTTGGAGTAAACTCTGTGTGTGTGTGTGTGTGTGTGTGTGTGTGTTGGGGGTGGAAGGACTTGTACTTGATATTTGATCTTATATGCATTCATATTTTCTGCATAGGCTGCACATAATAACAGCTACTGTGGGGTGCCTGGGTGGCTTAGTCGGTTAAGCGTCGGACTTTCGCTTAGGTCATGATCTCGCGGTTCGTGGGTTCGAGCCCCGCGTCGGGCTCTGTGCTAACTTCCAGCTCAGAGCCTGGAGCCTGTTTCAGTCTGTGAATCCCTCTCTCTCTGACCCTCCCCTGCTCACGCTGTCTCTCTCTCTCTCTCTCCTAGAAATAAATAAAACATTAAAAAAATAACAGCTACTGTATAAGCACCAAAGATATTAAGCGCCAAAGGACATGCAATTTAATTTAATTTTTGTGCCATCCCTCTGAAACATGTCTATTTTATAGATGATGAAACTGAGGCTTAAAATGCTAGAAAACTTATCTAAAGTCACATCTAAGTACACGTCTGTGTTGGACAAAGTCTTAATAGAAACAAATGGTAGATTTTAAGAGAATTGAAAACAGTTCAATGATAGAAAAGTTTACAGAGGTGAGGGTAGGATTGTGGGAACTAGCGAAGGATAGCTCCAGGGTTTCAAAGATAAGTGACAACTGGAACCCTTTCCCATCTTCAACACAGTGTTACTGAAACAGTGGAAACAGGTGTGTGAGAGAAGTCCCTGGACGTGAGCTGTCTCCTTAAGGAAAGATGTCCTTTATTTCCCAAACCAACCATGTCTTGGCTGGCTGGGAGGAATGGAGCACAGGGGAGAGCCTGTGCCTCCCAATGGAAAGGTCTAACCAGAAGTCAGAAGGTGAAGGAGCCCAGAGGTGCAGTCCATAGAAGTCAGCACAAAGCAAGCCTTGCATTAGATCCCATCCGGCCATCTTCCCATTGAACACATGCCATTTGTAAAACTCTAGAATGGAACAGAATTCTACAATGGTGCTGAATAAAGAAAATTCATGTGATAAAGAAATTAAAAAAAAAAAAAAAGAAGTCAGCACAAAGCAGAGAATGCATCTGAGGGGACAATGAGAATAATGAGCTTGATGGTGGACTAGCAATTAAACCCAGTATTGCTCTGATCCTTTTCTCAAAATGCTACTGGGTACCCCTTGCCTGAGGTTTAGGGCGTCTGGAAGTAACAACCAGTACTTTCTTTCACTTCACAGGAAAGAGGAAGAGACTTTTAACTTCCTGAGTGGATTATGGTAGTACACAGTCATTGGCCCATAGTAAGTGCTCAATGAATTCTGTTATTATTATTTCTTCCTTTTCCTTTGTCCTTCCCTTGTCCAATTTTCCATTTTTACACCTTAATTTTTTTACTAAAATGATAGTGCTTAGTGCAAAGGAGGTTGACTTGTAATTTCCAATGCTTTACTTACAGTATCTTATTTATGAGATATGAGGTGGGTAGGTATTTGTTCCCAATTTCTGGAAGAGGACAATGAACTTCACTGATTTGAAAGCCAGTATTCTTCTAATACTTGAAGCTTCCTCTAGCAAATCAACAGCAGTAGACTCTTTTTTTTTTTTAAGGTTTTTTTTTTAATTTATTTCTAGAGAGAGAGAGTGAGCAGGGGAGGGTCAGAGAGAGAGGGAGTCACAGACTGAAATAGGCTACAGGCTCTGAGCTGGCAGTCAGCACAGAGCCCGACGCGGGGCTCGAACCCACGAACCGTGAGATCATGACCTAAGCGAAAGTCGGACGCTTAACCGACTAAGCCACCCAGGCGCCCCAGCAGTAGACTCTTACAATATGAAAAAACAAGTGACTATTTTATAATTGTTAAATTTATGCAACACTTATCAAGGCACTGATTACTTAAGCTATGAACCATTGAAGGCTGTGGGACATCACTTACTGCATATGCCTTTCTCTTGCTCCCTCTATCACTCTCTGCCCCCTCCCCTCTTTCCCTTTTCTTCAGTCCCTTTATCCCTCCTCATCCCCCTTTTTATCATATCCTACTTGTCTTCTTCCCACTTGTTTTCTATTCTTTCCCATCTCTCTCCCCCATATATATTTTTCTTCTGTTCCTTCTGCTCCTCCTCTCTCAAGAGTGTTGGAGAGATACAGTTTAGAGTTTATGATCACAGGCTCTCCATGCAAACTGCCTGGATTCTGGACCTTATTTCTCTCATGATTAGGGATATGACTTTGTGTAAGTTATCTTTGAGTCTCTGTTTCCTCACAAGTAAAATCGTATACAAAAATACTCATAGAGTTGATGGAAAAAATTAATGAATGTAAAGGACTCACTACCACAATTACTGTGTTCCCCTCATCCTGTTTTCCAACCCTTCCTTCCACCTTACCTCTTTCTTCCAAAGCTGTGGTCCTTAGAGTCAAAATGCTTGCTGACTTGTAAACTAATAAAAAGCTAGAGGACTGGTGAATTCCATGACTCAGGTTCTAGAAGAAATATTCACTAGAGCAGTAGGAAGCATTTGGAAGTGTAGTAAGGAAGTCTTATAACTGCAAAGTTTGTTGTTCCTGTTTATCTTGAAAATGTTTCATTTTGTGATCTGAGCAACTTCCTGAAGGCAATGTCCCTGTTGCATTCAGTTGTGAGACAGAAGCAGCAGCCTTCAGGAATAGTGGGTATTACTGAAGATCCACCCTTTTGGATGGGAGCTGCAAAGACCCATGGGTTGACAGAAGAGTTGTGTAATTGTTCAGTATTTAACTCTCCCTGGAATGGCTCAACGAGGGAAGCTATGTGAGAAGTGAACTTGTAGATAAATAACTCTGGCACACAGCTCCGCACCATCTGCAGACATTGCAGAAATGAGCAGGGGAAGCCAATGAGCTGTGAGTGACAGAGATTAATCTTCAAAGTCACAAAGGCATGTAGTTCTGTTTGGAATTCAGGCAACACTGGAGAGCGTCACAGCCCCAGAACATTTCTTTGAGGCAATGAAGACATTTATCAGCCATAACTCTCAGGTGACTGCGTGTCCTGGAATCGTTGATACCTTGGAATCAAAAAGAACCCAGAAGAGACACTTCCTTTTACAAGTAGGAGAGGCAGCAAGAAGATTATGTTCACGTCTTGTCTTAAAACAGTTCCCCAAGAGACCTGAGACGAAGTTGACGCACCACATCCACAGAGCTGGGAAGGAAACAGAGGAGGTCACCACACCCCACAGGCTATGCTACTTTCTGGTGGCACATGGCCTCCCTGTTTGGGATGAGTGGCCATATAGTTGGTAGATTGAAAGGGAACGCTTAAAAATTTAAATTATGCTTTCGGAAACATTTACTTATAGATCAATGTATTTGTTTTTATAGAACACATTTGTATTTGTAGAATAGTTCTATGGAGCAAAACATTTTCAAAAATAGGATTCTTTCTAAAACATAGCATATATCCATTTATATTCAAGCAAAATAAAAAGGCCTTGGTTATTACCTTGGTTATTATGTCTTGCTTTTATATTGGTTATTATGTGATTATATGAAACATTACAAATAACATAAACAGAATAACTATGTTTGATCTACTTTATATATATTAATCAATTTCCTGGCATTAGCTGTTTCCAATGCCTTTTTTTCTGGTACTCTCAAAAATGTATTTTTTTCTAATGGTCTCATTTAAAAATTTTTCCTATAAAATTGCCTGCAGTCTTCTTCCAAGTGTAATTTATGGCTAATAAATTTGAAATAATTATTAGCAAATTTAATTGACTCATCTGTGGACCATAATGTTTTTAGTTAAGAAAATTCTCTTTAGATACAGAAGTACCTGGTAGCTAAGAGAAAATGCTGCTAATGGAGTATATTCTCAGTTCCATTTTAAAAATCAAAATGAGTAAATATGTCACCCCAGATATTTTCAGATGGATACTCTTTTTTGCCTCCATTCAGGATATCTTTCTTTGAAAAATATTTTATTTTTTTAAAGTTTATTTATTTATTTTGAGAGAGAGAGACAAAGAGAGAGAGAGAGGGAGGGAGAGAGAGAATCCCAAGTAGGCTCCATGCTGTCAACACAGAGCCCAATGAAGGGCTTGATCTTACAAACTGTGAGATCATGATCTAAGCTGAAGTCAAGAGTCAAATGCTTAACCGACTAAGCTATCCAGGCACCTCAGAAAAATATTTTAATCAAAGTTATTTGGTTGAGAGTTCTTTGTGATTCTTTTGAATGTTTCTCCAGACTCATATGCTGCAAAATCATAGGGATGCTTATTTTCACTCCATTCCAAGTACAGAATATAAATTTATTTAATTAACAGTAAGAGTTAAATTCAGAATCTCAGCACAAATTGAGACATTCTGAAGTACATGTATAGAATTTCAAATTAAAATTTTTTAAATCTTTATTTTTGAGAAAGAGAAAGAGACAGAATGTGAGTAGGTAAGGAAAAGAGATAGAGAGACGCACAGAATCCGAAGCAGGCTCCAGGCTCCAAGCTGTCAGCTCAAAGCTCCATGTGGGACTCGAACTCAGGCTGCCAGATCATGACCTGAGCTGAAGTCTCATGCTTAACCAATTGAGCCACCCAGGCTCCCCTAGAATTTCAAATTTAAATATTATACACATCATGAGGGTTCATCATTTTATTTATTCACTTCCTCCTTTGATATTTTCGTGATAAGTTTCATCAAATTGCAACTTTCAGGAAAACCTGCACAAAGTAACTACTAGCTTTTGAAACAGATACTGATGCCTTTTTAGTAGATTTGTGCTGTAAGTTTTCATATGGTCACGAATATCATTACAGCGCCTACGTTAGATGTCAAACATCAGAAAACATTTTGTGTAAGCTAAGCGTTCATAAAGTTACTTAAGAACTAGAAAACTCAGTACTTAAATTTTTATTCAACATGTACATTTCCTGTCTGGAATTTGCTGCTGCTGAAAAGATTTATTAAAAAGTTTTAAAGAAGTGACCAAACAACACCATAAATAAAAAGTTGTACATCTGGAGCACGTAATAAATGCTAAAACCCTCAGTAGTAGGAACTATGCTCTACATTTTCTATGGAAGGACACTCGGTTGCTATATCCCACACATTTTATATAAACCTAATCCAAAATTTCCCATTTCCCTGCCTCTATGGCCTGGTGTTCAGGTGGCTTCATGCATCCTGCAGGCTTTAGGACTGGCCATGACCCCAGCTGCACATATGTTACCTTTGCTTGGAAGGGGCAGTGGTGTTGAACACTTCTTGCCCGCTCCTAGTGTACAAGATCACTTTCCTTCCTTCAAAGGCGGGTATTACTGCATTGCATCTAGAAAGGGTCAAAGAGAAGAAAGAGGTCTGCTCTGGTTGCTTTCCAAATATAACCAAGTATTACATTCTGAACTCTAACGGTATGCATGTTTCCCACATAGACTAGATGAAACTGTGGCAGAAGCTGGAGGTGAAAGTGAAATCCTAGCAAATCCAGCATTTTTAACACAGCTATTAATAATAATACTTTTATAAAAACAAAAAAAAATCTGAGACACATGCTAAGCCAGATGGAATGTCAGGATACTAGACATAAATAGAGACTGTTGGAGGCAAACCTGGTATATGCTTCCTCTACTTGGCAGTTAAGAGCCCAATCTTCAGACCATCCTGGACCAAATTCTGGCTGTATCAATTAATAGGTATATGATCGTAGGTAAATATCAACCCTCAACTTTTTCATTTGCAAGATGAAGGCAAAAATGTCTGCCTTACCAAGCTGTTGTAAGGAGAAAATGTATGATAAGTACCTAGAGCAAAGACCAGGTGCACAAAATAATATCACAACATGAACAGAGCTGTAATTATTACCATGCTTTTCTCACCAATGACTTATGAGGCATCAGTGCCACGGGATGGTTGTTACTCGGGCTAATTTTTCCCATGAAAAATGAAGCAGGATCAGAAAGGTTTAGGGCAAGCAAAAAAGGGAAGAAGGTAGGTTGGTGGTTATGTTGGGGTAAAAGCCGTGCAGTATTGGTAAGGTGGTTTAAATTTGTGTCATTAGCTCTTCGACATAGGAGGAGAACCTTGATTTATGAAGCACTTCCTGTAAGTCCAACCCTGGAACAGGAACTTACTCCTTTTATAACGGGGCTATAATTGCATACTTACTGGTGCTTTTCCTGTAACTGCCACGTAGGGGCAGGAACACCATCATGTCCATTTTACAGATGAGCAAACTGAGGCTTCAAGAGGTTAGAGAACAAGAGCTTGCAAGAAATATCATCAGAAATAAAACTCATGCTCCTAAGTCCATACTTTTTACCTCTGACTACATTACTTTTCAGAAGTTAAAAATGTCCACAGTTTACCCACATCTGGAATGTCCAGCCTATGGTTCTGCTCATCAACGTTAGGTAGGATTTTATGAAAAGATAGGGTTGTCTTTTCTTACTAACAACCTCAAAAAGTTAGAATCCATAAAAGCCTGTCAGGGATGCTTTATCTCTAAGTTTATCTGAACAGTGTTCTGAGGCTATTTGCAATTTTTACCTGTTGGCAATGGCAAGTTCCATTATGTCTTGATCATAAAGCCATAAAAAGAGCCTATGCTGCAGTAACACATAGCCTCTAGATTTCAGTAGCTTAAGGTAACAAGGGAGTTTCTTGGTCATGCTATCTGCCTCTTGCAAACTAGCAGGGGTTGACTCCTCAAGGTAGTAACTCAGGGAAGCAGACCCACAAGACGGTCATTACCAGTTAGCAGCCAGAGAGGAGAAAGGCATAGAGGATCTCACATTACATGATCCAGCTCACACGTGACACACTCATACTCCCAGATAATTCAATGGACAAAACCACCTACATGGCTCCACCCAAGCACAAGAAGGCCAGGAAGTATCATTCTGCTGTGTGTATGGAAAGGGAGAAATGAAAATAATTGCCAAAGAGCCATAATCACTGCTACACATGAAGTTACTGCAAATGTTGTGATTTATTATTCTCTCTTTTTGTAAAATACCCTATTTCAAGCTTCAGGTGGTTCCCCCTACTTAATACATTATGTTATTAGGTAAACAAACCCTTGTTCACATATTTTAATAAAATTTCCACCTTGTTTCCAATGGAAAAACATGAGATTTAAGAATCACTTCTGTCTTTTCTAAAAAGTTCTTTTAAAAAATGACATCAAGTCCTAGCTAACGGGAATTCCTTAAGGAAATGTGTCATTTTCTTGTCTAGAAGTCAATGAGCTCAAAGAAAAATAAGGGTAGGGCTGAAAGGATGTGGAATAAAAGACCCAGTTAATGCCTAAAAGACGCCAAATTGGAAAGCGTTACTGTTCCTTCTATCATCTATCACTGCAAATGGCTCAGCAGGAAAAAGACTATCTCAAGCTGGCAGTCTTGCCATAGAAATAGATCATTTCAGTAAGGGTGGCAGAATGGTGGAGCTCAGCATGGCCAGCGACATGCCATTGACTAGTTCAGAACCGAAGAAAGGTAAGAATTGAGTGAATGAAAATTCCATCAAGTCCTAATCAAAGTAAAGTTCAATAAATCTGGAAAATATTCTTCTGCTGGATTTTTTGGGGGGGATTCGTAAATATTAATCAGTTGTAAATTACTTTGAGGTTATCCATTCAGCTTTTAAAAATGGATTGGCCTTTTCATAGAAATCTGTATTCAATGGTAAAGATGGAATTTAATGTCCTTGGCTTAGATTTACTTCATAGAAGTGAGCAGTCTTTCTTGGCTGCATTCTTAGCACATAATAAAGAATGAGATCGCAGCAGACATTTCAAGTTCATGGGGGCTGCAGACATGCAACATCGAAATTGGGAACAAATTCAGCTTTCAGGACATTCGATGCCACACACGGAAAATTCTTGATTGTGTCATTATTAAACTCCTATTTGGTGATCATGAATAAGTAGGATGATTCAATTGAACAAATGGTTATTGACTACCTACTGATCTATCTAAAAGTGTTTTGCATTCTTCAGTGAAATATATGCGATGAAAAGTTATCATTGCTGATAGAATGGCAGCATACTTGAAATTACCAGGACAACACAGGTCAGCAAAAGCAGGCAATGGAAAGTGATCAAATAATAAACTGATGGATTGAAGTTATTGATCAAGAAGGTTTATGGTTTCAGGAATGAATATAAGTCTGAAGCAAGTATTGGTGAAAAATCAATGACTCATTTTGATGACTAGCTAGGTCAAAGCACATTTTAAATATGGGCAAAACAGAGAACACATTTCAACCTAGTTTTATGACTATGGAATTCTAATTTCTGATTAGAATTAGCTGATTAATTAAGAAGGTTCTCTATGTGATGTTTAAGTCAGTATTCTAAGGTTATCATTTGAGATCATTCTAGACATGGACATGATTGCAGGCTGGTCGGCAGCTCATAGGTATCAGATGTTTTGAGAGAATGACAGCAGTATCAGATGCTCTTGAATGAAATTGATACACCTTATAAAATAAAAAAAATCCCTTATTATTGTAACACAAGAAAGGTACATCAGAAGTAAAAATATCTTTTAAGAAATTACTACATTGGTTGAAAACATAATTTCAGCTAGCTGATGTAATTATATCAATAACTGACAAAATATACTTTAAGGAAATAAGTATTACTAGAGGCAAAGGTGACCACTAACTAATGATAAAATATCCAATTTGTCAGGATAATATAATAACTGTAAACTTGTATGCACCTAAAAGCCTCAAATATATACAACAAAAATTAATAAGACTATGAAGAGAAAGTGATGATTTCAGTATCAAGAGTGACTGTTGGGGATCCAATTTTTTTCTCAAGTGGTAGATCACACGCATAAGAAAATCAGTAAGATTGTTGAAGATTTGAAGGAAAACTGACAGACATTTATAGAGCCCTGTATCCAACAATTGTAGGATTCATATTATTTCCAAGCAAACATAAAAAAAATTATGAAATTTTACCATCGCTCCACCACAAAATTAGTCTGAACAGATTTCAAAAGATGGCCATCTGCAGCAAAGAACTAGCTAGATGTTCAGTAACCGAGCTTCCTCTTTCTGGGTCCATATTTTCTTCTTGTGTCTGAAATGGGAACATGGGATTCATTTCAGTCAAAGGAAAGAAAGTAGGTGAATGTGGTTATGCCACCTCCACACATCCTACATGATCTCAACATACTTTCTGTCTTTACTCATCAACCAGCTCAGTGCGGCAGACTGTCCAGCGGGGCCGGAGCAGAGCAAAGCTCCGAGAAGGATGCTGCCTGGCCCCAGAAGCTGTGGCTCGGAGGAGAGCCGCTCCGGAAAAGCCCGCTGACCAGTTGCTTTCTGTGAGGAATAAACTTCTGTGTGTGTGTCAAGCCACTGAGATTCTAGAACAGCTCATCGTATCAAGTAGCTGCCTAAAATAGAATTGTACAAATTACATTCTCTGACAAACTGCAGTTAGGTTAAAAATCTGGAAGAAAAAATGAGGAAGAAAAAAGCTATATCCTTCGAAGTTGAAGAATGCATTTTTAATCAACTTGCATGGAATAATGATGGAAATAAGAGCACACTTAACACTGTATAATAATTACTAATTATCAAGACGTACAAGTAATTGCCTAAATGGTATTTATGGGAAAACATTATAGCCTTAAATGTCAATATTAAAAATAATGAAGGGTCAAAAAGAATGAGCTAGATTTCTAACTAAAGGACTTAGAAAAATAACCCAGAATGAAGATCAGAGCAGAAAGTAATAAAAGAAAAAGCAAACACGTGAAGGAGAGGATCAATAAGCCAAAGGCTGATTTTTCTTTTTTAATTTATTTCTAGGAGAGAGAGAGAGAGAGACAGTGTGAGCAGGGGAGGGTCAGAGAGAGAGGGAGACACAGACTCTGAAACAGGCTCCAGGCTCTGAGCTGGCAGTCAGCACAGAGCCCGACACGGGGCTCGAACCCACAAACCATAGATCATGACCTAAGCGAAAGTCGGACGCTTAACCGACTGAGCCACCCAGGCGCCCCCAGTGTTCACCATTTTAAAGTGGACAATTCATAAAAGTGTTTTGTAGTAGATTCACAAATATGTGCACCCATCATCACTATCTAATTCTGGGACATTTCCATCATCCCTAAAAGAAGCCCTTTAACTATTGAAAACTATTGGCAGTTCTCCTTGCCCTCTGTCCCTGGCAATCACTAATCTGTTGTCACCGAGGGTTTTCCTATTGTGGACCATTTCATATAAGTGGAATCTTACAATATATGGCCTTTTGAAACTGGGTTCTTTCATTTAGCATAGTGATTTCAAAGCTTTTCATAATGCTTTCAATGCTTAAAAAAAACAACTGTGACAGTATGTATTAGACCTTCATCTTTTTTATGGTCAAATAATATTCCATCATATGAATATATCACACTTGTTTATTCATTCATCAGTTTCAATCTTCTGGCTACAATGAGTAATTCTTTCATGAATATTCATATTCAAGTTTTCGTGTGGACATATGTTTATACCTATATATATACAAGGGTGTACTTGGGTATAAAGGGTATGTATGTTTATACTTACATATACCAAATTATCTTGGGGATATACCTAAGAGGAGAATTGCTGGGTCTTGATGATAATTCTATGTTTAACTTTTTTGAGGAACTGCCAAACTGTTTCTCAAAGCAGCTGTACCATTTTCCATTCCCATTAGCAGTGTCTGAGCGTTCCAATTTCTTCATATCAACGCCAACACCTGTTACTTCCTATCTTTTTTATTATAGCCATTGTGAGTGTGAAGTGGTATCTCATGGTTTTTCTCCAGTGGCTAATTATGTTGAGTATCTTTTCATGTACTTCTTGGCCCATTTGTATCTCTTTTTCGTAAAAATGTTTATTCAGTTTTTCATTGGGTTGTCTTTTTAATTATTAAGTTCTAAGAGTTCTTTGTATATTCTGGATTCTAGGTCTGCAAGGATTATGTGGTTTAAAAATAATTTCTTCCCATTCTTCCTTTATTGATGGTATCATTTGCAGCACAAGAATTTTTA
The DNA here is from genome assembly GCF_003009895.1 of Hyaena hyaena. Taxonomy (NCBI): domain Eukaryota; kingdom Metazoa; phylum Chordata; class Mammalia; order Carnivora; family Hyaenidae; genus Hyaena; species Hyaena hyaena. The sequence goes on from NW_024080658.1 coordinate 3,632,416, forward strand.
ATTTTGATGAAGTCCAGTTTACTTTTTTTTTTAAATGAGCATGCTATTTACGGGTGCCCGTGTGCACAGCACTGTCAGGGCCGTTTTGCCTCACAAAGCGGCTAATCTTGGTTTCAACACCTTTAAATGATTTGTGATAAACATATAGACCCTGGCTGGAGGCTCGCACATGTAGCCAGAGAAACTGGGAAAGGCTGACCATTTTCCCAGGTGAGCAGAATTCAGGGAAAAAAAGAATCTTAAGAGAAAAACCATTACAAAAGAGGAAATGCTCATTCCCAAGATCAAAGTGTCTTATACACTTAAAATCAGGTATTATTGTATTTTAAAGACATTAAGAAAAAGCGTACAAACTTCAAGATGCTTTCTTGTCCTGAGACATCAGGTGTCACCGCTTGGGCTGTAGTGCTTTGGGGACCCATGTGGCTGAGGGTGGGGACACCGCTGGGTTCAGCCACCACGCCCATCTGGCCTCTCCCTTGTGGGCTCCTCAAACACTGTCAATGGGTGGCCTGCCCACTGGACGTTGGAGAGGGGGCGGGAGTCCCTCAGTCCATCCTGGGGGTGCTCAGGAAGCTGAGGCTTTGCGTCTCTTCTACAATGTCCCCAGCTTCCTGCCCTGGGGTCTTCAGGGAGTGCACTACGGCTCCTCCCGGCAGGCCTGGTGGAGTAAAGAGGAGGCAAGGGCCGCTCCTTTCCCAGCGCACAGGCCGGTGGCCGTGGCCGCGCTCCGCCTCTGGGACATACAGCTCCGGAGGGACCTCGGGGCTGCTTTTGCACGTGCGCGCGCCGGGTGTCAGGGGCCAGCCCGTGGGGTCCCTGCGTGTCTGGACGGCGCCGGGCTAGGTGTGGGTCTCCATCACCGCCTTGGGCGGTGTCCTTCAGTGACCGGCAGATGACCCGGCGAGCGCCCCCAGGTGGCCGAGAGCAGCCGCGGGCCCGGCGTGAAGGGCACGGCCTCCCGCGTGGATCCCGCGCAGCGTGCGGACCGGCTGGACGCCCTGCCCCGTGGTGCTCCCGGGGCCGGAGGGCAGCTCGGGGGCCTCGAGGTGCCGGGAGGGCTCTCGGCACGGGCTCCAGGCCAGCAGCAGCCAGGTGAGCACGTTTGGCGGCCCCTCCGCAGGTCTGGCCCCAGCGGTTGCAGATGGCGGCCTTGGTCAGGCGGCCCAGCAGCTCCTGCTCCTAGGACTCAGGGACGGGGCTGGGCTCCTGGGTCAGACACCCACAGGATCCCGGTGACCGTGACCTCCTGGGGTTGTGCCTGAAGCTCTGCGAGACGGCCAGGAGCTCCGGGTACACTAACAGCGCTTCCTGCTCCAACTGCGTGGGCGCCAGGGCACCCCAGGCCATAGTCACAGCGGCCCCAGGCAGAAGACAGTAGGGACACTTTGAAGGGGTGCACCCACAGGAGCAAAAGGGGTGGCCGGGCTGTGAGATTTCTGGAGGAAGCACTGCACGGATGGCCAGGCGCTCTGCTTCCTAGAGGAACCGCCAAGATGGAGAGTGGTGGGCGGCCCCTCAGCGGGAAGAAAAACCCCACCCCCGCTCTCCCCAAGGCCCAGTTTATTTATTTATTTATTTATTTATTTATTTATTTATTTTTTACGTTGGTTGTACATTTGTTGTGATATCTAAGAACCGCTGCCTAAGCCAGAATCTTGAAGGTTTATACCTTAGTTTTCTCCAAGAGTTATATAGTTTCAGCCTTTATATTTATTTTTCATTTTAATTAATTTTTGTATGTGGAATGGCAAGGGGGTCCAGCTTCATTCTCTTGCATATGGAACTCCAGTTGTTATAGCATCATTTGTTGAAAGACTGTTCTCCCCCATTGGATTGTCTTGGCACCTTTGTTGAAAAGAAATTGATCATAAATGTATACAGATCAGCTTCTGGACTGTGAGGTCTATTCTGTTTTGCTCTGTTTGTCTACTAGCATGCCAGCACCACACAGTCTTGGTTACTATAGCTTTGAAGTAGATTCTGACATTGGGAAGTGAGAGTCCTCTAACTTTGTTACGCTTTTACAAGACTGTTTTTTGCCTTTGCTGAGTCATTTTCATTTCAATTTCAATTTCAGGGTAAGTTTGTTAATTTCTGCAACTAAAGGTAGCTGGGGGGATGCCGCCTGGGTGGCTCAGTCCTAAAGTTTCCAACGCTTGGTTTAGGCTCAGGTCATGAACTCACAGTTTGTGATACAGAGTATTGGGCTCTGTGCTAACAGCCCAGAGCCTTCCTGAGATTCTCTCTCTCCCTCTCTCTCTCTGGCCCTCCCCTGCTATCTTTTCCTCTCTCTAAAAATAAATAAATAAACTAAAAAAAAAAAGTAACTGTTATTTTGATAGGAAAACAGAAAGAAGAGGAAGAAAGAGAAGGAAAGGGAGAGAAAGAGACAAAATCAGTTTCAGAATGGTTATTACCTCTGGAGGAGAGGAAGGGAGGTATTGGGGATGGGCTACTCAGAGCACTAATGGAGTAATAATGCTTCATATCTCAAAACTTTGGTGAGCACATGGGTATTTTATTATTTCTTTCTCAGAGGTACATGCAAATTTTTATTCACTTATATTGTACATATATTTTATTGTAAAAATATATTCAGCCAGCCATCAGACTCTATTGTGTTATTCCTGTGTTCTGTTGATGGAGAATACGGCTTAGGGATCAGGATAAGCTGTGGTCATTCTGGATTTTTAAAAGTCACAAAAGTGACTTTTGCAGCTGCTTTCTCACAGGTCAATGAGAGGGCGATTAAAAAATTTAGCTTTGAAAAAAGAAGGGCACGTTAAAGGAGATACCCAGTGAATTGCTGGTGCAGGATTAGAATCTGAGCAGACCTTACCAGGAGGGTTTGGTCTTAGGTAATATATAGAAAGCTGTGTCATTCTACAAATCCCTGTGCAGGTGCAAAATGATAACCAGAGCCTGGGGCTAGCATGTGTTGTTGTTAGATCGCTGACTCCGCTTTCCAACCAGCTACAGACAAGTGGTGTGGACACTTTACAGGTTTAGAGAATGCTTCCAGAAGCAATCAAAACATTACAGACTGAGGCAAGACATGTTTTGCAGTATGACCAAGAGAGTGTGTACTTTCACATCCTGGGCAAATCAATGCTGGGCAAATCAAGAACCCGGTGCTGAGAAAATTGATGTCATAAAGAAAGATGATTTCCTCAAGTAACTTTTGCAGGGTGAAAATAATTGAGGTAAATGAAAATTTCAGAATAAATAACTAAATGGGTCAGATATAGTTAAATTAATATAGAGTGCCTTTACCTTTTGCTTCTGAGGACCAGTCTCCACATTAAGTTCTTTTGACTGTCATGATCAAAGGAAAGAGGTCCTTTGACTGACCAAAGTTTGACTTAGGGGCGCCTGGGTGGCTCAGTTGGTTAAGCGTCCGACTTTGGCTCAGGTCATGATCTCATGCTTCATGGGTTCGAGCCCCATGTCAGGCTCTGTGCTGACAGCTCAGAGCCTGGACTCTGTCTCCCTCTCTGCTCCTCCCCTGCTTGTGCTCTGTCTCTCTCTCTCTCTTTCCTTCTCTCTCTCAAAAATAAATAAAAATTGAAAAAAAAATTAAAAAAAAGAAATTTGATTTAGGCACAGCCTAAGCAATATCAGTGAGTTACTGGACATGTAAGGTATAAAAAAATAAGGGCTACAGCTTTCTTATACCTGACTCTGAAAGCAGAAAGAGTCGAGAACATTCAGCAAAGGAGCAAGCGAGCCTTCCTCTCCCAGACTTCTCTCTGTGATGTTGCCCTGTACAATGGCTGATAGCCATGTACTAACTTTATCATTAACAATAGGTTAATAGCTTTTGTATATATTTAGTTCAGCTGGAAACTGTGTCATACATTTGAGAAATCTTTCCATCAAAATTAGTTGGAATAAGACTTTTTAGCACGAGAAGGAAATCAGTCTTGGTTATCAGAAAAATCACAGGGGGACCACCTCATTACCCAACCATCCTAGTAAATGAGGCATTACTCTGTGTCGCTGAGTCTGCCATTGTGTGGTGCAGAACATATTTTTTATATTATAATAAAATATGATTTTTGCAATATCACAACTTTATGGTGGTTCCTAAGGCAGCAAATTAGTCAAATTTCAGGCATAGTAACAGAATGAGATTCTAGATTGAATGGCTTACCAAATGCATAAGCTCAAATGAAAATAAGTATTGTTTCCTGTAGGACTCTGTTTTAATATCGGAATGTGGGGTTTTTCCGATATTCTGGGACAGTGCACAGCACATGCAAAAGGCAATGGCAATGAATATCGTTACCTATATGTATTTGTATTATAAAAGGAAAACTATGCATCTAGATTTTTAATCAGAACAATCTAAGGGGTGTTTACCATGATGGCAACACTTATGTTGGAAAAGAAAAAATAAGGAGACGGAGGGACTAGTAACCCAGTCTTAAGCAACAGAAGATTTTTTTTTTATTGATTATCCATCTGTTTTGTAGGATTTCAACAGTGAAAGAGACCCGAGAAGCCATAAAATCAATCCCTCAAATTGAAGTTGGGAAAAAGCAAATCATCTCCCCCACCTAGCCCGATTGGTAGTAATTAACTTGGGAGCATCGCAGTTACTCTTCCATTAAGTAATTCTACAGATCGAACTTATTATAGTTTATTTATTGGATTCATCCTAAGCACTCAAGGTGCTTTTGAAGGATATGATGCAAATTGTTAGCATCATTTCACATTTATTGAATTATAGCATCATGTAGCTTAGAGCAGACACTCGATGTAAGGAGAAAAGTGAGACATTATTCCCATTTTGCAGTGAGGGTGACTAAGGCAGGTGGGTAGGGGAAGGACTCATCCAAAGTGGGACAAAAATTTTGGGGGCGCCTGGGTGGCTTAGTCGGTTAAGCGTCCGACTTTTGCTTAGGTCATGATCTCGCGGTTCGTGGGTTCGAGCCCCGTGTCAGGCTCTGTGCTGACTGCCAGCTCAGAGCATGGAGCCTGTTTCAGTCTGTGTGTCTCTCTCTCTCTGACCCTCCCCTGCTCATGCTCTCTCTCTCTCTCTCTCTCTCTCCTAGAAATAAATAAAAAACATTTAAAAAAAATTTTTTGAAAGGAGATCAGAACTCAGCTAGGTCATCCTCAGTAGATTTCTTTTTTCAATTTTATATAAGCCAAATTTGCTGGAAAAGTATATCTCTGGAGGAAATAAAGTGTATTAAGAAAAAGAAGACTTAATTCTTAGATTCTTAATTCTTAATTTGTGGGATGCTTCACTATAAATATTTGGAGATGTGGTGATTAAACGCCTGTATTTACTTCACCATCATTTGGTTTGCCTTTGCCTGTCTCTGCCGATTGAGATCAGTCACTAGCCAGTGAGGCAAGGAAGGGACAAGAAGGGGAAATAATGAACCCAGGTTATCTTTTATAAGCGTGTAAAGTGATGGGGTAGGATAGACTTTTTTTCAGTGTGGAAACTCAAAGTTCTGTGCCTAGTTTTATTTCAAAAACCACTCTGGTTTTGTCAATTGGCCCAGAGCCAGTGGGATTATTCAAAATCCTTCTTTTAGGGAGCACCTGGGTGGCTCAGTCAGTTAAGCATCTGACTTCAGTTCAGGTTATGATCTCGTGGTTCATGAGTTCAAGCCCGGCATCCAGCTCTAGCCTGGAGCCTTCTTTGGATTCCGTGTCTTCCTTTCCCTCTGTGCCTCTCCCACTCATACTCTGTCTCTCTCTCAAAAATAAAACATTAAAAAAATTTAACATCCTCCTTTTTAAGTAATTTCAACACCCAACGTGGGACTCAAACCTACAACCCTGAGATCAAGAGTCACATGCTCTATCAACTGAGCCAGCCAGGTGCCCTTAAAATCCTCTTTTTTGATTGAAAGGAATAAAAAGGATTGAGACCATCAGGGGGTTTTAACCTCCTCCTTACAATGCGCTCCCCCACCCCCCACCCCCGTGTTCCCCTTGCCTCCCAACATAGAGCTGACTCTGCTCTCCTTTCATGCTGTTTCCATGGTCATGGCTGCCCAGTACTCTGTTCCTAATTTTACTGTGATTGTGATCGTAGGTCTCTGGCTGAAGCTGGCTGCTTAGAGCCTGCAGGCTGGGTTGGGTGGAGGAAGGAAGTGTGTCTTGCTTTAGGCTGGGTCCTGCCAATCTCTATGAAGAGCGCCATCCTAGAAAGTCTATAAATAGGATTCTAATCCTCTGCTCTTCTTCCTGGGAATTCCAACTTGGTCTGGAATTTTGTATTTTAGAATTTTCTAACAATGTGTTAAGGCTTTTGGCCTCCCATACCCCACCCCCAACGTCGTGTTTTTAGTCTTTTCCTTTATTCAAATAAAGGCTTTTCTACTGAAGGAGAAAATAAAGTGGGACCAGGGAAAGATGAATTCTGGAGCTTGATTAATGTATTAAAAACACAAATGATTAGTTTTGATTCATGACTTCTGAAAATATGTGTGATGGTTCTTCATCACAAGGCAAAAGATGAACAAAGACAAAGGGAAAATCTTTGTTGTTTTATTGATCTACCTTAAATGTATTCTTTCATCTCAGAAATGAGCTTGCACGGAAGCTGCTGCCTGTACATGCTGGCTGGCCGCATGCTTCTGTATCCCTGTGATTCTAACTGCATTTGCCATTCCCCAGCCCTTGTCAAAGGCAGCCTGTTATAATGCAAACAAAATCATACAAAACATCTAAGAATCTTTTGATTTCTAAATGGGTAAGAATTTGTTTCTGAACAGAAAGGAACATTTTTCCCCCTAACCAAATATGATCATTTCAGGATAAAACCTATGGTAAGTCATTACTGCTTTCCTGGGGACAGCCCTGAACGGGGTGCCCTAGCAAAAGGACCCACTCACCAATTAAAAACGAGATTAATAATAGTTACTGTGCTGAAGCACAGAAGGGTGATACACACACCGGTCATGACTATATATATTCTGAGGATGATTAGTATCATAAGAGACTGACGTGTATTTGCTTTGGGGATGGGAGTGGAAGAGAAGCTGGTGAATATTTGGGGACTCACAATGACCTCATGGAAGAGAAGGTTTTAGAGAAGGGTCTAAAGAATGTCTAAAGAGAAAAAAGAGTTGAATGGTTTCACATGTGGAGGTGGTGAAGGTGAATGTGTTTTGGGGAAAACGAGTCATCCTGAAAAATGGGATAGGAGACAAGGCTAGCCGGATTGTGGAGGTCTGAAACATTTGCACTTGAATTGGTAGGCAGTGGTTTTGAGCATGAATGTTAATAGGTTTGGCGTTCAAGAAAATTAAAGCATGGGGTGGAGAGAGACTGGAAGGGAAGTGGAATTAGCAATCAGGAGAATTTTGTAATAGCGTAAATGAAAAATCCTGAGAACCTAAGCTAAAGGAAAAGCCCAGATTTCATCAGCTGTACCTTCATGAAGCTGGCATATCCAGTGATTGAATAAACCATTGGTCCCTTAGAAAATGTAATAAAAATCCCTGGAAACCATCCAGTAAAAATCGCATTTGCACGCATTCATGAAATGTTGCTTGTAATTTCAGGGGCTTTACAGATCCCTGAGAGCCAGGCAGCATTTAGGATGTTGTGGACTGTGCATTACGCATCTGCAAGTCTGACTGATTTGATTGGCCCTTAAACAATGAATCAATCAGTTGTGTAACAAAAATGGCTTACTGTTTAGACATTATGTAGATCAGCATTTCCTACTTTTTTTTTTTTTTTATAAGCTAGTACAGAGTTCGTGGTCAGACAGTTTTGGACACTGCTACACTGGACGATTAATATTACTTATGTCCTTACTAAATGTTCTGTAGTCAAGAACACTGCCTTAACTGTTCACTTCAGTACTTGCTACCATTGACCTAGAGGTGGTCAGAGCCAGTGCCCAGGAATGGCTGCTACATGGTTTCATGGTCGGTATTTATTTATATTTAAAATAAATATTTTATATTTTATAAATATTAATATTATATTATTAAAATATTTTATATTTTATAAGTATTTTTATTATAAATATTTATGTTTTAGCATTCACATCCCACATGATCTCATACACACTCATTTAGAGTGTGCAGTTCATTGGTTTTTAGTATGTTTACAGATCCATGCAATCATCACTACAGTCAGTTTTGGAACGTTTTTGTCACCATAAAGAGAAACCCCGTACCTGGTACCCTGTCTCTGTCCTCTACTCTCTTCCTCCCCCTTGCCCTCGGCAGCCACTAATCCACTTGCTACCTCTGTACCTCTGCTTATTCTGGACACGTGATATAAATGGAGTTGTGCAATATGTAGCCTTTTACATCTGGCTTCTTTTTCTTAGCATGATGTTTTCAAGGGTTGTTCAGGAGGTAGTGCATATTGGTACCTTCTAATGGCTCAGTGATATTCCATTACATGGATATACCACATTTCTTCTGCCCATTCATCCAGTGACGGACAGTTGGGTTATTTCCAACTTCGGGCTACTTTAAATAATGTTGCCATTAAGATTCATGTTTTGGTTGAACATCTGTTTTAATTCTCTTACGTACGTGCCCAGGAGTGGAATTGCAGGCCATGTGTTCCATATGGTTTTACTCATATGTGTAATCTAAAAAAAAAATAAGCGAGTAAACAAACATAAAGCAGAATCAGACCTATGAATGCAGAAAATAAACCAATGGTTGCCAGAGGGGAGAGGGATCGGGGAGATGGGAAAAATGGGTAAAGGGGAGGGGAAGATATAGGTTACTAGTTATGAAATGAATAAATCACAGGAATAAAAGGCACAGCACAGGAAATATAGTTAATGCTATGATAATAGTATGGTGACATATGGTAGCTACCCTTGTGGTGAGCACAGCATAACCTATAGACTTGTGGGATCACTAAGTTTATATCTGAAGCTAATGTAACATGTGTGTCAACTCTGCTCAAATAAAAACCAGTATAAGTGCATCTTAGACTGCAGGAACATAAAGTCCCTTTGTACCTGCCATTACCTCTTCCAACCTTCATTACTGTGAACCAGAGGATAGATGTTCTGGTCTTTATCAACTAGCTGTGTGATCTTGGAGAAATCACGTACATGATAATTCATATCTCTAAAATAAGACGTGTGCTGTGCAGAGCTGTGCTCTAGATCAGTGGTTATCAAACTTGAGTGCTCATTAGAGTCATCATTAGAGTAGGCAAACACAGATTGTGAAGCCCCACATCAGAGTTTCTGATTCTGAAGTCCTGGCTGGGACCTGATAATTCGCACTACTGCAGAGTTCCCACATGGTGCCGATGCTCATGGTCCATGGACCAAACGTTGAGCACTGTTTTTCTAGCATTTTTGTGGTTCTGTGAACTCAGACTGTTTGCCTTTTAAGTCATCTCCTTTCCAGAGCTGGTGACTCACTGCCTGGCTACTCCTGTTTTGTGTCTGAAGCTTCATGTACTCTCAGTGTATTATTCTGTATAATTGTTGACATTGATGTTTTCTGAAGAAGACCACTGCAACCATCATAAATGCATTTTTAAAATATGACATGTGTAGATGGCATTAAATGCATTGTGTCACCGTGCTGCTGACATGGTGTAAATGCAAATTTTTTAGGATACTACACATTTGATGGACCCAGTGAACATACAGATGGATTTGGTTGTTCAAAGGACCAATTTCCATGATGTTTCTCTTAGGGGAACACTGTTCTTTTTAATGTGTTTGTGTAGGTGCCATTCAAATGTGGAAAGGACTCTATTCCATCTGCATCTGAACAGCTTCTATAGAACTAGTGTGAGGCCAAAATGATGACACTGATAAAATTTGACTTTGGGGTCCCTTCACTCTATGTTTAATCAATTAATAAATACTTAGCAACTGTTGGCATATGTGGCATTGAGCTAGATGCTTTGGGAGATATGAAGATAGATCAGATCAAATCCTTGCCCACAATGGAACTTATAACCTAGTATAAGACATAAAGTGTGTACTTCCATGGAGACAGTGAATGGAGCTGCTGTATTGTTGTCTGGACTCAAATGACAGTAAATGTAATGATTAGTTATATGACCTCGGACAATTTATGCAATCCCTTTGAGCGTCAGGTTCATAGTGGTAGATAGGTAAAACTGTAACTCCTGAGACCAACTTTGGCTTCATTGTGAAAACCCATATAAAATGCTTTCCACCATGCCCTGAGTGGAGTATGTGTTCAATAAGCGTGAAATTTGAGAAACTTAACAGAAGACCATGAAGGAAGGGAAGGGAGAAAAGAGACTCTTAAATACAGAGAACAAACTGGGGGTTGATGGGGGGGGTAGTGGGGGAGAGAAGAAAATGGGCACTGAGGAGGGCACTTGTTGGGATGAGCACTGGGTATTGTATGTAAGTGATGAATCATGGGAATCTACTCCTGAAGCCAAGAGCACACTGTATACAATGGATATTAGCTAACTTGACAATAAATTGCATTAAAAAAAGTAAATAAATCAACATTAAAAATGTAGCAGTTCTTAACACTGTCATCATGAAAGTAGAGTGACAAATCTGATGGATAATTTCTGAGTGCTGACTGTGTGTTGGCTATTGAATTAAGTTTTTGATGTATTATTATTCTCCTTTGTCCTCACAACAACCCCTTTGAAACTGATAGTATAGGGGCGCCTGGGTGACTCAGTAGGTTAAGCGTCCAACTTCAGCTCAGAGCATGATCTCACAGTCTGTGAGTTCGAGTCCCACATCCGGCTCTGTGCTAGCACAACAGCCCAGAACCTGGAGCCTGCTTTGGGTTCTGTGTCTCCCACTCCCTCTCTGCCCCTCCCCTGCTCGTACTCTGTCTCTGTCTCAAAAATAAATAAACATTAAAACAAAAAGAAGCTGATAGTATAATTTTCTTCCTTTTGTAGATGAGAAGCAGGGACTCATCTTGTAACACATCTTGGTAACAAGGTAACACATCTTGTAAATGCCTTAGCTGGTATTTAACAACACTGTTCTGGTTCCAGGGCTTGTACTCTTAACCACCATGTATACTGCTCCTTAATAAATTCTCCAGGAGAGATAACCAAGGCTTTTGGAGAGGTCAGAGGTAGGAGCAAAAACTTTTCTCTAGAAGGAACTGCTAATATGATAAAGGCTTTCAGCTGAGACTTAAAGGATGGGAGGATTTTGGCTCTGCACATTTTCATCTGCCTTTTCCCTGTTCAGTATATCTATTTATTCAATCAATATTTATCCAGCATTTATTTTCGCAAGGCATTGTGGTCGGTGCTGGTGAGGCAGCTTAGCACAATGTCCCTGGTTCAGTGTCCGTGCGGGGTAGAACTGAAGATCCAGAGGTGGAGATGATGATCCTACAGGCAATTGATGAGTAATTCTGATGGAGAAATTTCGGATGCTGTTTAATTCAGGAACTACCGACTAAGGGCTTATCCTGTGCCACACTGTGCTACATTCCCCGAGGGTCGCGGAAGTGAATAAGACATGGTTCTGTTCTATTCAGTGGTTAGACCTTCCCTGGGAAGTACTTTATGCTTTTTGCCTCATGTTTCTTGCAGCTGCATATATTCCTTGCTGCAGACGAAATGTCTCTGGTCTAGAATTCATTCAGTCATTATGGTCTCTTAATTTTTAAATAAACTAATGTGATAGGATAACATTTTTTTTTAAATATATATTTTATTTATTTCTAGGAGAGAGAGAGAGAAACAGCGTGAGCAGGGGAGGGTCAGAGAGAGGGAGTCACAGACTGAAACAGGCTCCAGGCTCTGAGCTGGCAGTCAGCACAGAGCCCGACGCGGGGCTCGAACCCACGAACCGCGAGATCATGACCTAAGCGAAAGTCGGACGCTTAACCGACTAAGCCACCCAGGCGCCCCGATAGGATAACATTTTAAAATTATTGTGCCATTCCACCCCTCCCGCAGCATTTATTTTTTATCTCTCTCTTCTGCCCCCACCTCCGTTCATGCAGCTGAAGCTTTGTGCACACATTGCCGAAAGAAATGGATGTTATAAGAATTGAGGGGAAAAGGCAGGCAGGAAATGCCTCTAGCAAGGTTGGAAAATGCCTGGGAATACTTCTACCACCTCAACTGCAAATGAGGAATTGAAAAAAAGTTCAGTTAAATTATAGAAAAATAAAAAAGGTTAATATTTCTTGCCCATTTTTGTTGGTAGACGATATTGGAATCCATTGCACTAATCCTTTCCAGATAATTTTGGATTTCAACAGTGATGTTTAATACTATGTTAAAATACTATATATATAAAATATTATATGTAAAAAGTGCTATATGCATGAACTCCTAGATGTATATGTATGTGTATATGTATATATACACACACAGAGCACCCACTAAGTACCAGGTGAGTGGTAGAGGCTAGTATTACAATGTGGAACAAGAATAGAAACAGCTCTTACTGAACAACCTTTACCTTCAAGGAAGAAAGTAATTAAATAGTTACACAAATAGATGTGAAATTACAAATGTGAGGATTGCCACAGAGGAAGAAGATATGTGGAATATATAGTAAGGGGGATCTGAGCTCATCTGGTTGGGGGGGGGGGGAATCTGAGAAGTCTCTCTGAGAAGTGATATTTGATTTGGCCCTGAAAATGAACAGGACCTACCTAGGTGAAGAGGAGTAGAGAGAGCCAGCATTCCAGGCAGACAGAATCAGGATGTTAGGACCTTCATGTGGTGGCAAAGCCACTAGGAGAAAAAAAAAATCTTGGTTGCAGGGAGGGGAAGAGAGACTTTGGATCACAGGATGAGGACAGCCACTGACATAAAGGGTTTTCCTGAGCATGATGACATCTTCTGTGTGCGGCTGATGCTTGCGTGTGTTCCCCGAGGCCTCGAAGCTCAAGGTGTTCAAGGCCGAACTGTTCATCTTTCCCCTGACCTGCTCCTACTCCTGAGCATCCCATCTTGACAAACTACAGCTCTGTCTTTGCATTTCACATAAGCCACAGTGCTCAACATCACCCTTTCCTCGTCCTTCTTTCTCATTCCCCTATGTCCAAACAATCTCCAATTTCCATCAACACTGCCTCATTAATATGTCTCACATCTAATGCACTGCACTCCATTCCCGCTGCCACTGCCTAGCTCACGGTCACCATGCTCCACCCCAGCTCTGTGCATACTGAGCTACTCTAGATTCTCATAAGAAGCTGCATCTTTCCTCTCTCCAGATTTTTGTGCGTGTCTTTCCCTCTGTCCAGAATTATCCTCTTCCCTATATCCTCAACTAAAGTACTCCTCTTCATACCGTAGGATGCTTCTCTTTTGAGAAACTCTCTGACCACCAGCCACAACCATCAGGGAGATGAGGTTGGCCTTTCCTCCCTCGTGTTCACTCTAAATATTTTGTACTTATCCCTATCAATTAGCTGTTTACTCATCTGTCTAGACCTGGACTATTCAATATAGTGACTGCTAACCACCTGCAGTAGGTATCAAGCACTTGAAATGTAGCTAGGATGAATTGAGATGTGCTGTAAGTATAAAATACCATATTTCAGTGAATTAGTATGAAGAGTAAGAATGACTTACTTAGTAATTTTAAAATACAGGTTACATGTTGAAATAATATTTTTTAACTATCAAGTCAAATTGAATATACTATTATTGAAGTTAAATTCACCTTCTTGCTTTTTACTTCCAAAACTGTGCCTACTAAAAAATTTAAAATTAGATTCATGGCTCACATTTGTGCTTCCCATCATATTCCTGTTGGATGATACTGGTCTAGACTGTAAACAACCAGAGCAGGGTTCAGCTAACTATGGTCAGTGGACCAAATCTCGTCTGCTACCTGTTTGTGTAAATAAAGTTTTATTGGAACACAGCCAGGAGCATTCATTTACATGCTGTCTATGGCTCTTTCCAAGTATAGCAGGAAAGTTGTACAGTTATGATGGAGACTGTGTGGCACATAAGCCTAAAATATTTGCTATTTGCTATTTCTCCCTTTAAAAAGAGTTTGCTGGCTTACATGCTAGAAGGCTGAGATTGCATTTTATTCATCATTGTATTTCCAAATTATTGCATGATACCTGGTATTTAAACAATAAATGTTTGCTGAGTGAATAAATGTCTATCTAAGAAATATTTGTTGAGTGAATACAAATTTGAGAATTATATTGCCAGGATCATCACTGAAATTAGTTTGTGACCCACAGCTGTGATGAGCATATGGCTGAAACTAGAGATTGAAATATTGCCTGATAAGTGGGTATGTACTCAGGTAGTAGTCATATATGACACTTAAAGTGGGAACTCTCTTAAAAAACCCTGAATACATGGTTCCCACTTCTGGAATCATGGATTTTGGTTTTGGAATGGACAGATATTTTAACTATGCCCAAAATGGGATGGAGTGTTGTGTAAGTGAGAAAGAGAGCTATCTCGCAGGTTGGATATTTGGGTTAAGGGTTTATTTAGGTCATAACGACCTTTGCTGTCCCACGTGACTGGTCACCCTGATAAGGAGTTGTGTCCTGTACTGGTTTGTGGAATGGAATCTGGAAAATAGGGGGCTAGTAATTATGAGGACTAAAGACCAGTGGAGAAGAGCCTCCTGAGAAAGCAATATTCCTGTTCTTTCTCAAGAGATCCCTCTCTTCCAGAAAGGATTCCTAGATGTAATTTTCCTGTAAGTTCTTCCCATAAGAGCTTTCCACAGGCAATTTTTTTGCCTGGAAGTTTTAAGCAGTGATTCACATGGAAATCTGAATCTGATTTGTGTGCATGGGAATTAATTCTTATATCTTAAAAATGGGGCTGAGAGTGAGTGTTGGAAGAGAATTAAGAATATCTTCGCACTTTGATCCAAATATATGCCTGTCAGTTACTCTCTGCTCACAAATCTGCAGCTGTTAGAAGACACAAAATCATTTTCTTTGCTTTTTTCTGTCAAATTGTTGATGAAAATTATTTCACAAAATTGAAACAGCCAGAGTTACCATAGATGAGAATCAAATTTCAGGTCTTGGTTATGAACATTATCTCATCTCATAAGAACCAGTCATTTAAAAAAAATCATAACATTTCTCAGTGTTGAGTTGGATCTTTTCTTTTTTAGTAATTAAAGTTATAAAAGAAACTCAATATGTTCATTAGAGCAGGTAGGTTCCATAGGGCTTTTCTGAAGGGAGGAAGATAGTTTTCTTCTTTCAGAGCAGATTTGGGAAGCAAACAAGAGAAGAAGAGTAATATTCATTAGTAACATATATGATCAATACAGAAAGAGAAAATTAAATATTTCATGATTTTTATGTTAGCTGGTTCAGGGAAATGAGGGATTCTAAAGTTGATAAGATCACAGAGCTGCATCTTTCCACCCACCTACCCACCCACCTATTCATCTATCAATCTACCAAAGTCAGTTATTGCATTTATTAAGTTACATTTATTAAATTACTGTGTCCGGTTCTGTAGTAGATGTTATGGGGGACACAAGGGAAACAAAAGACAGTTCTGTGAATCTAAGAAGAATCTTCTAGGTGTGAAGATACTTTATTTATTTTTTTTTAATGTTTTATTTATTTCTAGGAGACAGAGAAAGAGACAGCAGGAGCAGGAGAGGGTCAGAGAGAGAAGGAGACACAGACTCTGAAACAGGCTCCAGGCTCTGAGCTGGCAGTCAGCACAGAGCCCGATGCGGGGCTCAAACCCACGAACCGCGAGATCATGACCTAAGCGAAAGTCGGACGCTTAACTGACTAAGCCACCCAGGTGCCCCTAGGTGTGAAGATACTTTAAAGATGATGTTATTGTAATTCAACACTTTTTTTTTAGAGAGAAAGAAAAAAACCAGTTGTTAGGTGATTTGTGTAATGTAATACTCAAGTAACTTTATGGTAGGCTGTAGGATCCTAGTTCCTAGTCCCAATAATTTTTCCACTGATACCAGCTGGGAAAGTCAGACATATCTATCCACCTAAAATGTGAGAGAATAAATAATACCAAGTCATCACGTAAGCAAGTGTAGGCTCATCAGGCATCCCTGATTTGGGTGACTTTGAAGAATATTCAACATTGAGCAAGATAAAAGGAAGATGGAAGGGTAGTGGTGAGTGTGGAGTTGCATTTAAAGGAAATACACAGCTTGGGATCATACGTAGTAGAGAGAAGATACTCTGGGTGTGACTAACCAAGGGAAAAATGCAAGGGAAGGGGAACTAAGTGGATGAGAAGGGAAAGAGAGACAGTTAGGTTAGACAAGTATTAACAGAAGTGGTGGAGATGACCTGTAGCAGAGGAGAGGGCCTCTGTGGGGAAGCAGCTGGGGTGAGGTTGGGTCAGTGAGGTGAGCACCATTGATGTAAGAAGGTTGAATGCCTTCTGGAGAAATTTTCATCTATTAGTAGGAGACTAAAATGTAAGCCAGAATTTTGGAAGATTTATATGATGCATTCCCACTCTAAAGAAGACAAAGTATTCCTCAAGGACCCAGCAAGGAACCCAAAAGGAAAGAAAATCATTCTGGTAAATTAAATAAGTATGGCAGTAGGTGTATCATGTTTCCTATTTCATATCTTTATATTGCACACCACTTCCTGATGTCTGATCAAAATTTACTAGTTTGGTGGAAAATCTAAATGAGAATATTTGAGGGAAAAAAAACCCCAACACTAATAATATTAAGGATATGCATGCACTTATTTTCAGAAATAGTCCATTTCTACTCTACTGGGGTTTGGATTTTTTTTAAGGTTTTGATATACTGCTCAAATTATTGCTTATGTAGGATGAAATGCATCCTTAAACACTGTGCTGTCACAGTAATACCTACAAATCACTCAGAATACCATCACCGGCATATAGTAAATATTTTATATCTTATTGAAAAATAATATTTTCCTTATAAAGTATTGGAATCATATTCCTTTTATACTCTTTCCCAAAGTCTCCCTTGAGAGGCTTAACAAATAATCTGCCTAAAACTACATCATACAAATTTGCCAGTGAATTTTAAGGGCAGGACTTTTTGGTTTAGGTTTTCACTTCCATGGATTTAGTGTACCAACTTCTGTTCTGTAAGATCACTGTGTATGGCCATGGTATATGCTTGTGGAATTGGTATGGAAGAAGAATCTGTAGCATTCTACATTTTAAAATTTCTGGTTTCTTACAATGTAAGTAGAAAATTTATATCCACATAAATAATGCCAGCCTACAGCTATTTCTCCTATTCCAATTTTATGAGTCTGCAAAAATGTCCAGTAATTGTGACCAGGCCCTTTCAATAGCACAACAGTTTCTTTATTTGCATAATTAACTTGCCTTTCAGGGAAGTGGGATTGTATGAACAGATGGAAAACATGGACATGCATTGTTTGTTGTTACTGAGAAAGTGAAGCTGGAGAGAATAAGCAGGGAAGTGATTTACCCTTATCTGAAGATGTGGCTTGGGTGATTGGCTACCTTAACACTTCCATATCTGTTCCTTCTTCCTTATTCTTTTCCAAGGACGTGATAATCTAGTGAGGGAAACAGACATGAACAAATAACTGAGAGAAGTGCTATAAAGTGGTCTGAACAAAGCTCCATGAACATGTGCCTTTGTCCCTTTTCCCAAGCTGATGAAAAAAAAGAATGTCGACCACTCATTTTAGTTTTTGAGGAACACTCTTCTGAAAATAGACAAGTGTATTTTGCTTATTCTCATCATCTTCAAATCTGGGCAGGGCATTTTGAATAGATGGTTTTATGATGGCAAGAAGATATTTTTGTAGCTAAGGCTGTGGGAAAGTGGGCACTCATAATTTGGTGGTAGTGGGGCATATCAGAGCACATCAGTGGATTCTCTCTGGAAGCATTTTAGTAACCTGCTCTGTGAAGGCTTTGTGCATATTGATTACAATGCAATCTTTAATGCCTAGAATTCAACTTGAATAAATTAATAAATCAATAAATGCCAAAATCGTTAAAATTTTGCATATGCTTTGATGCACAAATTTTGCTTATAAGAATTAGAAATTATATGAACCTAATTATTAAGATTTAGCTGTAAGAGTATACATTATATTGTTACTTACAATACTTAAAGCTCAGAGCAGTTCGTTTAGGTTTACCAATATGGGATAGAGTTAAAAATTACATAACATCCCTACTATGGCCTATTAGGCAGCCATGAATGATAATGTTGCAGAATAATATATAAACGGTATAAAAAGATACATGAGACTGTTTTGTACGTAGGTCGTAAAACAGTACATAGAGTCAAAATCCATTTTTATAAAATGATAAAATAAGAATTCTTAAAAAGATATCAGAGAAAGGAGTTTACCAGAGGCTTAGGCATTGCTTCTAACAACAACAACAACAACAACAGCAGCGGCAGCAACAAACCCTAAAATTGCAGTGGCTTCAAACAGTAACTGTTTAGGTCTGTGGCTGTTGTGAGTCAGCAGAGAAGCTCCATGTACACAGTTATTCAGACACCCAAACGAAGCAAGCATCAAAACCAGTGCTGATCACTCTTCCCTATGAAAAGAGCTTTGGAAGCTTTCAAATTAAGAATCAAATGTTCTGACCTGGAAGTAAAAGATGACATTTCTCCTTACAACTTATTGACCAGGTCTAGTCACACGTCCCACCCACCCAAAAGGGAATAAAGAAGTATAATTCTAGCATGTAATTGGAGATGAGAGAATTAGAAATACTCAGTAAGCAGCACTAAAGATATCACTCATGGTCATCAATATTCAGCTCACTCAGTCTGTCCCTAGGGAAACAACTCCAAAGTCCTATTTGGTTAGGGGCATCTGGGTGGCTCAGTCAGTTAAGCATCTGACTCGGGTCATGATCTCCGGGTTCTTGAGTTTGAGCTCTGCATGGGGCTCTGTGCTAGAGTGGAGGTATGGAGCCTGCTTGAGATTCTCTCTTTCCCTCCTCTCTCTGTTCTTTCTTTGGTTTCTCTCTCTCTCTCTCTCTCTCTCAGTAAATGAACTTTAAAGAAATTTTAAAAAGTCCTATTCAGTGAGAGCATTAGACTCCAAGTCCATGATTTCTGGGTAATGCCTGATGATTTGGATGTGGGTTTTTTAAAAAATTGTTTTCAAAATTTTGATAGAAAGAGCACATATGCATGCTCACACAAGCAGGGGAGAATAAAAGAGAGAGAGAGGGAGAGGGAGAATCCCAAGTAGACTTCACTGTCAGCACAGAGCCTTATCTGGAGCTTGATCCCATGAACCTGAGTCAGATGCTTAACTGACTGAGCCATCCAGGTGCCCCTGGATGTGGTTCTTTTTGATACCCAAACCAGCGGGGGGAAAAAAAAAGATTTTCTCTTTCTCCCATATCTAATACACAATAATAGAATAGGGGTCGGGTGTCTACAGCTTTCCCATTTGGACAGAGGAAATCAGTGATTCACATCAATTCTGAAATCTAACTGCAAGTCCCAATCCTCTGAGGGTAAGAAAGCTTCTTGTTTGGTTCTGATTGGGTCCCAGGGTGGGGGTTTTCCAAGTCCATTGTTCTCCAGGGCCCCTGACTCTGTACTTCAGGGCCTTTCCTTTTCTAATATTTGACTTGGCTACTTCTGGAAAGTGCACTGTAGAATGTGCCCTCCTTCAAGATTTAGAAGCTTTCTTAGCCTTCAACTTGATCATAGAAGCTCACAAGTCCAACTATTGTTAAAGTTTCTGTCTTTAGACAGAAAACTGTCACAAACATTTTTAGAAGGCTCATAGTTTCTTTGGCTATACAACTTTCTCAAGAATTTAATCACCTTTTTATAGTTGATTTTGGTCAGTTCCTTGTGCCAGTAGCCAGATACACCATTCTTTATTGAGACATCCTTCTCTCTGTTTCATTGTAACTGCAGGTGTATTAAGCCCATCAGGCTTCATTGGAAGAGCCACAACTTCAGTCTTTTTTATTTGGGTGCTTTTGTCTAAGTGTAAGTCTAACTAAGTGCCATCTTAACTCATTCAGAGGTTTCACACTGGGTGTGAAAACCATACCCTCGATTTATCCCTTGACACAAGGCTGTGTTCTAATCTTTCAGTTTTTCACTAATAAGTGATAAAACATAATGGTCCTTTTCAATCCTGCAGATCTCCAGTTTTCTTACTTTCCGTACTTGCTTACACATCAGTTAATTCTGTTCTTAGCTCATTGTTTTTATTATAGTATCTTGTCACATGCAGCCAACAGCAGTCAACAACCTGTTAGAAAAGTTCTCTTTCCAAATCACTTCCTGTAAAGCTACAAGTTCAAAAAGCATATTACCTTTTAAGTTATCACAGGTGACAGTTTTACAAAATAGGTCATCTATTTTGCAGCTGTAACCAAAGATTCCTTGCTGCCTACCAGCTGAGCACTGAGCTAATGTCACACACTTTAGGTTTTTGATCTGTTATTACTGCAATTCTAGGCACTTATTTTTGTATTGAACAGGATGGGAGAGCTCTCTAGTCCTTAGGTTTATAGGTTCCTTAAATTTGATTGTCGTCAAACGATTTTGTCCCAGGAAACTGGGATATACATTCAAATTCGTAAGAGGTTATGAATAAAAGTGCTGATTTGTTAATTAAAATTGAAAGTCTACTTAGTGTTCTCTAACCAGAACATGTTATTCTCTGAGTCAAGAGATTCCAGAAACTAGTATTGCTCAATCATGAGTGGATATCACTGTGGGACATTTCATCCAATCTCTGTGAAGCTCCACCTCTCTTATCACCATGGGGCTCAGCTGTTCTTTGTCTGGGACCCTTGGACTGGACTCTCTCCTTGTCGATTGCATTCCAAGGGGCAGAGACCGACAACAAATACTGAACACAAAGCATCACTTACCACATAATGCCTTTTTAAAAAATTTTTAAAAAGGAGCTCAGTGTGCTAGAAGGCTAGGAAGAAAGCCAGGGAAGCTGGATAATGGTGAGGAGAGATGTATGTGGTCATGTTTGAGAGACTGGCAAGAAATGTATCATGGATAGCTTTGTTGGTGATGTGGAGGAAGTGTTTACTCTAAGCCCAATGGAACCATTGGAGGCTTTTAAGCACTAGATCAATTTGACCTGTATTATGCTTTAGAAAGGTCATTCTGGCTGGCTGCTGTGTGGAGACTGAACTCCGCAGAGGAAGAAGTAGAGACAGCCCATTGAAGTCCAGGTGTGACATAATGGGTGCTGGGATTAGAGCTGTAGTGGTGGGGATGATGATAAGTGGCAGGATCTTGAAAGTATTTTGGAGATAAGAATTGGCAAGATTTGCTGATAGATTGTTTGGGAGGAGTGAGAAAAGGTATTTTGGCCCAAGAAACTTGGTGGTGATGATACCATCAACTGTGATAAGGAAGACAGCTGGGGGTAAATGAAGACTTTTATTTTGGACATACTAAATTTGAGATGTCTATTAGACAGCTAAGAGGAGATGTCAAGTAGGCAGTTGGATATATAAATCTAGAGCCCAGGGGAGTGTTAAGAGCTGGAGATAGAGATTTATGAGTCATCAGTACGAAAGTGTTATTTTAAGCCATGGAAGAGGATGAGATCACCTAGAGAAGGAATTTGGAGAGAAAAGAGGGTGGACACCAGAGTTAAGGGTTAGCAGAGGAGGAGGAACCAGAAATGGAAATTAAGAAGGAGCAATGTTGAGGTTGGAGAAAAATCAAGAGTGATAAAAATATTTCTGCAAGAAGAAAGTCAAATGCTGAAATTTGATTAATGCCCTAATTCTGTTTCCTGCTTTATATTTCTCCTGAACATCCATAATACCACGCCCTTCTCCCTCGCATTTGATCCTGCTGGAAATGAGATTATTTATAGAATAGTCATTGTTTGTATTATTTTGTAATTTTTTAAAAAGTTTATTTATTTATTTATTTCAGAGAGAAAAGGGGAACATAGAGTGAGAGAGAGAATCCTAAGCAGACTCCACGCTGTCTGTGTGCAGCCCGATGCAGGGCTCGAACTCACGAACTGTGACATCATGACCTGAGCTGAAATCAAGAGTTGGGTGCTTAACCAACTGAGTCACCCAGGCTCCCCCATTGTTTGTATTATTATTCCCTTTTGGTGAGTTATATTAAGAGGTGGATGAAGTGGCATCTTGATGGATTAGGGAGGTTGTGGGTTACATTGACATGGCTGGTGATAGGAACTCACTTGCTGTGAGAATGTAGGAAGGTTTCTTAATTTCCCAGAACTTTGGTTTCCTCATTTGTTACCTGGGGATAACAATACTCAGAGTTTTGTTATGGGGGTTGTGACTATAAAGCACTAAGCTCAGTGCTGGGAAGAAGGTAAGTAGATCACAAATGGTAGCTTTTCTTACTTTTTCCCTGATGCTAATTGGCTAACTGTGGACATGGATCCCTATCAAGTAATCCTGGGACGATGAGTTGGTTAATTGTTCAGAACTATGTTGGAGAGATGAATCTGCCCTCTTGCTATAGGATAGAAGCCAAACACTCAACTAATAAATGTCCCCTGCAGCCTTAGTCCTCGCTACCAAAGCTCATCCTTCTCAGAGTCAGGATGTATAAAATTCAGTGAAGTGATGTGGTAAGAGTTGGAGAAATCGGTGATAGAAGCATACCTCTGTGCTTCTCTGCAGAGGATTATCCAGGCCTGGCCATGAGACTGGCAAATCAGGCTGCCAGTGAACAGATAGGGTAGGGACAGGGGCCTCCGTAGAGCTAAGAGAGGGTCATGAACTCTGTTAAAATAAGCAGGCATTTCCCCACCTTTGGCGGCTCACAAGCCTACTTTATCCTCTGAAGCACAAGTGAATGGGTCAGGGATATAATTGAGCAAGTGTCTCGGATTCATTTTCCAGAAAATGAGGCCGTTAGCCTTAGCTGCTCTCTGAGAGGTTTTTGTTAAGCATAACAATTCCTCTGCAAATGTTACAGTTCCCCTTATAGTCCCTCTGTGCCAGCCACGTTCAACTGTGGGCGCGGTTGGTGGCAGTGGCCGCCCTGGAGTCCGGCAGGGAGTCTTTGCTGATGGAGGTGTAGCAGACCGTTCCTCCAGACTGACCTCCCCCCACCCCGTCTCCTTGAGGTCATCTCATCTCCAGTTTGGAAATAATGCTCCATACCCACCCTTCAACTCACGCGTCTATTTTTCAGTTCAGTTTAACCTATTAAATTAATTTTCCCTCGAGGAGAGTTATCTCCTTGGCCTAATTATCAGAAAGGTAGAACACCTTCTATGGAGTGGGCCTCGCTCAGTTTGAATCTTGAGTCCAGCATTTCAGATCTCTGTTATCTTGATGCAATTGGTAAATCTCCCTTATCCTGTTTCCTCATCTGTGAAATGGGACTAACTATTGCATAGCGTATCATGTAGATTAATCAGTTAACCCACACAGAAGACCTCTTTAGCATTATTAACTGAGACACTCACCCTGCACAGCCAAAAATCTGCATGTAACTTTTGGCTCCCCAGAACTTAACTACTAATCACCTACTGTTGACTGGAAGTCTTACCCATAATTGACTGGGTGTCGATTAACACATAATTTGTATGTTATATATACTATGTACTATATTCTGAAATCAGCTAGATCAAATGATACTAAGAAAATCATAATGAAGATAAAATGTATTTACAGTACTGTACTGTATTTATTGAAAAAAATTCACATGTAAGTGAACCTGCATAGTTCATACCCATGTTGTTCAACTGTTAACTGTACCATTAAGTCTATGATAAATATTGATGTGATATTTAATCCATATTATGCAAAAACAGAAATTCATTTTAAGAGACTTCTTTATGCTGTTATTTTCACTAGTGGTATTTTACATGTCATTGTTGGTTTACACATTTTATTCTATCCCTTATGATGCTTAGGAAAAAAGAAATACCATGTTAGGAGGATCTAGGAAACCAGCTTTATGATACAGTAGAGGATAATAGCATCTCCTCCAATTTTATATTTATGAGTATGTCTAACCCGCCAAACAAAATGTCAACACAGAGCCAGAGTCATTTGGTGAGTATGTTTATCTGTAGGGTATTTTCAGCTGCGTAATGGAAAACCTTGACAGAAACTGGCTTAAATAATGGAAAGAAACATATCTCACAAAGCTAACAGTCCAGAGATGGGATAGCTCAGCCACATCCCGAGGGAGTCATTATTTCCACGTTGATGCCGTGTTGTCTCCCAAGGGTTGTCCTTGCCTTCAGACTTGTCCCTCTCTGGTCACAAAATGGCTATTGGAGTCCTAGGCATCACCTCCAGGTATGGCTTTGTGTAGACAAAGAAGGACCACTTTTCCTTATGTCTCTTTCTTATAGGAGCCCACTGAGGACTCTAAGAAATTGCTGGCTTTGGCAGCCCTCCTCAGGCATGTAGATGGTCTCAAGGGTTTAGCACAAAATAGTTCGACAACTGGCCAGCGCGGTGCACCGGTGTCCTCTCTGCCTTCTGCCCCTACCCTTTTCCACGTGGGCAATGGCACGTTTTAAAGTCTGTCACTTGCAGAATGTCACTCCGAGTTCCAATTCTTTTTATCAGTTTGGGTTATCTGCCACAAGCAACGGAAAACAACTCTGGCTGCTTTAGGCAGGACATAAATTTATTTAAAATGTACTAAGTAGTTCCAGAATGATGTTGAATTTTCTTTTGCTGTAAAGGACATCACTGGGACACTTGGCAACTTGTGAATAAAGTCTGCAGATTAGATAATAGTAACGTATCCATATTGATGTGATGAAAATTGTGCTGTTTGTAATATAATTTTTAAAGCAAATACAAGTGACATTTTAGGGAAAAGATATCATGTCTATAATTTACTATTAAGCAGTTTAGAAGAATTCTAGAGAGAGACAGAAGAAAGCAATGTAGAATAATAATATTGGGGACACTGGCTGAAGGGTGTCCAGAAAGTCTTTGAACTGCTATTATAACTTTTGTGTAAGTTTGAAATTATATTCAGTTAAAAAAAATTTTGTGATGCGAGCTATGCAAGGTTAAGGTTGCAGTGCTTTAATAGTCACAACAGCTTGCTTTAGTAAATCTCTAAAGACAATGAGGAAGATACTTAGTGAATAGCCCAAGAGTAGCCTAGATTGCAAGAAATTCAGGCCAAAAGGTTTCAGAACTGGAAACAATGCTCCACATCACACCAAGGAGCTTGACCTTGGCCACAGAGCAGCCACTTCCATGATGTGCTAGATACCGCCCTTGGCATTGCTGCGGTGGCCTGTGCCCCACGCTACACCACTATCAGCACAGTTGATACTGTGGTTCCCACCAGCACCCACTGCCAGAGATTGTCTTTAGAATTTTTTTTTAATGTTTTATTTATTTCTGAGAGAGAGAGAGACAGCGTGAGCAGGGGAGGGTCAGAGAGAGAGGGAGACACAGAATCTGAGGCAGGCTCCAGGCTCTAAACTGTCAGCACAGAGCCCGACGCGAGGCTCAAGCCCACGAACCGTGAGATCATGACCTGAGCCGAAGTTGGACGCTTAACCGACTGAGCCACCCAGGTGCCCCCAGGGATTGTCTTTAGGACCTCTGCTTTGTAGCTCTGCTTCGTGACTGTCAGAGTCCATGGTGCAAGAGTCAGACTGATAGAGCTCACATTGTGGGCCTGTCCCCAGAAGCAAGTTAGGCTTGTAACGAGAGTATGGAGACTTTTCAGTCTCCAGAGTTGACACACAAGTTCTGCTTTGCCACAAAGAGAGGAATTCTCTGAGGAGGAATGGGTTTCAGAAACGGCACAACCCGCAAGGATAAGAGGTCTCTTGCAAGATAGCATTTGTAGTTCCCTCTCTTGGGATGTCAAAATACACTCCGGCTGTTGTCTTGTTGAAGGTAGGAGCAAGGGAACGTGTATTTCTCTCAACTTAAAGGGAGTAAAGTATTCACAGATGTTGAGTCCGAACTCACATGTACTCACACACGATGAGGGTTGATATGGAAGAAATTAGCCTTGATGAGATTTAACCGCTTTCTGATGTTGCACGGAAAAGTTGAGCCCTTTGTTTTCAGCTGGACTGATTTTATTCTGAGTATTATTATTCTAGATGTTGATATGTTTTTTTTTTTTCAGTGTCTTTCATATGCTTTTTGAGGTTTCCTCCTTTTCTATTTCTTGTCGTAAAAAATGATTGGGTTATTTCACATGACTCTTCTGTTTCAGAAAATATTCAGTTCATGTCTCTCAAGAAGAAAGCCCAGGCCTCTGCTCTGGCCTAATATCTACTGTCTAACTGAGACTCAACATACTTTTGTTTCTCACTCAAACTTTGTTGTGTAATATAAATATAGTTATATAATGTATAATATTGAGGTCTTTTTCTGGCCTAATAGTGTGTTAAGTGCTACTTGTGCATTAAGCATTAAAATAATTTTTTGCTCTTTATATCTTATTGGAAAAGAAAGGCTCATGCTTCAGTTAAGGAAAAAACCAGCAGCGTCATATAATTCTTCAGAGCATAATATTTTTATAAATATTCCCCATAAAAAATCATTAGAGAGAAGTAGAAAGATAAGAGAAATGGTACTTTAAAAGTATTTGACATCTGGTTGGAATTGCTATGTTATTTGATTATTGAAAACTTCTTCGGAGGGGTTGAGGGAATTTTAACATTTCATTTGGCAGTCAGATAAGAGATGAATTTAACTGGCCTTCGGTACTTCTGGCCCATTCCTGAGAGCTAGCTTCTGAGAGGAAGGAGGCGGGGAGGAAGAAGGCTTTACTTACACTCCATGAAGGATGATTCAGGTAGACAGCCCGAATTATGTGACTTATTGGCAGCAAGTAGGTTTTGCCTGAGTGGATTATTGCAAAATGCTTTAGCTGGGGACAGCTTTGAAAACCACTCATCAATAACAGATGGTACCTTGGTATAGCAGCATGGGTACCCTCGAGTGCTTTCGTCCAGGAAATTTGAAGGAACCTATTATCTCTCACCTCCTCTAACCACCTCTTCCTTCACAGGTGACCTTTCTTACCTAAAGACCTCAAATGTTTATCACGAACCTGCCACTTCGCACTGGGTATCAATTATTAAACAATACCCGCTGCAGGACTGCGACTTTCAGTTGTCTCAGAAATTGCAAAGACCAACATTTGTCTTTGTTAACCCACTGAGTGATTCTTTGTCTTCAGTCATAAGTGAAAGGATCAAATTAGGGATTTCTAGATTGCCAGATCACATTAAGGTTAAGCAAAACTCCAGATTTTCCCAGAGTTACTTTGGCTCTAGATGTTGCTTATTTGAGATAGGAACTTAGACGAAATGTTCTAACAGGGCTAAACATGTAGGCAAGTGGACCCATCTAGGGGCATTAGGTTATAACTGTCCCTACTCGGGCCCATGGTAACCTGGGTCCATGGATACTTGGGAGGTCCATGGAAAATGTTTAGGGTATTTGTGAGTCTATTCAAAATGTAAGCAAAATTTGGTGTGTATTTTCTTGTGTGTATTTATTTTCTTGAGGAACATCCATACTTTTGATTGGATTCTCAAAGGGATCCAGGTCCTGGAAAGCATTGGAAATATTGCTCCATAGCAAATAGCCACAAATCTGTCTAAATCCAGGGTGTCTTCAGCCTTGAGCAGAGCCAGGTTAAAGGAAAGAAGAGAGTTAGCTTCCTGGAGTGCCCTCTATAAGGAATGCTAAATCATTGCTGGAATAAATTGAAAAAGAAATGCAAATTCATCTCACTTCTGGACATTGCCCTTGAGTGAAATTTAAAATGGAGGCTTTTCTGACTTTTGAGGATTTTTGTAAAGCACCCTTGTAGTCATAGCCAAAATTCTGGAATTAAGTAATGAATATAATTCTAAGTATCCTGGAAACCTAAGTGGCTATTTTTTCAAGAAGAACTGCAGTTGAGTAACCACAAATAATAGTAACAAAAATTTGTATTTACTCCCATCTCTCATCAAAAGCATATCCATGCCATACCATATTTCTCATCATTTCCGCTACAAATCTGTAAATCCTCATCCCTTCACTGGGCACCCTTCCATATTTTAAAAAAAATTTTTTATGTTTATTTATTTATTTTGAAAGAAAGAGGGGGAGCCTGAGAGGGGGAAGGGCAGACAGAAAGAGAGAGGGAGAGAGAAAATCCCAAGCAGGTCTATGCTGTTGGAAAATCTCCTATGGACAGGAGACATGACTAAGCCATTTCTCCTGTCCATGAAGGTGCAGAGCCCAACTCAGGGCTTGATCTCATGAACGGTGAGACCATGACCTGAGCCAAAATCAAGAGTTGGACGTTTACCCCACTTAACCAACTGAGTCACCCAGGAACTCCACCCCTCCATATCCTCTACCCCAGTCCCCGCTACTTATGCTATTGATTTTCCTCTCTGGCCCTCTCCCCATGGTTTTGCTCTGTATTATGTAGATCAGCATGGTGGCTTTGGCTTAGTCATTTCTCCTGTCCATAGGAGATTTTCCTATGGGCTGCCCCTTCCTGAGCCTGCCACTTCCACCCATATTTTATATTTGACATCGTAAGTATTCTAGTAGCAGATTTGGGAAAGACTCAGATCAGGAACCGGAGAGATGGAAAAGTAAGAAACACCCGCTTCTAAATCTTGTTCTGGTTGCACATGGCAGAGTGCTGATTACAAGAAACAAGCGATTTCTTTCATTACTTGATTTTTGAAGCCATTTAATATGCCTCCCAGGTAGTTTTCTGATTTGGAAAACCACAAGAAAAAATAGAAATGTTTAATGCTTTCCAGAATTCTTGTTTTAGAATTCTGCTTCAAATTGTGGAGATGAATTTGTAAGTGAATCTGATTCTGGATGTAGTTTTCATTAATTTAAAATCTGTTTCCCTCTATCCCTACTCAGAGTTTGGGCTTGTACAGATCTTTCTGCCTGAGCCAGATGTCATGCAAGACCCCGGTGAAATGGAGATGAAAAGACCCATTCCAGCTTTCAAGGACTGGCTGTCAGATAAGTGGGTGATTGCAGTATGTGAAGATAAATGCACCCACGGGGATATGTATATTGGGCAATGGGAAGCGATTGTGGGAAGCATCAACATTTGTCTACAGGAGGGGAGCCTTGAGCTAACTCCTGGAAAATGAACAAGCATTCGGCTAATGTGAGAGGTACACAGTACACAAAAAAATGTAGGCACGAGATGGCATGTAAAATAGGGCACTTGGGTGGCTCAGTCAGTTGAGCATCTGACTCTTGGTTTCACTTCAGGTCATGATCTCACAGTTCGTGGGTTCAAGCCCCACATCAGGTTCCCTGCTGAAAGTGTGGAGCCTACTTGGGATTCAGTCTCTCTCTGCCCCTCCCCAATTCATGCTTTCTCTCTCTCAAAAATAAGTAAATAAACTTAAAAAAAAAAAAAAGAAAAGAAACCAAAGGTGGTTAGTCAGATACTTTTAGTCTTCACAGTAAGGGACCTTTGTTTTTCTCCTGGGGGATTCTGAAACTTGGAGCCACTTATCTGTAGCCAGCACTGTGCTGCTTCTCAAAGTGGCATGGAGGCTAACTGGGTGGGTTCAGAGATCAGCCTGCCAGGTTCTTTTGTTCGTGCTAGTGTAGTGACATAGGACAGTTTCCCTGGCTTCTCTATCACTTTTCTCATCTATAAAATGGGAATGATATTGCATCCTTCACAGGGGCGCTGTGAAGATATAATGAATCTATGTATGACATTTAGAACTGTACCTGGCATAGGCATTAGAGTACAAAAAACATCAACTGGTATGTGCATTCCCTTTCAAACATCAATAAATGGAATGTTCTGCAACATTCCAAGGTTTGATCTTCTAACAAGGTTGGCCCTGGGAGTAGATATGTGGATCAGACACCTCTTTAAAAGGTTTATGTTGTTGTTGTCGTTTCAAATTTTTACTTATTTATTTTAAGAGAGACAGAGCACGAGTGGGAGGGAGCACAGAGAGAGGGAGAGACAGAGAGAATCCTCAGTAGGCTCCGCTTTGCCACCACAGAGCCTGACGAGAGGCTTAATCCCATGAAACCCTGAGATCTTGACCTGAGCTGAAATCAAGAGTTGGACACTTAACTGACTGAGCCTCCCGGACACTTCTTTATATGTTGCAAGAAGAGTAGTGAAACTGTTCTCTATTCCACCGTATTTCCCTACTTGGAGTGGGGATACCCACTGATTAAACCTTACTGGTATATGAAGATAGTTGATAATTAAACCATTATTAAGTACTAACATCTGCTTGTCTGATATGTTATCCAATCTGTTTATCTTATGTGTTATTTGATAAGTTATCAGAGATGGGAACATAGTCTAAAGGGAATGGGTCACAAATCTGCTAAGTCAAAAGCATGAATGAAAAGGGAAGGAATACAAATTAAATTTTGTTGGTAGCATATTATATAATTTAAACCTTGTTCACAACATAAATATTATAGCTATTGTTTATAAAACACTTTAAGATGATATCTCATGGGATAGTTAAAACTATCCCAAGAGGTGTAGGTAGAGCATCTTTTACTATATTTTTTTTAATGTTTATTTATTTTTGAGAGAGACAAAGAGTGTGAGCAGAGGAGGAGCAGAGAAAAGGGGACAGAGGATCCAAAGTGGGTTCTGCGCTGACAGCAGAGAGCCCGATGTGGGGCTTGAACCCATGAGCCATGAGATCACTACCTGAGCCAAAGTCAGACCTTGTACCGACTGAGCCACACAGGTGCCCCAAGCATCTTTCACTGGTAACAATACATTCAAAATAAGGAAGCCAAGGCACAGGTGAAGACAGATGTAGCAACTTTTGTTCAAATGCCTCTTCCCACCTCATGCTTCTCATCAAGCTCTGTAGTGTTTTATTGAGAAGGAGAGAAGTGTCTAAAATCCACTTTGGGGAGTTGTATGGCTTCTAGAGGAGCACTTGCTATATTTGTCAAAAAGTTATAGTCCCTGGTAGTATCCTTCACTGAGTATCTGCTGCCTGGGGCAGGGAACTTGCTTGGGATATATGTATTATTCATATTTACAGTCTTGCCTGCTATAACAAGACTTTAGAGTTGCTACCTCATGTTTACAGACACATAGCAACAACAAGGGACAAAGGCATGGGCTTGGAATTTATCCCGTGGATATTTTTACAACCTATGCTGTGTGTAGAGTCACCATGGAGGACTCAAAAAGCATATAGATGAGTTGGGGAAGGTGTGAACTGTAGCTATAAAAGGTTAAAGAAAAATAAAATGAAGTTAGATGAATAAATGAAAATATCTTTAGATACCATGATTCTGTAGGTACTATTGAATAAGTGGAAATAAGCATCTGATAACGTCTCATAATCTCAGTTTCCATTTAAAAATGTGCATCACTCATGAGCCTACCAGTCTTTCATGATTCAGAAAAATCCTTATAGAATAAGCATATGGAGAGAAAAGAAATTAAAGAGAACTGAAGATGGAGACAGTGGAGCCTCAGCTCCATGAGATGAAGGACCAAGCCTGAATTATTTGGTAAATCCTTGGGCCTTAGTATAATACTTTAGTAGATGCTCAATAAATATTTGCTTGGCTAAGGAATGAGTGGGTGCATGGGGAAATGCTGGAGACTATCATAGGATTGGAAAAGCATACTGTAATATGTAGCAAGGTGGGTGCAGTCTTTTTATCTTTATGCTTGGCAGGATAGCACGTAAATAGGTGTTCTAGAAATGTGGAAGGAAGGCAGGAAGGAGTTAAGAGAGGGAGTTAATACCATAGGATCGTAGGACTGGAAGGAAGTTTGCAAGGTCATTGGTCCTTCCCTTAAGACTCAAGGAAAAGTCTGAGAGTAAAACAAAACAACCAAACCAACGAACAACCAACCGAATAAACAAAAAGCCTCAAATTGGTGACATTTAACATTGTTAACCAGCCTGATACAAAGAAGCAAAAGGCCTGGAGTTTGAGAAAGATTTAAATTGAAGTGCACTTGAATCCTGGTTTTGCCTTTTCTCCTTCTGTAATCTTATACAAGTTGCTGTACTACGGGGGCCTCAGTTTTGTCACCTCTTCGAGGGGGATGAGTTACTATGCTACAGTTTTTATAAAGATTAAATAAGATAGCACATTAAAATGTATTCAGTCGTTTAATAAATGTTTGTAAAAGAAATTCCTCAAATAGATTGAACTGTGTGATGTTAATAACTATGCTAAGGAAAGATTTTTCTCTCGAATCTTTTAGAAGGAGAAATGCTAACCCAAATCACAAGTATGTTTTCTTAAAATTCAATTTATGGAAAAACCTAGTGCTTTTGGTAGATGGTATGTCTCAGGATTTTGCATCCTAGAGAAAGTGCTTTAAAAAAGTAATAGAACATGGTAGTGTAAATTATTTTGCAACAGGCTGTCATATTCTATCACAAAAATTCTTCAATATTTAATTAAAAAAATTCCAGCAACTTAAAATTCAAGACATGTCAAGGACATTAACTGAGGATGTAATAGGAGAGTAACTGTTGGAGGGGATTGACTGGCAGCTCCAAGGCCAGACTTTCTCTCCTGGTTCAGATTACTGGGGAGGCTTTGAACAAATGGATCTAGCTGTTGTATTGGATGCCTATGGTTGCAAGTGTAGATATCAGTGTCTATTTTGATGTGCTGTCCCTGTCTGAGTTTGGAGAGTCAGAAATGGAAAGAAATGAGAAGGCCTGTCAGAGCTAACAGCCCAGGAATCTCTTGGGATGTGTGTGAAGGGTGGCCTTCAAATCTGCAGGGGTTACAGCTGTGCTAGGAGATATATAAGGTTTTAAGAACATTAAATATATGAAATATGTCCTTTTAGTTTCTTATACTATGTGCAGTGCCAGTGCCAGCCCTGGGCTCAGGGACAAATCTACTGACAAGTGATTAATACCAGGGAGAACCATCCAAATCCAGAGATATACATAATTCTCCGTCCATCTCTTATTGGTTGACAGTCATTTGGATACGACATGCCAACCAGGTCAAGTGTGGTCATAGCAGAAGTTGAGTTCCAGTTTATCCTTGCCCCCAGTGCTCTGTCATTTAAGGGATCCAAGAGGGAACGGAGATTTGTTTTATCACACACCGTCTTTGTGAGCTGAGCATGACAGTTTCTTCCTCTCTCCCCTTCAGAGTGATTTCATCAAGTCAAACAAGGAACTATCCAGCCACCTTTTCCCCAGGTATCCGTCCACCTACCCTGACCTTAAATAACCCTAACACCTAACTAAAATCAGAAAAATAGACACAGGAAAAAATTATAACCAGGATGTTTCTTTATGATCATGCAGTTACCTACCCACACCTCATTTTAAAGGAGAGAAAGTTGAGGACTTGGGACGGGATGTAATCATATAACTGGCTTATAATCAGAATCCAGTCTAGAGCCCAAAGCTCTTGACAACCAGGCCAAAGTATTTCCTAGTATTCATAGTTTGAGAAGCAGGGTGATCTGAAGATGAGTTGAATAGCACAAAAGAAGAAAACTAGGAAAAGCATATAAAGAGAAAGTCTGAGCAAGAGACATTTGCAGACTGAGTGCAATTCTAAGAAAGCAAAAGAATTTGATAGACATGTGAATACAGTGAACATTAAGGAGTATGTTAACGTTTAAGTGTTAAAATTAAAGGAGTCTGTTAAATATTAAAAGCAGTGAGCACTGATGGCTCTCCAAGGAGATGAATGAATGAATGATTGAATGAACCAAAGGTGTTTTTGTCTTGATATTTCTTGTTCTGGAAAATCTAGTACAGAACTAGTTATATACAAGGTGGGGAGGAGGGCAGTTAAAGTCTGTGTGAGCCTCCCATCTCCATGAGCTTGATCTACTGGAAAATAGACACATGCACCATTATGGGGAGCTGGAGGCACAGATTCTGGTCTGTCTGCATATGGCTTATTTAATGTGAAGGGAAAAATCAATGGAACTGAAATAAAAAAAAAAAAGGAAATTTTACTTTATGCTTGTCAAGAATTGCCAAAGATTTGAGTTATAGGAGAATAGCTTTGAATTCCCTGGGAATGACTGACCAGTTGGAACATCCCAAGCCCTCTGATTGTCCATGAAGCGTATTTAATCAAATGGCTAACTGGTCAATCATTCTGTTAATGGGTCAGTTCAGTCCAAATGGTTCACTGGTAGGCTACAATGAATATAGGCATTGTGTCTTCTCATCTGTAGATTCTGGGCAATGCCAACTTCCCTTATTGGATAAATAGTCCTTTGAGGTTATGATATTGGAATGTATTGACTCACGTGATACATCTACAAAGTGAAATTCTTAGATGAAGTGGTAAAATTTGGCAGCAATCAAATGCTGAATAAGGAAGACCACTGGACTAGGCAGGTTCCAGACTATACAAATCATGGAAAAATGTGCTTTAGAATAGTGTCCAAGATTGCAGGCTCCACATGTGAACTGCCTAGTTTAAATTATGCCACTGTCGTTATTGGGTCTTTGAACAGATCGCTTAACCGTTTGCTGTTTCAGTTTCCTCATCTGTAAAATATAGGAATAATAATTCCCTTCCCCTCAGGATATTGTGAAGATTAGGAAATATTTATGAAGGGCTTAGAAAGAGGGTGTCACAGAAAATAAGTGCTCTATAACTATTAATATTATTAATTGAATTACTGCTAATTAATAATATTAATATTATTTAAATATAGATAGCCCTGTTGACATAAGAAAATGATGGATGAACATGACAATGCTTTAAAAACATGCAGCAACATCAAACTGTGACATTAAGATTATTAATGGTAGTATTAATATTACTAGAGGCAGTGATTGAGGGAATACAAGCAAAAAATCTTTTGGGTGACTTAATTTCCCTAGAACACCAAGTAACAGTCAGCTGGAAACTTGGTAGCATAGGGCTTTTGTCTTGGAGTTTAGAGGGCAGGTTGCTGGTTCACTGGTTCAACGGGCACCACAGAACAACTACACATATCATTGAGCTTCTACTATAAGCTCAGAGGTTAAAGAAATATGGATAAAATATGGTTCCTGTCATCAAAGACTAAATAGAATACCAGGGGAGAATAACATAAAATAATGTAAACCACTATTTCTCCTCCAAAGGATAAGAGCCATATTATTTTCTCAGAGAAACCATCTTTAACTGCAGTTAGTTAGCCCTATGTCCCCTTCATCGCTGTCCTGCCTCCTCTCTCTCTCTATCCAGCCTAGGCATCCTTACTGTACATCCTAACACTCCACATTCTTATCCTTTTTAGCGTTTATTATCATGTAAATTTAAAAATTGTTTTTGCGGGGCGCCTGGGTGACTCTGTCAGTTAAGCACCCAACTCTTGGTTTCAGCTCAGGTTATGATCTCATGATTTGTGAGTTTAAGCCCTACATTGGGTTCTGCGCTGGCAGTGTGGAGCCTGCTTGGGATTCTATCTCTCCCTCTTTCTCTGCCCCTCCCCTGCTCACTCTCTGTCTCTCTCTCAAAATAAATAAATAAACTTAAAAAAATTGCTTTTGCAATTTTCCATCCCACTTGACAATAATTTCTTGAAACACCAGACCACGTCTGTCCTTCTTACTGCTAACTCCCCAGTGCTTAGCACTACACCAGGCAGAAAAGTACTTTATAACTATTTGTAGAAAGAATGAAAGTGGAGGGTCCTTCCTGGCAGAGCTGAGGAAAGGTACACAGATGAGGAGCTGGGCTTTGAAGGGTACAGAGGAGTTCCATGGCGGAAATGCACATATAACCATTTAAAACCAACTGTGCATTTCCATATAACTAAGCTGTCTGACTTATTCCAACCACTTGGATCCACTGTTCAGCTGAAATGTGTAATCATTTTGACATTTTGCAGAAATATTTACTAAGCAAGATAATCTGGCTACTATAACTAGGTCAGGCATCTGAGTTCATGGTCTATTTCTTCCAGCTAGGAGCTCAGCACATGTCGCTTAAGTCATGTGATCTCAACATCCATATCTATATAATGGAAGTTGCAACAATCATCCTCACTGAGCTTTTGAGAGCATTGAGCCAGTATATAAAGGGGAAACCTTCTGTAAACAGCAGGCATATATGAGTATTATTAGTACAGTTGGCCATAACTCCTTATTAGTATACTTGGCCATACCTGTGTTTACAAAAGTAATAATCCCAACGATATGATGAATCATGTGGTCATAAAAGGAGGTCTGATGGAAGTCCCTAGAAGTGACAAGTCAATGTGTTTTACAAACCCAGGTTCTCCCTTAAAGAGAACCAGCACATAACAAGACAGGAGCTTGACAGCTTTCCCTTTCCCTGAATCTGGGCCAGGCCCATTGCCTGAATTTTATGTTAAATAATAAAAGCACTGACATTAAATCTGTTGCCACGAATCAACAACCTATTTAGGGTAAGGTATTATGGCACAGCGGTCCCCAAGCAATGTGTGTTTTAAAAAAAATATGCTTAAAACTGCAAGTGCTTTGTGTGGCTGCTTCGCAAAATCACTAGAGCTGAAGTATTTGTATTTTAATGTTTATCCCCAAACTGGCCTGCTGTTTTCAAATTGCCCAGGAAACGAAATGTTGAAAATGGAAGGAAACCAGCACAAGCTAGATTTAGAAATGCAGTGTTAGTAAAGCAAGCTGTGGGGTTCTGATACCTTAAGAGCACCATAAAATGCTCATAATTAAATAACTGTTTTTCTTAACACAGCTATTCCTATTTTTCCCCCAGCCACTTATATAAAAGCATTTAACGTTCATTCTTTCATTACCAACCAGAGACTCTTGTAAAGAGGTAGCTGGTTCCAGAAATTGTTAAAAATATTTTAATAATGGTGTCCTTTACAAGAGGAAAAATGTATTAGGAAACAAAATCAGGCTCTAGATACTTCCTGTGGCTATTTTTATTGGCAATTGGCCCACAAATGATTTATATGGAGGAGAATCATGCCATGGAGCTGCTACCTGAACAGGGATGGTAAAAGCAATAACAAAATGCATTCTGGTTATTGGTGTCACAGAGACGATGGTAGAGCATGAGACTACCAGTAGCTGAAGAAAGAGACAAGTTTGCTGGGGAACTGTAACATGCAACAGCCGGGTTTCCAGATAATTAATGGAATGAAGGAAGGGGATGAAACCAAAATCAGCTAGCATTTAAAGCACTCCTACCATGGATCGGCATAATGTATACAATATTTTGAAAGCCTCACACCAACTGTATGAGCTGAATGTGCAGCCGAGGCTGAAACAGCTTAAGTAACTCTCAAGGTTGCACAGGGAGGAGGTAGCAGAGCTAGTGGGATGTCTCATATGTGCATGACTCTCGATCCTGTTTGTTCTCTGATATTCAGTGAATAATACTGAGGTAGCAAGTTAAGGTATGAATGAAGTGGGGAAGTGTTCTGAGACTGACAGATTCCACGGGAAGGGAAAATGCTGTTCAGTGGTATTTCCCCACATATGGTCCTGGGTCATCTGCCTCAGAAGCATGTCAAAAGTTTGCAAAAAATGAAAAATTCCAGATCTTTCCACTGTGGATTATGGAATCAGATTCCTTAAGTGTGGGGCTCAAGGATATAAGGTTATTCATTTATTCACCAAGAACCTAAGTTGATTCTCATGCACACTTAGGAACCAGCCATAACCACCAGTGTGTCTTAATTTGTTCTCTATGCTTAACTTAATGAGACTGTTCTCCGAGGAGATACCTCTCATAGTGCTGTCAGTTAGTGAAACACATTTTCAGAAATGCTCTTCATATTTATGTATTTGTAAACCTGTCTAACTCATCTGTTGTGTGAACAGAGGAGACCTAGGAACATGAGTTTGAAGTTATTGTAAATATCTTTGCTGTGGTATGATGGCAATTTCTAAGAGGCATTCAGTAGGTATTCATGTTCTTATATCCAATGGGAAATCTTTTTTCAGCTCACACTTTAATCAGGAAGTAATTTTTCCCACAAGAGCGATGTATTGTCCATTGCTGTGTAACAAATCATTACAAAACTCAATGCCTTACAACAACGAAAAAGATGCATATGAAGGACAGCCAGAAAGACAAAGCCAACCTCAAAAGATCATATATGATATAAATTATATAACATTCTTGGCAAAACAAAATTATAGTAATGGAGAAAATATCAGTGGTTGCTAGGGGTTAGGGGTGATGTAGGGGATAGGGGTGATGTAGGGGTTAGGGGTGATGCAGGGGATGGGTATGACAGTAAAAGGGTAGCACGAAGGAGATCTTTGTGGTGATAGACAAGCTCTATATCTGGTTTGCTGTGGTGGTTAGAAGAATATGCCATGGGTAAGATGGCATAAAACTACACACATATGCTACCTGCTTTTATTTTTGGTTTTGATTTTATACTATAGTTTTATAAGATGTAATCATTGGGGGAACTGGGTGAAGTATACATGGGACCTCTCTGTAGGAATCCTGCAATTTCCTGTGAATCTATAATTTCAAAATGAAAACGTCAAAACAACTTAAAAAAACCTATAAACAATTGTTACTCATAGTCTCCATTGATCTGAAATATAACAGTGGGTGTGTCTGGCTCCAGGTCTTTTGTGAAATTTCAATGAAGCTGTGGGCTGGAGCTGAGGAATCATCTGAAGGTTGCATGGGAGGGTAATCTGCTTCTAAGCTCCTTCATGTGACTCTTGGCAAGATTCAGTTCCTCACGGATTGTTGGAATGAGGACCTTGGTTCCTCACTGGTTGTTGGCTAGAGTTCTCCCTCAGTTTCTTACCACTGGGGCCTCTCCAAAATCAGCTCACAACATGGCAGCTGGCCTCTCTTAAAGCAAGTGAGAGAGAGCAGGCGAGCACTCAGCAACCATAGTCTTCTTAGAATCTAAACTGGGAGGTGACATCCCATTCTTTCTGTGATATTCTCTTTATTAGAAGTGAATCAAAAAACCCAGCTGACACTCAGAGGGAGGGAGTTACACAAGGAACATTAGGAACTGGGGATCATTGGGAGCCATTTTAGAGGTTGTCTACCACAAGGACTTTAAAAAAATATCTTTTTTAGATGCAACATGAAGAAATGATCGAATACACAGTGATCAGATTAGAGGAAGTCTGATATAGTTCTGGCATTGAGTAGCCATTCTGAGGTTAATAACTGAGGCAGCCAACTGGTATCTTTTAATCTATTAAAAGAAGCAAACTCCACAGCAATAACAATGTCAAAGACTACTGAGAGGGACATTGGTAAACTCATAAGCAAATATCAAAGATTTCTTGCAAATAGTAGTAAAGACCCTGATATGAAGAGTAAATAGTAGGGTATTTATTTCAAGGTATACCTGATGATACTTTTGCAGGCTGTAAGACTAGAACCAAGGTGAGGATCACCAACAAGCCATTTATATCTCTATGCTTCGCTTGCTGAGATCATTGTCATGAGGACTGGTCTCTCTCCAACACAGGGTGTGCTAGTTGTCTATATTAATCAGGCGAGAAACTTCTGAAGCCTTCTAGTCTGACAGGCAAGATCTTCTTCCCACAGAGACATAAATCATCATTTGCTGTGGCCAGAATTGAACTTGGACTAAGAATTGGAATAGGGTTGTCCTGCCACTGGTAGCTAGATGGGCCCTTGGTAGTTGCATACTGTACCCATGGCCTGCTGGTAGAATATTTGGGCTCTCCTCCAAAAGCCCGGACTTGCAATGTGTCTACTCCATGGGCAGTTTATCCCACAAGATGATAGATAATGGTGTGACAGACTCAGTTAAGTGTTAACTAAATAAGTTCTCAACAGCCTGCTCTGGAGTATTGAGCATTGAGGAATGGCTAGAGCATTTTCTCTAGAAATGAGTGTTGCCAGCAGTTTTGGATATGGTGTAGTGATCTTAATGGGGCTTAGTGAGTCTTCTGTTTAGTCAGTAAGTGCTGAATGCCAATGGTGGAAAGGACTTGCTGGCTAAGGGAGTCAGGATAATGGTGGTGATGATGATACATGCATGCTTGAACACATGTACATGTGAGCATGTGATGTATGTACCCCATCTCAGCCATTTTCTACCACCACAAGTGGTAATAGTTGGGACTATGACCCTCTTGCTCATCATTGTACTTTGGCATATGTTAGCCATTCAATAAATAAATTGAACGTATTCTTGAGAGTTTCATATAATTTCTGTTCTTTTAAGATGCAAGGGCTGAAGAATCAGGGCCACATAGATAATTGACAGGTGGGTTGTCTGACCTAGTGTGGTTTGGCAATGAGATGGATACAAGGTATAAAGCCAAATGAAACACAGAGGGGACCCATGAAAGAGGAGGCTGGGTATACATTATCAGGGTATTTCCGGAAGCAAAATGCAGGGTGAAAGCCTTAACTTCCCATGATGGCAGATGTGATTGTGATGGGTACATGTAAAGGCACAGGCTGGAGAAAAAGAAATGATGGTTTAGTGAAGTCAGACTATTCTTAAGCAGTAGAAACTTATTTTGTATCAAACTGTGTTGAAGCAGAGGTGTTGAAAATAGCAGAGGAACTTTCTAATGTTGACAGTTGTGAATTGTGTTTATCAATCCATTAACAACTATTATGATCAGTGGCACAAAAAATGTAATGTACTGCCAGAGCTTGAGAGCCTAAATAGTTAACCTGTAGTATTTTGTTTCCAGAATGGTATGTGTTAGAAGCACGTACTGCTGAGATGTGTTTGTGTCAGGATGAAGTGGGCAAACTAGCTACTTGGTATTGCTGCTGGTAAAGACAGCTGTGTGCTTTGGAGAAGTGGGAGTCAACTTCTCTAGAAGCCCTTCCTACAAGGGGCTATTTCAGTGTCTCTGGAGTTGCTACAGGGCTCGACACTTAAGTGGAAATTTCCCGCTGCCACAACACTGGCGGAGGGAGGTGGTGTTCACCAGTGGCTTTGTTTCTCTCTTTTTTCCTGGCCACAGTACTAAATGGTACCAGACCCTTTTCATTTAGGTGGAGCCACGCGCCATAGTGTGGGCAGAAGGGAGGGTTGCCGTTTCGTCGACTGGCCCATAAAGTCTTCCATGCATGATCCTCTGCCTGTGATGTGAATGACGAACAAAGTGTTACTGTGCTAAGCGATGGAGATTTGGGGATATTTGTGACAGCAGTTAGCCTTCCCTGACTAATACAGCCATTGTTCCACAAGACAAGGTCTGAAGTCAGGTATTTTCCCAAAATATCTGATGGTTCTGAGGACATGCTTCATTGCCTAGGACACAGGAGTACAGTGCAGGGTGGCCCCCAGCTTGTATTTATAAACAGAAAACAGTTTAATATAAGCGAGGGAAACGAGACAATTTACGCTTGAGCACTGACAAGTAACCTGTGGTTTCAGGTTTCATTTGTGTGTGTGTGTGTGTGTGTGTGTGTGTGTGTGTGTGTGTGTGTGTGTGTTAATGTGATGCCAAAATATTAGTTTGATTAAAATGTGCACATTTCACAGTATTTGGTTACAGGCTAGTCAGTCATAGTATTTAGTGTGAGAGATATTTTCTCTCGTCATAATGTCCTTTCATTATTTCACACCCTGTTTATATGAAAAATACAAAGTTGTATTGAACCTAAGATTCAGGGGTAGTGGGAATACTGGTGATAGACAAGCCTCTCATTTCAATGCAGAAGGATCAGTGATCAGGTAAAGGGAATTCTAGACACTAAGGGGGCGCTGGAGGGAACAGATCTAGCTACTCTTCCGCAGATGGGTAGTGCAACTGTCAGCAAGTCTTAGCAACGGATGTTCTTGACAAGTGCTAGTAAGAACCACAGAAATTTATAGGTTAGTATCCTGGTCAAATTTCCTGGAAGGTGAGCTTGAGATGGGGATTCTTGGGTTGGTGAGGCTGTTCTCACAAAGAAACCTGTAAGGAAGTGAGAGAAGCAAGATAAGACTGAGGAAGAAGCTAGCAAGATGTGGTTTCAGGGGGAAGTGGATCATCAACTTTATCTCAGTGAGAGCTTTGAAGCAGTAATGATATCATAGTTTTATTCCACCTTGAGGCATCAGTTAGTCATTTGCTGCAGACCATTGCCTGAGGTGAGGTGTATAACTTTCCAGACATTCCTGTACAGGGTTGCTCCCATTGACCAATGGCAATTCTCCAGAGAAAGATAGAGCTAGGGACCATCAGTAGCCATGGTCAGAGTTTCTGGGAGATAGGTGCACTGCCTTTACAAAGGGGATATAAATGGGGCTCTAATCATGTACTCCTGTCACCTGCTTGTATTACTCAGCTCTACTTATTTCTCACATTATATTTACTCCATTTATGCAAAGCTCCTCTAAGATTCTGATAGATCATAATTGCTAGGGAAACTTACAAGACTGGGAGTTGGTGAAGGTAATATCCCAAGGTCATAATTGGTACACATCATCCCTCTCCTACAATCCTTTCTGGATTCTCCTCTCATCTAGCACCTCTGCTGGTCAAAATGGCTTGGTTGTTTGTTCATCTGTGTGTGTGTGTGTGTGTGTGTGTGTGTGTGTGTGTGTGTGTTTAAGTCCCTAGTTCCCATGCTCTTATCTAGCTATGGTTGCTGTCCTTGCCTATTTACAACTAACCTGACCATGGTAGTGACAAGAGGTGCCCAGTCCATTCTCTGTGTTGTAAACATATTTCTGCTTTCCCTTGTGTGGGGAATAGCTCTAACTTTTTATGATAAACAAGGTCAGTTAACTCTGTACACATGGCAAATCTAACTTATAGGGCAGGAGCAGTAGTTTTAAGTTTAATGAGACTCTTATAGTATCCCTGATGGAAACATCCTTTCTTTGTGAATCACGACCTCTGTGACCACACAAAATAAAGTTACAGGGATGAGAAGCACAAATTCCTAACTAGGTCACTGAGAGTGATGGAGAACAGGACCATTCCTACGTTATCCCTTGATTCCTGGCCCTATGTCCAACCGACTGGTTGGACACATAGTATCACACCTCTCTCTGCCCTTCCCCCTGGAATTTGATATTGTTTTTAAAATTATTATCTTGGTTGAGAATTTCTGCCATCTGCTAAAGGTATCCATTCTGATTATACACTTGAGAACCAAAAAAATAGCATTTGGTGGTTCCATGTACCAGTGGACCTTCCAAAGGATTGTGATTTTCCTTTGGGGCAGTTGACTTCAGTCTGTTTAGCCATCCTTAATTTATTTTGATTATCTGGATGAAGCAGTATTCTTATGGATTGTCCATCTATCTTGCCTTTAATAACACCATGTTCGTTTAGGCATATCTGTAGATTGCTGTGGCTCAGAGCCTCCTGGCAGGATTCCAACCTACATGCCAATTAA
Source organism: Hyaena hyaena (assembly GCF_003009895.1). Taxonomy (NCBI): domain Eukaryota; kingdom Metazoa; phylum Chordata; class Mammalia; order Carnivora; family Hyaenidae; genus Hyaena; species Hyaena hyaena. Next base: position 3,675,562 of record NW_024080658.1, read on the forward strand.
GGGAATTATGCCCACCCTCCTTCTGATGGTTAAGTGCTGCCACCTGCCTTCTGTCTGTTTCGGACCCTTATCATCCCCATTGCTACCAGTGAGCCTAGTTTGGTAACAACATGCGTAACTGTCAGTTTTGCTCTGCAGAGGACAAACAATAAAGAGCTTCTCAACAGTGCTGCTGTCCCTGTCACCAGAGCCTTGGAAAAACAAATTATTCCCTGAGCCCTTCAGAGAAACATAGTCAGCTGATGGGTTCCTGACCAGGAGGATCCATTCTTGCATGCTCACTTCTCTGAGCTTTTTGACTTTTTACACTTTGCTAATGACATTCTGGCATTTCTTCTGCATTTAATATGGGCATTACTGGTGTGCTTGGGTAGCTCAGTTGGTTGAGTGTCCAACTATTGGTTTTGGTTCAGGTCATGATCCCAGGGTCATAGGATCAATCCCCATATTGAGATCCCCTTACCCCACCCCTGTCCTCCACTCATGCTCTCCCATTAAAAAAATAATAATTTTGCCTTTACTCTTTCCAAGCTTCTGAGAGCCATCCCTACAGTGTACCAGGGGCAGTGCTCAGGCTTTTACCAAGGTGTTAAGTCCTATGTCATGAGAGGTATCTTGGTATTGATAAATTATCCCCATCTAGCTTTATATTTCACCTCTTTTAACAATACCCTTAGCATCCTCAACCAGGCTTACTCTCTGTGTCAAGGTATGACTTTTCCCCTATCAGCGTCTTGACCTTGGTTTAGGAGACTTTGCCTCAATGCTGAGAATTCAATTCCCTGTGAAGTTTTCTAACTCTTACAGTTCAGTTCTGGGCTCAATTTTCAGCATAACTGGCCCCCCAAGCTGTAGGAGATAGGGGTCTTTTTAGATACTATCAACCAGAGAGGCTTTTTGATGTTCACACCTTGCTTTGAACTGTTGATGTATCTACCTAAATCTGCATGTTCTGTCTTCCTGAAGCAGCTACCTCATTTGACAGTCCTTGTAATTACTACTTCCTCAATACCTCTGAATGCCAGGGATGTTACACAGAAGCCAGTGCATACCCTTCTACCTAAATTACAACCCAGTTCATGCTAGGTGAAAAATGCAAGTACATAGCTATACATGTCAGGGACTTTCAATAACCCATCTACCTCTGGGGATGGGGCTTTGATTATCATTTATAGCTGAAAATGGGATTCTTGTGCAGTTAATTTATTAAGGGAGTGTTCTCAGGAGAAACCTATAAAGAAGTGAGAATGCAAGATATGACAGGGGATGAAGCCAAACAAAGATGAAGGGTCAGGTAAAGTCTAGTCTGCTTCTGCTCCTGCAGGGAGCTGTGGTGACTGACAACACAGACTTGCTCCAACTTCAGGCCAAGGGACATAAGGGGCCAGACTTTTGGATCCTTGAATCATTGTGTGTTTGCCTGTTTGGGTACTCCGAGGGTGGGGTTATCTAATTTCCCAGACATCTACAGCTGAGGTAACTCTTGTCCACTGATGACATTTTCCAGATAATGGTACATCTATGTGCCCTTAGAGGTTGGCACGCACAAAAGCCAGAGGTTGGGTGCACCAGCCTTCCAAAGGGATGTGGGCAAGGTGCCAATGAATTTATTATAGTGAGAGAGGTCTCTGCAGGCTGAGTGGTAAAGGAGGCTGCCATAAATATGGGGAGCCTTAAACTCTGTCTGAGAAGAGTTGAGTATTATGAACCATGAGCCTTGATACACTAGTTACTTTGGTGATGCATTCATTCATTCATGCATTCACTTATGCATTCATTCAGCAAATATGTCTTCCATGCCTATGTGTGTCAGATGCTGTCCCTCTTGGCACTGACTATATACCAGTGACATAGGAAGATGTGGTCCCTGACCTTGAAGGGGCTTACACCCCCGTTAGAGAGGGAAATAATTGCACCACTTATTACAATGGAATTTCACTTTGTGTGTGTGAACAATCACCTGTTAGATTATATACATTTAGAAAGAGAAAGATTTAACAGTTTCAGTGGGGTGGGTTCTTTTGCCCAACACCAACTGAATGAATGCATACCCTGAACTTAGCAGGAGACGGAAGATGTGAAATCAGTTTTCTCAGTCAGAACTTGGCCTCACAGAACCTAACTCCTGTGTTGAGTATTATTCTATGGATATTTATTTTTAATTTTTTCAGCTTAATTTTTAAGGTTAGCTTGACCACTTAATTGCTATTTCTAAAAAAAATTAAAACACAGACTGTGAGTGGAGGGATATCCATTTCTGGATATATGAGTAGGTCTAATGCATGTCACTGGATGTAAAATTTAAGCTGGGTCTAGATGTCTATAGTCTAGTCTACCTAATTTTCATAGGTGCCAGCCAGCCCCCAAACAATTCTGCATTGACCTTCATTTTTTTCTAAGTGCAGCCTGGGAGGAGCAATTTGAGCCCTGGAGTGGGGAGACTTTGCTTGGGGGAAATGATAGTTTCTTTAAGAGACAGCATTTAGGTTTGCTCAAGCCCAGACTGATTTGCTGATTTTGGGTCCTTGGACTCTGTTTTCCGCTGGAGAGAGAGAGAGCCCAGTCTTTGTATTGATTGGTTACTGCAAGTTTGAGTCAGATGATGTGCAGCAATGGGAGTATTGAGTTGTTGAGTTGTATTTGTGGCTTACTTAGAAATGAAAGCTTTTTATTGGATTATTGTGAGGATGGGTAATGAAGGCAAGTAGTCATTGAAGGTATTGATGGCTTTGTGTTTGGAATCAGGAACTAGGGTACACAGGGCTTGTTGATATGCTAGATTTAGCCATAAAGTATGAATGAGAATTAATTGGTGAAATGCTTGTTAATAGATCATCATAACGCATTCTTTCCTTGTCTATTGGAGAAAATTTCAGCCTTTGAAAAGGAATTTAGCAAGATCAATATTCCGTTTTGAAGCATATTTAAAAAAAAATCTATCAGGGTCAGAGAAACTATGGAGTTACATGACATCTACTGACGGTGGGGAGTATCACAATTTAGGCTGTGCTGAGAGATGATCTCCCCCACCTATAAATATTTGTAACAAATATCTGCATGTGGATATACTGTGGCTCTGGCCTATGAAACTAGAAACCTAGTACCAAAGTTCCCTAGTCAGCTCTTACTCTTGCGGAAGATTGGATGGGAAGTGGTTGGACCCAGGAGCTAGTGTTCGATTTAACTTCTTTCACATTGAAGGATGATGCCAGCAGCCTGCTTCTAGCCCTGCCAGAGAGCAGCCTACACGAGATTTGTGGGCTGTATTGTACACAGGAGCAAAACACATCACTGTCATTCTACCAGAGGGGTGCTGCTCACTTTCGTAGACAGAAATCTAGCATAACTCATAGAATTTGGGACTCTGTGTCTAGGCAGAGAAAATTAGATTCCCAGCATAGGAAAGGGATTAAGGTCCTTGCTCTGTCAGTTATCTGTTGCCACAATAATGCTGCATAAAAACAACCATGAACCTCAGTGGCATATGTTAATAAACATTTAGTTTTCACTCACGTACCTATGGGTCGGTGAAGTGGTATTACTATTCTGGGTCAAGCTTGGGTGACCTCATCTGAACTCCTTCTTGTGTTTGTGGCCAGCTGGCAGGGTGTCTGGGGGCTGCATGTCTCAGGTGGCCTTGATTTTCCTCCACATGATCTCTCATCCTCCAGTAGACTAATCCACAGTTGCTTGGCAGGTGAGCCAAGGTCTAAGAGAGCAAAGGGAAGCACTCAGAGCCTGTTGAGGCTTGGATTTGGAACTGACAGGCATTCACCTTCTCTGCATCCTTTTGGCTAAAGCACATCACAAAGGCAATCCAGAGTGAAGGGCATGGGAAGAGCTACAAAACTCCATGCAGAGGGCATGGATTAAGGAAGGCATGGAGAATTGGAGCCATTTTTGCAATCAATTTACATGCCTAATTGTGCAGGAAAGCTTTAGGTAAAAGGATAACTTATTACTAAGTGGTTCATGATAAGCCAGTCAAAATCAGACTAGCCCTTTTAAGAGGAATCAGTACTTCTGTCAGTCCTTTCCAAACAGATTTGTAGACCAGCCACCCTCTGACATAGGTAGTTTGTCTTTAGTATCCTGCTCACCTGCCTTTGATCCATCCTTCAGTTATTTTCCACTTTTCAAATCTGCTTTTCATCAGTGTTTAGAAAAAAAGCTTATAAATTATTTTCCACTGGGTAAAAATACTGATAAAGGCAAAGTGCATGGAGTCTCACTGGCCTTTTCATGGAGTGAATCAAAAGGAATGGAGTGCCAGGTGTAGAGTTTTAGGCATTGGATGGTACATTGATGCTGGGAGGGTCCTTCTCCTGGAATTGCTTCCTGTGGGAAAACAGAGCCCTTCAGTCAAAGATCTGGGTTCTGATGGAGCTAAAATGTTCAGTAGATGCATAGGTTTTGGCAATTTACTTGGCCTCTCTGAGCCACTCTACCTTCATCAATAAAATAGGAATAATAATATATACTTCAAGACTTACTTTAGAATTCATTTAGGTAATCTAATGCACTCTTTGCTGTGTCTGGCAAAAAGCCGACTCACAGCAAAGTTTATTTTCCCATCACCTCATCCCATATGACCCTCTGCCTTTGACTCGATGTACAGGTTGACTCTATGGTTCTGCTGAGAGTCATTGCCAGGGTAAAAGAGAGAAACAAATCTATACTGGGGATGTGTCTGTTGGCACACACTGTGTTTATTGGTCAGTGAGAATATGAGTGTGCCTGTGGGATGGTTCCTGCCAGTGAGGCATTTGTAGTTTGGTGGTACTTAGGACTGAGACTGAGAACTTGAGCCTCTGGCTATAGAGTTAAGTGCCCCATCTCTACTCACTGCCTTTTCCATGACCTTCACTAAGAATCTGATTGTTTAAGAACAAAATGCTCCACAGCAAGAATTGGCCGAGTCCATTTGTGGTTCAGCAATGGGCAGGGCCATAGACCTAGAAGAGGAAATTTATTGGATAAACATGAGTTAGTAGCGGAAAGCTGCCAATAAGATGCCTACTATATGGTAGGTCATTGAAATAATCGTTGTCTTCCTCTTTCCTGTAGTGGCCTCAGCTAAGACTCAAACATCAACTTTTGTCCCGATATAACGCACCAAAAGTTACAAACTACCCAATCATCAAACAACTAAATTGTGAGTTTTTTGAGGGAAACAACTTTTCTTTTTCTTCTGTTTGTCTCCTGCTTCACATATGCATTTTTAAGAAATGTATTATTCTAAAGGATAGCATGAGAAAGTTCTTTGGTAGTGATGGAACGATTCTGTATCTTGCTTGTAGTGGTTGTTATACAATGTGTACATGTGATAAAATTTCATAGAACTATACACACATAGATATTTAAATGAAAGAATGCAAAATAGGTACAATTTGAATAAATTCCATAGATTCTACTAGTGCTAATGCGCTGGCTTTGATATTGTATCGTATCATAGTTTTGTAAGATGCTACCACTGTGGGAAACTGGGTGAGGGGTACAACAGACTTCTCTAAACCATTTTTGAAACTTCCTGTGAATCTATAATTAATTCAGGATGAAAAGTATTTTTTAAAATAGATGTATTAATATTATAGATGTATTAATATTTTCTATGTGCATTTATGGTAACTCCTATTTTTTTTTTTTTTTTTAGTGTAACTTAACTTACTCTTTGTATATCTATAATTAATTCAGGATGAAAAGTATTTTTTAAAATAGATGTATTAATATTATAGATGTATTAATATTTTCTATGTGCATTTATGGTAACTCCTATTTTTTTTTTTTTTTTAGTGTAACTTAACTTACTCTTTGTATATCTTTCTCTTGTGAGGACCAGAAAACTCAGTATTATTTGCTCTTATCTCCAGGTCTAGCCACCATTCAGCAAGTAGTTATCAAATTACTGAATATGCACTTAAATGAATGGATGGATGAATGGAGAAGTGAATCTACCTTTTTGAGTAATCTAAGGCTTGACTTAATTAAAGCCAATTAACTAAATTTAGTTTAGGATACTTGTCTGCATTCATACAGTTGGTAATGGTTGGAGGTTTTTCTGATTCTGTTGCTCTATGCTGTCCAGGAAATGACTATATTAGTTACATGACGTCTAGTGACTGTATTAAACTGGAATGAGTGCCCATCTTGACTGTTCTTCATGGGACGACATTTATCTGAGATTAAAGTGGAGCAAATGAAGCCTTACTCATGCTGTAGATTTTCTCTTACCCTAGAATGGTCTGTGTTTATCTACATATAGCAGCAGGATAAGATGGGCCCATATGGGGAGACCACCACAGAAGAAAAGCTTGCCCTCAGGCTCTACCACCTGCTACTACTCATGCAGGGTCATTGTAATAATATTTACTATTTTGCTTTCCATCCATAAAACCCTTTGCAGCCATTAACTAATTACTTTTTGACCAGAGTCAATATGTGTCCAGTGTGTTGCCTTTAAATGTTTAACTATGTTCAGAAAAGGACAGCAAAATCCCCAAATTGGCAAGCACATGGCATTATCCAGTGCCAGACAGGACTTCCCATTTTCTTCTCACCAGGATTATGTTGCGTTGGAGAGCAAAGCCCTGATAGAACAAGAGATGCTCTGGGAAGCAGAGGAAGATTACCCGGTGATCATCCTACTCCCTGTTTGCTCTTTGTGGCTTCCCTTTGCTCTTGAAGTATGAATTTATTGCCAAACGCCTAAGGTCATAAGTTACCTGGCCTTTGCCTCCAGCACCAGGTTTTTTCTGGGCTAAGCTCCCAGTTGTTTTCCATACTCTGGTCATATTGGTCTTTGCTGGCTTTTACACTTACCTTCTTCCTTCCCCATGCTGACCTCTATCCTACAAGGCCCTTCTGCTTTTTCCTTTTCTTCTTACCACCTTCTCATACTTTACATTCCCGGCTGTAACAGCAAGTTTTCAGGAAAGACTTTTCTGTCCCATCCTGGTCTAGGTTAACATATGCTATTTTATACTCTCAGAGTAGTTGATATTCTTTTGTAGCCATTATCATAATAGTAGTTAAACAAATTTAGTGATATAATTAGCTGTTTATCACTGTTTATCATCTGCCTTCTCCTCTATGCAATAAGCTCTGTGAAATTCTGTGGCACTCGTATGAATAAAAGTTACTTGGTGAAAAAAATGAATCAGTGAATGAACTAATGAATTAATGTCAAGGATTAAGAAAGAGAGTGGGAGGAGGTGGGATATGATCTTCAAAGTAACATTTCATATATCCTCTTAAGCTACTAAATCAGCCACGTACAGAGAAGTTAAAATGCTTCCCCAGTGAATGTGTAAATAAACATGATCTGTCCAGACAGTGGAATATTACTCAGCACTAGAAAGAAGTACACTATGGAGCCATGAAAAGATGAGGGGGTGCCTGGGTGGCTCAGTGTGTTGAGCATTCGACTTTGGCCCAGGCCATGATCTCAGTTTGTGGGTTCAAGCCCCATGTTGGGCCCTGAGCCTGGAGCCTGCTTTGATTCTGTGTCTCCCTCTCTCTCTGCTGCTTCCCCACTTGTGCTTGCTTTCTCTCTCAAAAATAAATGAACTTTTAAAAAAAGATGGAAGAAAACTTAAATACGTATTACCAAGTGAAAGGAACCAATCTGAAAGGACTACATACCATATGATAATTCTAACTATATGACATCTGGGAAAGGCAAAACTATGGAAACAGAAGAAAGATCAGTGACTGCCAGGATTTGGGGGAGGGAGAAAGATAAATAGGCAGAGCACAAGGGATTTTTAGAGCAGTGAAAATGCTTTGTATGATACCGTAATGATGGAAACGTGTCATTACGCGTTTGCCTAAGTGTAGAGAATGCGTAACACTGAGTAAGCTGTAAACTATGGACTTTGGGTGATTATGATGTGTTGATACAGATTCATCAATTGTATCAAAGTTGCCACTGTGGTGGAGGATGTTGATAATGGAGGAGGCTATTTGCATATGAGTAAAGGGCATATATGGAAAATCTCTATCTTTCTCTTAATTTTGCTGTGAATCTAAAACTACTCTAAAAAAATAAAGTCTTAGTAGAAAAATGAATTGGTTGCTCTAGAGGCTGGGGGAGGTAGGAAGAATGGGGACTATCTGTTAATGGACATGGAGTTTCCTTTGGGGGTGTGAGAAGGTTCTGGAAATAGAGGTGATGGTAGCACAGTATTGTGAATATACTTAGTACCGTGGAATCATACACTTCAAAATGGTTAATTATATGTTTATGTTATGTAGATTTTATCTCAAGAAATAAAAATAAATTCTTCCCCAGAATCTTTTCTAAGGAAAATGGCCTATGAAACCAGTAGGCTGCCTCATGCTATGGTACATATGGAGACGAAATTAACCTAATTTTTTAAGTTTTATTTTTTTAATGAAAAAAAAATTTAACCGAGCACTTTAAGAGAGCATTAAGATGCAGACTACGTTATAAGCAAATTCTCTGTAGTTTCAGAGCTCCAGACCTATTTCTCAAAGAAGAAGGTAAGAGGGTTGACCAATATTCCCACTTATAATTTTCTACTCAGTAAAATAGATAATCTTAGGTGTAGAAATACAATTTTTTTTAAATGTTTACTTATTTTTGAGCGGTGGGGAGGGGCAGAGAGAGGAGACAGAGAATCCCGAGCAGGCTCCACACCGTCAGTGCAAAACCCAAAATGGGACTTGATCCCACAAACCATGAGATTATACGTGAGCCAAAATCAAGAGCTGGATGCTTAAAAAACCAAACCACTGAGGCACCCCAGGAATATCATTTTTTAATATGAGTCTTAATAGTCATTTTTACTTTTAATGAGAAAATATAAAATATATCAATTTTAATTAAAAATTTAATTGAAGTATAGGGTTTTTTGTTCATTTTTTTCAATTCCACATGTAAATGAAACCATCTGATATTTGTCTTTGTCTGACTCATTTTACTTAGCATAATACTCTCTAGGTCCACCCATTGTCACAAATGGCAACATTCCATTCTTTTAATGGCTGAGTAATATTCCATTGTGTATATATACTACATCTTTATCCATTCATCTATTGATGGACATGTGGGTTTTTTCTGTAAATTAGCTATTGTGAATAATGCAGCAATAAACATATGGGTGCATGTATCTTTTTAAATTTGTGTTTTTGTTTTCTTGGGGTAAAAACAGAGTAGTGGAGTTACTGGATTGTATGATATTTCTATTTTTAACTTTCTGAGGGACCTTTGTAGTGTTTTCAGTAGTGACCACCCAGTTTATATCCCCACCAGTAGTGCATGAGGGTTCTCTTTCTCCCATGTCCATGCTAACACTTGCTAATTCTTGTCTTTTTGATACTAGCCACACTGACAGGTGTGAGGTGATAGCTTACTGTAATTTTGATTTGCATTTCCCTAATGATTAGTGATGTTGAGCATCTGACTGATGTGTCTGTTGGCCATCTGTATGTCTTCTTTAGAGAAATGTCTGTTCAGGTTCTCAGCCTATGTTTTAATCTCTCTCTCTCTCTCTCTCTTTTTGCTGTTGAGTTGTATGAGTGTATATATTTTGGATATTAACCCCTTATTAGATATATGATTTGCAAACATCTTCTCCCATTTGGTAAGTTGCTGTTTCATTTTATTTATGGTTTTCTTTGCTGTGCAAAAGGTTTTTAGTTTGATGTGGTCTTGATTGTTTATTTTTGCTTTTGCTGCCTTGAGAAGACAGATCCCCCCAAAAAATATTGCTAAGACCGATGTCTAAGAGTTTACTGGCTATATTTTCTTTTAGGAGTTTTATGGTTTCACGTCTTAAATTTGGGTCTTTAATCCATCAAGTTTGTATTTGTGTATGGTGTAAGAACATGGTACAGTTTCGTTCTTTAATGTGTAGCTGTCCACTTTTCCCAGCACCATTTATTGAAGAGATGGTCTTATATTCTTGCCTCCTTTGTCATAGATTAATTGACCATATAAGCATGGGTTTATTTCTGGGCTCCCTATTCTGTTCCATTAATTTTAATTTTCCTTGAATTGGCTCTTATATACAAAAGACTGTTCACTAAACTCTGCAGCCTTACATACTGGTATCTTCCTGATGGCACGTTCCTTCTTTGCAGATTCATTTTGCATCTTAGAAACCTTGTACCAACTTCCAACAGGGGTCATCTGTGTCACTGAAGACTTGACTTTTCTTTTTTAAAAATTTTGATGCATTTGATCTTCCTTCCCAAGTCTCAAAAGTCTAGTTCTGCTCCCACAGAGGATTTTTATGACAAGAGCAGTTTCCTTCTCATATTTATGCCAGCTTTCATTTCTGAATGCTTCATATCAGCTGGAAAAATATAAATAGAAGCATGGATAATAATATTAACATATATGGATGTCTTAGTCTTCTCAGACTGACATAACAAAATACCATGGATTGGGTGCCTTAAACAGCAGACATTTATTTTATTACAGTTCTGGAGGCTAGATGTCCAAGATCAGGGCACTAACACGATTGGGTTCTGGTAAGGGCTCTCTTTCTGGCTTAGTTCTTGCCGTGCCCTCAAATGGCCTTTCCTCAGTGCATATATGGGTTCCTCTTTTTATAAGAAGAAGAATAAGAAGAAAAGACCTATCTCTCTCTTTCTCTCCTTATAAGGCCACCATCCCATCAGATTAGGACCCAACTCTTATGACCTCATTTAACCTTACTTACTCCCTAAAGGCCCTGTTTCCAGACACAATCACATTGTGGGTTATGGTTTCAACACATGAATTTGATTGGGGAGGGAGGCTATTCACTCCATACAATGAAAGTATTTGTTTCCCAACACATTTGCATTACATTTTTGTGTGATTTTACTTCATTCAGCATACCTTATTTCATTTGATTAATGATTTATGTTAATATATTTCAGATTCGAAACACGGAGAATTAAAAGTGACTTTCCAGGGTCATATGGCCAAGAAATGGGAAAATAGGGACTCTAACTCATATTGTCTGATTTCTGCTCAGAGCGTTTTCCTCTACAGCTATGTTTTCCAATGTTATTTGACCCTGGAACCATTTTTCCCTCTGGAATATCAATTAATATCCTTAGGGAAATGCTTAGGTTAATCTATGCCTAATCCCCTGGCTGTGCAACCTGTAGGAAAAGACTGAACAAGCACTCCTCTGGGAAAACGATCTCTCAGGGACCATCTCTGTCTTTATAAGAGATTGACAGATCTGTTTCTATGATCTCATGTTGCATATTAGGGTTGGTGTGATTTATGACACCAAGAAGACCCTTCTTTGTTCCAAATTGTCTTCTTTTTACTCAGCCATGCTGCCAGACATTCCACCAGTTAAAAAGATTCCACCCTACCAAAAAAAATTTTTGTATTCCAGAACTTTCTACACAGTGTCCCTATTTTAATCTCCAGTCTATCAGCAGAGCTCTGGAACTGCTCTGGACATGCCACTGTTTCACTTCATCACTTCCCTTTTTGGCCGAGGCTCCTGATAGGTCCCATCCTTTCTTTCCAGGGGCATCTCCCCCAATTCAGCAGCTCTTGTGACCCCTCCTCCTCTGTCACCTGCATTGCTCAGTGCTCAAGAACTGTGCCTTTTTTCCTTTCAGTGCGTATTGGTTGGCTTGACTCAGCAAATCCTACCCTACAGTCAAGATGAGATCACAGGCAACACTCATCTGATTATGGCACCGAATCCAGTTTTTCCTGCAGGTAGGTGCACAAACCCAATTTACCTATTCACCAAAAGGTGCTGAGCACAATTATGTCCCATGCGCTTTGCCTTTCAGTAGGGATGAAATAAAAATAAAATACAGTCCCTGTGCTCATAGAGCCAGAGCCCAGGGAGAGATGTATATGCTACTAATTTATGATTCACTGTGCTGCAGAATCAGAGTTCTGTGCAGACGAGTGTTGTTGATGGTGAAAAGCCAGATTTTCACCAGTAGCTATTTTATCCATTTACCAAATGCATGACAGGCAACTGCTTTAAGCCAGACATTGTATTAGTTCATAAGAACACAGGGACACGTAGAATAAGGGCCTTACCTTCCCGAAGCTCAGGGTCTTCTTCCTTCCTTCCTTCCTTCCTTCCTTCCTTCCTTCTTTTCTTTTCTCTTTTCTTTTCTTTTCTTTTCTTTCTGGCTCAGGTGGGTCTTGGTTCCATGGTACAATTGGCACATGAATCTGTGAATGCCAGTGTCCTAATCTAGAGGCTTGGTTTACGAATGTGTAAGGAATACAGTCACTACAGTTTGCAGCTCTTGTCCAAGGATCTCCAGATAACATGCAGGGGAACTTAACTGTTGATATCAAAGGCTCTCCAATCTCGTCTGGGTTCCAGGCTTGGTTCTGATTGTCATCGCTGTCTGACCTCAGGCATGTTACATTTCTATGCCTCCATATCTCTGTCTGTAAAATGGAGATAATAATAATATCTACCTCATAGCATTGTTGTGAATATAAAATGAATTAACTTATATTAAGTGCTTGGAACAATGCCTGGCCTGAAACAGGTTCTCAATAAATAAATGGAAGCTATTGCTGTCATTATCCTACACTTGTGTCCAGTTTCCCATTACTGAGAAGCTCTCCAGTGGAACAGGAGGAGATGCCAGCAGTGTTACCAGAGCCATATCCACTGGTACTCACTGGTATTTTTTCTTTTCCTAATCCCAAAGCCAATGTGAAATGGGCTATTAAATTTTGTACTGGTTTGAATATTGGTTTTTTCCCGAAAGGATTGAGAGCTCTGGATTCTTGTTGGAGTTTCTTGGCATCTTCTATATCCTTAAACTCTTTAGTATTAGCTTTTTTGGGCCTCAATTTTCTCAAAATGGAGGGAAAACAGCTAACCTCCCTGGGAGACCCAAGAACACTAGACATGAATGTGTACCACCTGTTTCAAGTGCCCTGTCCAGCCTCTGCTTCTTCCCACTAGAGAGGTACGGGTGCAGGAAACCTCAGTTGGCCTTCAGAGGGGTGGCAGTTGGCCCCAGTGTGGGTGACATTCCAGGCTCCATGTGTGGGTCTGACCCATTGCTCATTTGCCTTATGTCAGTTCTTTGAAATGGAAATTTTTAAAAGATGCTGAAAACCCACTTTCCTATAAAAGTTATTTGTGCGTAACGGATTAAACCTTATAAATAAAGTATTATTCAAATTACTAAATAGTTAAATTAAACGTTACGAGTGGTTATGAACCTAGAGCCCCGGTATCATCCTGGTTCTGGTTTGCCAGTCCCGCCTTACTAGGTGAGGTTCTCAGCCCGGGTCCTGGGACCTCTGGATCTTGAATTGCTTCTCTTTTATCTTTGCTCCGTCTGTGTTCCAGGGCGCTCCCCACCTCCCCTGGATTTGCCCAGGACACAGGTTTTGCTCTCCTGATTGCTCGTATAATCCACCCTTAGGTGCTCACTTCTCTCCTGCCTGTGCTTCGTCTCCTCTTCTCATCACCCTCTCTGAGTCTTGCAGCGCTCTGGCCTCTGCACGCCTTGTGCCTCATCTCCTGGGACTCGGCTTTGCCCTCTGCTTTGCTTCTGTGTCTCCTCATTTTCTGCTGGTCTGCCCTGCGATGCTGGGCTTGACCCTGTGTCGCAGTGCTTCTTTTCCAACTTTCTCCGAGGTCCTGCTTGTCATGAAGACTGTCTCCTTGTGTCCATTTGTCCCTCAAGGACGAGGCTTCACTGCCAGATCTCACCCTGGTGACCAGGCTCCTCTGGTCACGGATGGCTTCTGCTCACTGTATCCCTTTGTCTTAATGTGATACCCTCATTCTTTGTGCTAGAGTGAAGTAGCTTTCTGGAAAAGGCCCCCCAGGAAAGTCCTTGCCAAACCAAAGCAAATACCTTGTCTCAGATCCCCACGAACATCCTCAAAATAACTCCCTGTGAATGGTTGATAGGAATCAAAGTATCCAGGCAGGCCCGGGAACAGCAATGGCATGAAACCCTCTATTCTATACATATAACCTTTCTTATTTACTCGATATGGTTTATAAACACATTTGGGACAAAGAAAGAAATGTGTAAACATAGTTTTTTTGTCCACAGGGAATTCTATCTTTTTATAGTAATTGAGTCAATTTTAAAATTTTTTAATGTTTTATTTAATTCTGAGAGAGAGAGAGAGACAGACAGACAGACAGAGTGAGCAGGGGAGGGTCAGAGAGAGAGGGAGACACAGAATCAGAAACAGACTCCAGGCTCTGAGCTAGCTGTCAGCACAGAGCCTGACACAGGGCTCAAACCCACGAAATGCGAGATCATGACCTGAGCCAAAGTCGGATGCTCAACTGACTGAGCCACCCAGATGCCCCAATTTTTGTGATGAGGACCGTGTGTTGTATGAAGTGTTGAATCATTATATTATACACCTGAAACTATTATTATACTGGATGTTAACTCACTGGAATTTAAATAACAACTTAAAAAAAAGAGGTGAATCAATTTTATCTGATTTTTTTTTGAGATAAAAAATGTTGCACAATATTTATATAATAATTCGACAAGTTTGGTCATATTCATATGTCCATGAGAATCATATATTTTTTGAAGAGTGCACTTGGGACAAGAGGGAGAAGCAGAGAAGTAGAGAAAATATTTGAAAAGAAAATGTAAACATCCTTTATTTGACTTTTGGCTTAGAGAATTTCTCTGCTTTGGAGAAAGTATCCAGTGTCCTGACTTTCCATTTTTTCAAATAGAAAAAATACATATTCTCTATATTTAAAAAAATTGTTTTCAGTTTATTTTTGAGAGAGAGAGAGAATGTGTGTGTGTGTGTACAAATCGGGGAGGGGCAGAGAGAGGAAGAGAGAGCAAATCCCAAGCAGGCTGCACACTGTCAGTGCAGAGCCCAGTGCAGGGTTCTAACTCACGAACTGAGAGATCATGACCTGAGCTGAAACAAGAGTCGGATGCTTAACCAACTGAGCTATCCAGCTATATTCTCCATATTGACCTAATCCTAGTAAAGGAAAACAAGTGAATTTTAATAGGGTAACAAAGTGGTGAGTACTTATTATGTACTTGACAGTGTCCCTGACCTTCCTTTCTTATGCAAGTTTAAATTTTAGTTGAAAGACTGCTGTCCCTCTAGCTATAAGCTCAATTGCTCTCGCTTGTCTTGGGTAGTCAGTGAAAGTTGTGGGTACCAACTCTGCAGAAATCTGAGCGTGCCAGCAGGCAGAACGTATCTGTACAGCTATGCTTATTCAAAGTTGGGAAGGGCTGGCCGGGCTGGCTTACGTTATTCTTGGTTTCCCTTGCCATTTATTTGGGGCACACTATCATGCAATTCAGTGTTGTGATATGGAAAGCAGAAGCAGAGGCCCAAGTTCCCAAAGTCATGGCTGCCAAACACACTATCCCCAAGACGTTAAATCAAGAGAAAATGACTCTGTGATTGGGGGGTGAGGGAGAACGACTCATCTTGGTGGGTCCTGAGAAGGACACTAACCCAGAGGTAGCTGTGGGCAGCTGTTTTGGATTTGATGCAAATGTGAATCACAGTCTGTCAGGCACTCTCTGATTGTGATTGACATATTTACTGTTGACAATATAAGGTGAACTTTGCAGTCCTCTTAGATATGTGGCTCTTGCCTCTAGACAACATGCAGGGTGAGAATGGAATGTGGGATTTTGTTCCAGATGCACATCTGCTGGGGATTTTTTTTTTAAAAACCCTCTTGAGAATTCTCCAGGCTTCTCTTGACTGACAGCTAGCACAGAAGCCTTGTCATCTAAGCATGTAAAGCTTCTGACAACTGGCACATGTGTTGTTTATAGAAGGGGTTTTAGATCTTGAGTGGGATGGTTCTTCATAGCTCTTGGTCCCTTGTACCATCACAATTCTTTGTATATTTGGGTTATTCATTGACCAATGGATACTCTCTACCTAGAGCTGGTAATTAGAAGTTACATTCCTAGGTAACAAGGGTTTGTCTGGAGAGGCTTTTTTCCCTACTTTGGCAAGGTCTAGTATTCTGGCAAATCTAGAAGTGTCCAATATTGCATTCCTCTGGGCAGGTGGTTTGCAGAATGTTAATAGGTGCAAAACTCCCTGCAAAACTATGTAGTCAAAAAAGTCTGGCCCACTCTTCTGCTCACGATGCCTCACTCTTAGAATTTCATGATGCATAATGAAAGTTCTAAGAAGCTCTGTAGCCAATATGCTGTATAATTTCAACCACATCACTCCAGGTAATTGATTGTGGAATACTTTCCAAAAGCATCGATTTGTGTCCTTAACACCTGCTAACATTGTATAGGATACGTTTTGGAAAATACTCACTCATTTAGGAAAAAGGCTCTCATTCCCTAAAACATGGCTTCCCAAATGTGAGCAAGCAACTCTAATTGTGGAAAGAGAGGAGGAGAATGATTTGGGGTTTCCTGGAAAATGCAGGCCAGGGGCCTGTGAACTGGTGAGAAAATGGCTAGTGATTTAGAGGCTGTATACTTACTTTCTCTCAGGCTCAGCCCAAGCCCTTCCTGCCCATGGATTTTCTGGGGTAACCCTATCCCAGAGTCACTTCTGTTTCCTGCTCATACTACTCATTGGCTACTTGACTACACTGCATCCTAGCATCATGCCAAATAAGCATTTGATTTTTTTTTAACGATTATTTATTATTGACAGACAAAGAGAGACAGAGCATGAGCAGGGGAGGGGGCAGAGAGAGAGGGAGACACAGAATCTGAAGCAGGCTTCAGGGTCTGAGCTGTCAGCGCAGTGCCTGACTTGGAGCTCGAACTCACAAACCACGAGATTGTGACCTGAGCTGAGGTTGGTCACTCAACCGACTGAGCCACCCAGGCGCCCCCCCGAATAAGCATTTGAAACCACCTTGAAAAACACAAAATCCAGCTACCCTGGAGAACCAGAGTAGATATTCAGTTCCTTTTCTACATGCATAGATAACTTCATGAGATTTTTGTCCATATGTAGAATTACTGAATAAAGGGATATGAATTTTGTGAAGGTTTTTGATAACTATTACCCAAATTACTTTTCAAAAAAGTTTTACCAATTTATGGTTCCACTGGCCAATGATGAAAGTGACTGTCTTGGTGGATTGAATGTATTAGGGTAGTTATATGCTTGTTATATTATATGGTTGTTATTATGTTTAACTCATTATATGGTCATTAGTTCCTGAGAATTGAAAAGAACAAATAGGTTTTCAACATACACCAGAGGCTGCCTCCTCCCAAACCCTGGGTAACCCCAGGTTTTAGCACAGTGGGGCTACTTGGTGATGGGAGGCTGTCATCAGCAACATTCAGAAGCTTCTGGCACCTCCAGCGAAGTGTTTTCCTGTCCAATTCCTGCCTGTACACTTTAACTGGGTCTGTGCACAGCAGCTTGACAATAGCCTGATATTTACATGTGTGATCGCCTCACCCAGCAAATCCAAGGGGTGCTATCACCAGGGAGGGCATACCCGACAGCCAGATCTGTCTGATCCTGTTATCAAGGTAGGCAGCCCATTTGTCACAGTTATGCAAGCCCTTGTCATAAAAAAGGATGGCAAAAAGGATTTGTACGACTTTGGTGTCCTGCAGATACTGGTATTCCCCAGACCATACAATATCAATATTTAAAAAATGATAAGAATAATAGATAACATTTATTGAAGTCATACCTGAACCACCAGCCCTATGCCAACTACTTTATATGCATTATCCAGCAGCCTGAAGGGTTTTGTGAAAACACAATGTTATGTCACTCCCTTTTGAAACTCTTTAGTAGCTTCCTGTATCACTCAAAAGACAAGTTTTTCAGAGGCTCTGCGTGGTTCCCCCACCTACCCTCTCACCTGTCCCACTGTAACCTATATGAATTCATCTCTTACTCTGCTCCAGCCACACTGGACCTCCCCACTCTTCCTCAAACAGCCCAGGCACATTTCTGCCTCAGGATCTTTGCATGTCATATGCTCCCCACTCTGCATGGGATGTTTTGACAACCAATATCTCTAGTTACACAACCACTCTTCTCTAGTCTTTACTTAAAAGTTACCTTCTCTGTGAGGTGTTTTCTGGGCAGTCCACCAACCTGTTACTTCAGATCTTCCTTTCCTTATTTATTGTTTCTTCACAGGACTTAACATGGTATACATGCATGATTTCTCTGCTCTCCTGCCTGCTTCCCCCATTAGTATATAAGACACCTGAGGGATGGTATTTGGTTTTTTTGGTCACAGTTGTATCATCAGCACTTGGAAGAGTATCTGGCACAGAGCAGGTGATCAATAAGTATTTATGCATAAATGAATCAACACACCTAACTTGCATGTCAGCCTGGAGAGGAAGGAGCTGTTGTCTTTTTTTATTTTCAAGGTGAGACAGCTTAAATTTGGAAAGGTTAAGTAATCAGTCCAGAAAGCAGTGGCCCTGGGGGCTGAGCCCCTGCTCTTAGCCACTCTTCTGTGTGTCTCTGAGAGAGCAATGAGAAATCAAAATCTTCCGCCCACACCTAATGAGGCTAAGCCTGTGTAGCCAAATATCCAGGATGGTGCAGGCTGGCCCAACCTTACTTTCAAAGCACAGTGTCTGCCCTCAGCCCTCACACCCTGACCGTTAGCCAAACAGACATGATGTTGCCACTTTGGTGATTCTGCTTACACTGTTCCCTTCCTGTCAACCTATTCCAATCCTTTCTCCACTTCTAGGCTCAAGTCAAATGGCACATATCTGTGAAGCCATCTGATGATCCTTACTTCTGTTGTTCATGATAGCTGCATAAGGGTCATCTCTTTTCTACAGTTCTTAGAGCAAAGGCCATGACTGTCTGACCTTTGTCTTTTCCACATGACGTGCGGAGATTCTCTATTCAAAAAAATCTGTCAAAAATTTTTATCTGCCAAAAGTCTATCACAGACAGACACCTCTTGACACAATGGAGTGACATATTTCAGAGTGGGGAATATTTCCTAACACGGACATCCTAATAACCATGAAAATAGACTTTGATGCTGAACACGAAGCTACATTTAGGAAAAAGAACGATTAAGTGGCATGTTGGTTACAATCCACTCAATCAACACAATTTAGAAAATCAATCAAACCAGGTGTTTGGCTGCTTGACATTTGTAGACAAAACAGCAAGTAGATTGAATTTCCTCTGCTTTATATGGTGGTTTTTGCTGTTATATAAAATGCCCTTAGACATTTAAGATACTCTATAGACACTTATCTGTTATTTATTTCAGAAATACATAATCACTCCATAGTTTGGGGTTGGGGATTGAGAAACAGAAAGGGGGGACATATTTAGGAGAGACATATATCTAATGACATTTCACTGACAGTAAAGAAAAATGCATTTTAAAGCCAGGCGTATAGCTTTATTTTGCATGTGGTAATGGAATTTAGTATATTGGGTAAGGAGAAAGAACAGAGCCCCTCCCTGCCCCACCCCTGTGGGTCCCTTTGTGACCTTGGGTGATTGACTCATTAGGTAAGCTTTGCGATCTTAGTTCCCAAGTAAGGACACTAACATCCATACCCAAATGTCACAGGCATCTTTTAAAAATAAAAGTTATTTAAAAATAAAAGAACTGAAATCATATGAATATAAAATTAAAAAATAATATATATCATATGACAGCATTGTAAGCCTTTAGCATAAAAAGTATTGTAAGAATCCAAATGTAGTTTTCCCCCTCTGAGGCGTTGCTGTCCATCTTTTATGAATTCATTTAACCAGTTAATTAATTTACCTACCTGTCACCTGAATTCCATCCAGCACTCGTGAGTGGTTCCCCCTTCTCTGTCATTGCCTTCTTTTTCCTGCCACCCCGTCTTTTGCTTCCTTCTTCTCCCTCCATGCCCAAACTACAGGCTGGTAGGAATGGTAGATAAAGGGGTGCTGGTTGAGCTGGAAGGCGGGGAGCCCGGTTAGACCTAGGTTTCCACGAGGAGCCACCACAGACCCTGCCTGGATGAAACATAACATTAGTGTGTGAACGACATTACTGTTTGTATTGCCAGCACTATTTTTAAAAACCATATTGTCTAGCTTATCAAATATGCATTTAAAAATTTCTCAGCAGTGGCCTTGTACTATAGACCAAGAAACCATGATGACAAGTCATTTTCATGCTGAGGCACCGCTGAATAAAGCGGAAGGTCTTAAATAAATCAATATAGTCTTCAGCATAAATACTGACGTACCATTAATATGCTTTTAGCACCTGTCTCTGAAGCCAGAGTCAAATCCGAGGCCTCAGACTGTTACCTGTGTGCGCTCTTCATCGGGGTCCACAAAGAAGTTCTGTTGACAAGATTAATTTTTGAAATGCCCGGTAAATCTCGGTTAACTAACAGGGTTTTTGTTTTCGTTTTCTGTTTGTCTTTCCAAGCCATTAGCATGCTCTGCCAGGGATAGTGAATCTTGGGGGGAGAATAGAACATGGAATGTTTCCCAAAGTGATTTTATCATGGAACCCCCACTCCCTCTTTTTTTCCAAGGGCACCTGTCTGACTAGGTTTTGTGGAACACATTCTGGAGAACACTGGTGAGAGGCATACATGCAGCATGGAGGATTTCTGTGTGAGAAACAGGAGCACCAAACATGCATCTCGTGTGGGGGTGCATCCATGAGTGCAAATTCCAAGACACACACGATCTTTAGGGGGCAGTTCTGGAATGTGAATGGAGAGAAAGCCTAGTGGAGAGATCCTGACTTTCCTTACAGTGCAAGGGAGAAGACAGGACATCAGGTTCCATTTGACAATTGAATCATAATTAACATGGAGTTAATTATAATAAGCATGGAGTCAGAAAGATTTGACCATGAGGAAGAGAAGACATTGACACCATTTTCATATTAGCAGGGTGGGATTAAACCTTTTAATTCTTTATTTTCTTTGTTTTACACTTTGAAATGGCAATTCACAGAGTACAGTGCACTTCAACAGTTTATCTATAACCACTAGCAAGTCTCCTTCGGTCCCGAGCTCAGCTTGGTAGGAACCCGCGTCCCCTGCCACTTCAGGAAAGAACTGTTGGACTTTAGCACAGGTTGAAGCAAAACCACAGACATTTCAGAACCATTGCTTTTCAGCCTAGATTAAGCCTTTAAATTCTTTCTTGTGGAAACTGTTGACCACTTTCCATTGAAATTCCATGTGATGACAGCTCTAGAACATGCAACTTCAGTGTTTCCTTAGGTTGCTATTGAGATAGATGTCATAGGGACATCTTTTTGTGTGTTCCTGGTTGCAAGTGGTCAGAGTGACTGGTCAGGGCGACTGTTCTGAGTGTCTGCCAGAAGAGCCGTGACAGCTCAGCATCAGTAGAAGATGAGCTCTGATCTGTAGCTCCTCCATTCCTACGCCAGTGATTTCACACCTTTCAATTCCCTAGAAGTAACTGAACTGACTTAAACGGTCCTTTTGAAAATGGGTTCATTTATTGGCTTAATGGCTTAAGATGCATTCTTTGCAAATTCAGCCCTGAGGGTCCAATCAGAAGATGAAATATGTCTGGCTTGGCCACTGCAGGAATTGATTAAAGGAGGCGCTTGCTTGCTGGTGCTCTGCAGAACAGGAATTAAAATGCAGACCAACATGTTGTCCTTAACTTGAACGATTTTGACTTGAGAGGCTTTCCTCCCTCTAAAGTGGAAGTGACTGGGGCCACTTCAAAGGAGAATCTCAGTATAAAGTTTTTTTTAAAAAGAAAAATTTTCCCTATTTTAATTTTTTTAATGTTTATTTTGTTTATGGGAGAGAGAAAGAGAACGAGCGAGCATGAGCAGAAAAGGGAGAGAGGGAGACACTGAATCAGAAGCAGGCTCCAGGCTCTGAGCTGTCAGCACAGAGCCTGACATGAGGCTCAAACCCACAGACCATGATATGTGACCTGAGCCGAAGTGGGACATTTAGCCAACTGAGCCAGCTAGGCACCCCCAAAAAGAAAAGTTTTTCAAAAAGATGTTATTTTGACCCAGCCCCATGTGCTTCCAAATATGTCAGCTTTGCAGAAAATGGAATGAAAATTATTGGGTGCAAAGATTGTCTGGCCCGATAAATTGGGCCAAGACTACTCTGGGTTCTTTCTCCATAAAAACTGGGAGCAGGACTGGACTATCTAGAAAGTACCTTGGCCACAAGGACTTTGATGGAAACTGCCGGAAGTGAGCTTCCCCTCTCCTTGTGGCTCCTACTGCCCTGAAGACCCTCACTTGTGTCTTCTGCATCCTACCCCATCTCCTCTGGGACTGTGAACTCTGCTCTGCTCCTCGGTTCAGTCTAAGCTGGTGTTAGAGCACCCCTGGGCACAGAGATGGTAAAAGTCAGGACTGTGTGAGTTGCAAGTTACAGAAACTCTATTCAAATTGATTTTTAGAAAGACAGTAGTAACAATAATAACTAAGGGAGAGAGAGAGCGAGAAATTTTATTGTGAGTGTAACTATCAAGTACAGGTGTAGTTTCCTTCAGGCATAGGTGTACCCAGGTGCTAAAATGTCTTTGGGAACCTGTCTTTTTTCTCTTGGCTCTTGTCCTCTGGTTTGGCTTCATTCTCTAGCAGGCTTTCCTTTCATGAAAGTAAAATGGCCACCAGTAGCTCAAGGCATACATTACATTAGTTTAGCAACCCCACATGGAAAATGAGTGTTTCTTTCTTCTTAAGTCCCCAAGATTCATTCAACATTCCTCACATAAGTGCTCCAGCTTAGGCAATAGTACTACTAATAATGATAGTAAATGCTCATTGAATGGCTTTGCATATGCAAACACATATAATCCCCATCACACCCATAGATCATATGCTCTTTAAGATGTCCATTTTAAGGATGAGCAAACTGAGGTATAGAGAGGTAGGGGTGTTGCCATAGTGCCTAGGCTATAGGGAACTGTGAAGCTAGTGCTTGCTGAGGATAACCTGACAGTTAGTATGCCTCCCCCTGCCCCTATATGATTCCTTTCTCTTAGCAAGGGGAAGAGGTGATCTAGAGAAAGTTCAAGGGAGAAAGTGTGTCATCTTTTCTAAGTGGAAATCTCATGGGATGCATTTCACCTTGTGTAGTAGGTATGTTTCTGAAGTAGGCTTGAAATCTTCCTTCCATAAATTAATTTCTCCTTCCTTTTAGAATCTTTGATAAAATACCTGATAAGTATTGTAGACTCTTTCACTGTAATTGAATTTTCTTGAATGGCTGATGCCTTAAGACAATTGGACCCTAGTTAGGGCTTGTGAGTCTTTCTATGCGACGCTGGCTAATGCTCCGATGGGTGCTTATTAAAGATGGGTTCTTATCTATAAGCTATCTAGCTCATCCTAATGGGTAAGTTGGCTCCATTTTTATCACTACTGTGCTTATGTTCTTATAGAATCGGCTGGCCCTCTAATTTACTTGAAAGGAATAGTGTTGCTTTGCATCATTTGTTGTGGATTTTTAACATTGTTTTTCTCAGCTAGGAAACATACCAGTTTTTCCTGGCCTGTCTGTAAAGGTCACTTATCTTTTTGTGATGCTTTTACTAGGATGAGCTTTATAGATTAATAAATGTAATGCTATTCCTGGATAGGTTTTGTGAAACCATGTGACAGCATTGTCTTGAAGTGGCCAATTACTGAGCCTCTCCACTAGTTAATAATGAGAAAATGAGGAGAAGCAGATTGTTAGATGCCCACTGGCTTTGACCTACTCTTTAAACTATTGATTCTAGCCACTGATTTTCATATGTTATTGACACAGGAGACTATTTGGATGTACAGTAGGCCAGTTGTCAAATGTAAGGTACTGAGTGCTCATCTTGTAGCCCATTAAAATAATTTTGTTCTTCCTATGACTTTTAGAGGAAGCAGACAGATGGTTTCCAAGAAGTTATATTTGTCAGTTGATTAGAAAAATGGAGGATATGTCCGCTCTTCCTTTAAAAGAGTTGATGTTTCTTGGAGCTTTGGAAATAGAAGATAAAATGCCCTTGACCATCGGGTCATCAATTTCAGAACCTGTCATTTTCTGGTAGAGTTCAAGATTTGTTGTGTTTGGTGGTCATTTGTAGCTTCCTCTTAGTAGAATAGATTTTCAAGTCGCAAACCAGCAGGCAGGTATCAAAACGAATGTGAAAATCAATGACCCATCATAGTTACGAGCATGTAGATGGCAATGCCTTGATGAGTAGACCACTGCAGGGAAGGACGTGCTTGAAGAACAGACAAGGTTGGCTTTATTTACTCCCTGCTCCCTGCCTTCTGCTCCTGCCACCCCAATCTGCCATTCAAATGTGCCAATGATGTGTCAATGAATTTAAGTAATAATTTGTGACCAATCTATAGGCAGCCTCTTTTTTTTTTCAATAGTTTATTTTTCAAGTTGGTTTCCATGTAACACCCAGTGCTCATCCCAACAAGTGCCCTCT